>NC_065451.1:68274495-68616995 GCF_917563875.1 Diabrotica virgifera virgifera
TTGATCTTAAAACGTTTTAAACGTTTGGCATTACTTTCCTCAGGTAGCTGTAGCTTCCTCCGTGGATGTGTTAGTTGTTGCTCTCGAATCCTGAGGGTCTTCTAACATTACAGCCACAAATTGGTTGCGTTGCTCCTGTTTGGCTATACCATACTGATGACGACTAATAAGTCAGAAACACGTGTCTGTGGTTGCATTCCATCTTATGCATATTTTGTATTTTCATTGTTGCGAGCCATGCCGATATCTATTAACTCGCGTTAACCTCTCCTTGTTTGATCTTAAAACGTTTTAAACGTTTGGCATTACTTTCCTCAGGTAGCTGTAGCTTCCTCCGTGGATGTGTTAGTTGTTGCTCTCGAATCCTGAGGGTCTTCTAACATTACAGCCACAAATTGGTTGCGTTGCTCCTGTTTGGCTATACCATACTGATGACGACTAATAAGTCAGAAACACGTGTCTGTGGTTGCATTCCATCTTATGCATATTTTGTATTTTCATTGTTGCGAGCCATGCCGATATCTATTAACTCGCGTTAACCTCTCCTTGTTTGATCTTAAAACGTTTTAAACGTTTGGCATTACTTTCCTCAGGTAGCTGTAGCTTCCTCCGTGGATGTGTTAGTTGTTGCTCTCGAATCCTGAGGGTCTTCTAACATTACAGCCACAAATTGGTTGCGTTGCTCCTGTTTGGCTATACCATACTGATGACGACTAATAAGTCAGAAACACGTGTCTGTGGTTGCATTCCATCTTATGCATATTTTGTATTTTCATTGTTGCGAGCCATGCCGATATCTATTAACTCGCGTTAACCTCTCCTTGTTTGATCTTAAAACGTTTTAAACGTTTGGCATTACTTTCCTCAGGTAGCTGTAGCTTCCTCCGTGGATGTGTTAGTTGTTGCTCTCGAATCCTGAGGGTCTTCTAACATTACAGCCACAAATTGGTTGCGTTGCTCCTGTTTGGCTATACCATACTGATGACGACTAATAAGTCAGAAACACGTGTCTGTGGTTGCATTCCATCTTATGCATATTTTGTATTTTCATTGTTGCGAGCCATGCCGATATCTATTAACTCGCGTTAACCTCTCCTTGTTATATATATATATATATATATATATATATATATATATATATATATATATATATATATATATATATATATATATATATATATATATATATATATATATATATATATACTCATTAACCGATAATACGAAGCCAAAAGTTCCATATTGCCCTATTAATATGAAGCCCGCATCGACAATACGAGGCCCGACTCCGGGCTTCCTAAAGATTAACGTGTATATGTTTGAGCCTAAACTGTACGCTGCACAACGCTATCAATAACACATTTTTTTTTTGGGCTTCGAATTGTCAGGGAGTATCTCCAAACATACGCCATTTAGTTCATCGATTTGATGGGTAGGGGGCGTCTCGAACATTAGGTGTATATTTATATACACATTTAATATATTTACAGCGTATTCGAAGCCCGAGTTGATTCACATACAGTACGAGTCCCGTTGAATTGGCAACATTGCTTCAAAGTATTGGCGATTGTTTTTAATACTCGAGACACCTTGTGCGGATTTAATGAGCCAGCTTTCTAAATTGTAATGGTGTTTTTTATAGAAGTATATCAAAAATATATACTGGGTGCTGCATCTCATTACGCACCATAGGAATTACAATGCAAAAATAAAGAAATACATATTCCTGCTTCCCTAATTGTTTTAGCTAAAAAGTTCATAAGACTTCAGATGGCATTCTCAAAAAACGAATTATTTTAGTCGTGGAGTGAAAATTGTCGAAAATAATTTCCCCTTTCCATCACCTATTTGAGTTATTAAGGAACAATCAACACCTTTTTTAAAAATTTCAAAGATCTGTCATATTTGTTGGCACAAGATTATCGTCAATTTATCACACTAAAATAACTGCAAAATGATTTATTTATTTTAAATGATTTAATACTATAATAATACTAATACTTAATACACTAATCATAAAATTTAACATACAACACAGTTTTAATATTTAATTAAAGCAAGTGCTCGAATATTCCACCATTTTGAACTAAACAATACCCTAATCTATTGTAAAATTCTCTACGAACGTTCGCCAATATTCGAGGAGAAGTTTTTCTACATTCTTCGCGTATACTATTTTTAAGTTCTTCTAGTGAATTTAACTTTTTTTCGGAATAAATCCTGGTTTTCAAATCCCCCAAAGAAAAAAATCGTTTGGTGCAAGATCTCCAGACCTAGGGGGCCTCTTAATTTGGCAATTTGGTCCAATAATACAATCATTAAAACAATTGTTGAGAAATTCTTTTACAGTCTGGCTATTATGGGCAGGACATCCGTCCATTTGGAACCACACTTCGTGGTCTTCTCGGACAACCTCTGCCAAAGCAGGCAAAATGTCTTCCTCTAATAACATTATAAAACGTTCTGCAGTTAGATTTTCCTCGTAGAAAAGGGCCCAATTAAGTGATGACCTATTATTCCCAACCAGACATTTGTCTTCTTCGGGTACTGGGTGCGTGTTTCTAGAAAAAGCTGCGGTTTTTCAGTAGCCCATATCCTACAATTTTGTATATTGGGTTCATTGTTCAGAGTGAAAGTACATTCGTCCGTAAAACAGATATTTTTTAAAAACTCGCTATTACGATTGGCCCGCTCTTGCATCTCAAAACAGAACTCCGTACGTTTTTCAAAGTCCCCTTGTAATAGTTCTTGGTGACATTGGAACTTACACGATTTAAACTTTTGTTTATGCAAAATTCTCGAGATGGTCGAATTATTAGCTATAGTACGCAAACTACTTCGAGGGTTCTCAACTACAGCAGTTGTAACATCTTCTTCTTAATATGCCGTACCCGATATCGGGCGTTGGCGACCTCTCGCGTCTAACTATGTTGTGCATAATTCAAGTGATTACACAGATAGACGGGACCTACAGTTTAATGCCGGTTCCGAACGTTGTTGTAACATACTCAGCATTAACAGGATCTTGATTCTGTCGGGGTTGCCTTCTTGTACACTTGCAGTGTACCAACAGTTTAGAAATCTTCAAATTTTTTGACTATCCCTCCGATCGTGGTATGATTTGGAATGGGACGATTTGAATATTTGGCACTAAATAATGCACTTATTTCCCGTGTACTAGTTCCAGAATAATACAATTTTATAATTTATACTTTTTCTTGTATGGAATAAATCATTTTGCAGTTATTTTAGTGTGATAAATTGATGATAATCTTGTGCCAACAAATATGACAGATCTTTGAAGTTTTTAAAAAAGGTGTTGATTGTTCCTTAATAACTCAAATAGGTGATGGAAAGGGGAAGATATTTTCGACGATTTTCACTCCACGACTAAAATAATTCGTTTTTTGAGAATGCCATCTGATAAAAAAGTAATTTGCTACAAAAAAAGTCCTATGGACTTTTTAGCTAAAACAATTAGGGAAGCAGGAATATGTGTTTCTTTATTTTTGCATTGTAATTCCTATGGTGCGTAATGAGATGCAGCACCCGGTATATTTATAATATACTGTATTATACATAAATAAGTTATACACGACTTAAGTAACCAGTAGAGGAAACATTTTCACTGAGTAAACTAATGTACTGTCAAATTTCAATTCAAACGCATTACTATCAATTATTATTGTCAAATATTTTTGCTTTAGTCACACCCATATTACTCTAAAAGCTGTTAATGTTATTTCTCTTCCGTTTTTTTTTCGTATTTAAGAACGGGAATAAAGTATGGGTAGAGTTATTAAAAGAACAATCTTACTCTTTCGATTGGTTGAAGCAAAAAAATTTACTGAATGGGCATAGTTGTTTCTAACTATCAAAACTACGTTATCACGGATATTGATTTTTTTTTGTTAAATTTAAATAATACTCTAAAAAAATAGGGCAAATTATTGATTTCTTGAAACTCTTCTCTCAAAACATAAAAGAAAACAAATAATTAATGTTATTTCGAATAAAATGAGAGAGTTGGGCCGTTTACTTATTACATTAAAAAAAATCGTATGATATTAAAAATTTATTTGATGCCTTGAAACCAGAACTATTTAATTACCTAATACGTGCTACCAAAGAAATAAATGGTTATAGTGTAGAGAGTAAAAGCTTCAAATCACCATCACTAGCGTTGCATATGGGATTCAACTTGAAAACGGTTTGTGATGTAGCATACAAACTAGTTCTAGAAAAAAAAAACGTCTTCCTGGTATAGAACGGATCGATCAGAAAATTAAAAAAACCGAAATTAAAGATCTAAGAAAGTTAATTGAGGGTCACTGGTGTAACGAACTTAGCTTTGAAAACCCTTAAAGAGAAACACTGGGAAAAGCCTTTGCAATTGCCACTAGCAAGTGATATAAAGCTTTTTAATGACTACTTAAATGCGCTATCAGCTGAATCGTTTAAACTACTTCAGGAAAATACCAATATTAGAAGTAATTATAAAAAATTGACAGAATCTATTTTGGCTAAGACGGTGATTTTTAACCGTAAAAGAGTAGGGGACGTGCAGTATTTAACAGTAGAAACCTACGGGAGGAACTACGATACACTTAATTAAGAAAGTTTTACAGAGGCACTCACTGAAGTTGAAAAGATATATAAAAATCATAGGCGTGTTGTAACTGGAGGTAAAGGCTCAAAACCTGTTCCAATTTTATTTTCAATCCAGACGCAAAAATACATTAGCCTTTTACTAAAAGTCAGACAAGAAACCAATGTTGTACCAGAAACCAATCCCTATCTTTTTGCAAATCCTGATTCCGAAGATCGCTGGATGTCTGGCGCAAACACAATTAGAAAGATAGCTATTAATTGTGGAGCCAAACATCCAGAACTATTGACATCAACTAGATTTAGGAAACAAATTGCCACGACTAATTGCAATTATTAGCCCTCGATGATGACGAAATGGAACAAATCGCCACTTTTATGGGACGTACAAAGAAGACACATACCGAGTTTTACAGGTAATGTCAACTTTAAGAGTTAATTGCATGCACTGTTAATTTTGGTTAGGATTTTTTTAAACTTTTTATGCTTGATACGATATATCATACAATAATGTAATAGAATTAGCAACAATGGTTAAGTTTCGAAAAGTTTACTTTAAAGGTATCTCGTACACAAAATATTTCAAAAAGCTTTCTTTGAAAAATAGTTAAAACTGGGTTTTAGTTGTTCCTTGTCCGAACTTAGCAAAACGCGTGTTGAGTCTAAATTTGTTTAATGAATAAACATTTCTTTTTAAAATTTACCAGCATATTTTCTTTCAGCCTTTCCGATATATTTGAATGCGATATATGAAAAATCGTTATTTCCCCTTTAATATTCGAAAATCGTTGTTAGAATGTATGCTTCATAAATCCGTATTTAAAATAAATTATTGTTCTATTAGACTTTCACTGTTTCCGATAAGGTAAATTCGATGGATACCTAAACCATGTATCTACATAGACATTTAAATCGTTTTAAAATTAATAAAATACTTTTAGACTACCGCAAGATATCTACCAGACTGCTAAAGTAGCCAAGATTCTTTTACTTATGGAAAAAGGCAAGGGAAATCGGTACCGAGGAAAAAAATTAAGTGAAATCAATATAGATGATAACGAATACTATAGCTCTGAATACGAAGGCGATGAAGAACCGATTATGCAGAATGTGCTAAAGCGGGTTACAAGGGGAAAAAACCTGAAGACGAATTAGATACTGGAGATTCTGACAGATATGTGCATCAGTCAACGGAACGTGATCAACATAATGAAAACACATTATCAAGAAATTATTTTAAAAAGGCGACTAGTCCGTTTCACGAATCTAACGAAGAAAATAGTGAAGAACCACCAACAAAAAAAACTAAAGGTATGAATAAGTAAAAGTGTCTACGATCATCACAAAACAAAATTTTTTGATATTCCGCCATATTTTGTTTAAAGTTACGTTATCAATGAATAAATATAAAAGTAAAAAGATAAAAGAAAGAAAAAACGGGAATACCTGAGATTTTTCCCTACTTTTGTTTTTTCAAAATTACCACCGTTATTACCAGGTTAACATAGAAAATATTTTTGGCGGTTAGAAATTTTAATATTAAAATAAAACTTTAAATGAATATAGGTCATAACTTTTAAACGACCACTTTACTTTTCTGCGCTTAAAATTTGGATTATTCCTGTGGATCCGTCCCTGGAAAAAATATGAAATAATAATATTAGATATTAAAATATTTAGTTAAAATACATTCATACGTGATTTTTTTTGTATTTTTTTAACGTTTTGACGTTTTTAGAATCATCCACGAAATCCATCCAGAGATTCAGAACCAAATGGTCAGATAATGAAAAACAAGTTTTACTTCAGTACTTTGAAAAACATATTGAAAAAAAAATTACCCCTCGGAAACATGAATGTGACGAACTACTGAAACTACATCCACACGTGTTCGAAAATAAGGACTGGGTCCGAATAAAAACATATGTGTATAATACATTCCGTAAAGGAAGTGATTGCTTATTTTTATTTTTACTGAACCACATACTCGTAATAGATTATTTTTAGTTCCAATAAATTACTTTTAAATAATATATATTTTATTTTCAAAAATGTTTAAACCTAAACAAATCCGATTTTTGTACGAAAAGATCATTTTTAAATATGATCAGATACGCAATATAAAATAGTGAAAGTTGAGAAATCTGACAACCCTGTCGGGCTTCATATAGTCTGGTAAATATAAACATTTTATACAATTGGCTTCGTATTACCTTCAAATGTTTGGGCTTCGAAAGACCTAAACCATATATCTACTATTTGTGTATTAAAATAACTTACCCCTCAAAGGTTGCCTTTACTAACTTTAGAATTTCCTATATAACTACATAAAATACACTCCTCTATCGGGCGTATTAAGGGTGGGCTTCCGGTTGTCTGACTAATATAGTGGGCTTGGTATTAATAGAGTAATGTGTATATATATGTAGATACAAACCAAATAGATCCTAATACAAAAAAGAAACTTATGTGTTATAGTGGTATTTCACCAAAAATTTTATGCTCTCCCTAAAATACATAAACCTACACTATCAGTACGTCCTATAGTAGCTTGTATTAATGCTCCTACACAGTTTTTGGCTTCTTTTTTAACTGATATATTGACTAAAGCTTATGACACTAATAATGATTACTACGTAAAAGATTCTTTTGAAGTTACTAACAAATTCAATAACTTTAAACTTCCACCTAATTATGTTATTGCAAGCTTAGATGTCGTGTCCCTTTTTAGTAATGTTTACTTAGATGCAGCTCTAAGAGCTATTAATAAAAAATGGTCTTCTATTCGTAACTTCTGTAACATTGAGAAAGACACCTTCTTAAATTTAATTAGCTTTTTATTTAATAACACATATTTTTCTTTTAATAATCAATATTATTCACAAAAATTTGGTACTCCTATGGGAGCGACAATTTCACCTATTATTGCATGTTATGTGATGGACGATTTGTTAGACGTAGTAATACCAGTACTACCTTTTGACCTTTGTTTTATTAAGAAATATGTTGATGGCATAATACTTAGCCTACCTTCCAATGCCTTGGGTGAAATCTTATTCATCTTCAACAGTTATGATCCTTACATTCAATTTACCTTAGAAAGAGAAGATGAAAATGGTACTCTACCTTTCTTAGATACTAAATTTATTCGTAATACTACTACAAACACCTTAATGATTGACTGGTACCAAAAACCAATAAGCTCAGGTAGGTATATGAATTATTGGTCGTACCATAAATTTTCTCAAAAAGTTAATTTAATAAAACAAATGAAATCAAGGGATTTAAAAATATCAGACAGCTCATTTCATAATACAAATCTAAAAATATTATTTAATATATTCATTGACAATTCCTATCCAAAAACCCTTATAAAGAAATTACTTTTTAACACATCTGACATCTCATACACAAATAATAATAGTATTAACAACCAAAATTTAAATAATCTTACTAATGTTACAGAAAACCAGGAACCCATTAACTTTAAATATTTTTCACTCCCTTACATTAAGAACATCACACCAAAGCTATGCAGAATCTTTAATCAAATTAGTGGCATAAAAATAGCTAATAGTATCACATTATCTATAAACTCAATTTTTACTAGACTGAAAGATAAAACTCCTGCATTATCTTGTTCCAATGTAGTTTATAGTATACCTTGTCATAGTTGTAATATGAACTATATAGGTATCACCTCGAGAACTTTATCATCTCGAATAATATCACATAAAAGTGATTCTAGACTACATCCTGAACGTTGTGCTTTAGCAGAACACGTTTCCAAAGAGGGTCATACAATTGATTATCAATATACTAAAGTACTAGCTTCTGAGAACTCATATAACAAAAGACTCTTTTTGGAAATGGCTTTTATCTTTCAAGAAGAAAATTCAATAAACAAAAAATCAGATGTAAGACATCTCAGTGAAATTTATTCTTATTTACTCACTTTAGATAAAAATAACCAATTTAAATTTAGTAATTCAAATTCTTCTTTCATTTAATATATAATTTATAGATTTTTTCAATATAAATCACATAATAAAAAAACATCTACTATTAAAAAAAAATTTGCATTGATTAAAACTGTTTTATTCTCATTTCGGAATTTTCCTATTTCAAAATTTATAAAACATTTATTAAATAATTATAATTGGTTCAGTGGTGGTAACGTTTCCGTATGAATTCAAACAAAATTTAATAAAAATCGATATAACATTTGTTAGACATTTTCAAAAATGCCATTTGACATACATCATTTTTTAAAATATTTTACCATTTTTCAATTTATACTCGATTTTTAGAACAATTTTTTATATATAGTTTTTAATTTTTATTTTTATTTACGATTTGTACCAGGACAAAATTTCGTTTTATATGTCAGTGTTTAACAACTAGGCTCAACATCCTCAAATAATGTAAGTACAAACATATAAGTACTCTTTAGTAAGATTGTTTTGTGATGTGCAGTGTTTTTAGTGAAAGTATTGACTCTGCATTTCTCAGAACAATTTTTTGTTGTTTTTGTGTTTTTGGGGATCCTCGACACCTGGTTTAGTGAGAGAAAACTATGGTGTTCTGGATTTTTGGTAACACAAGGATAGCAATTATTATTGATTTCGGTTAGCCTATTTGTTAAATACTGTCTATTTATGATTGTAGTTTTCCCTGATGATGAAAATAAACATTTTCGAAAGCTTGGAACTATTATAAAGAGTTTTCTTTGAGATTGCTGCTACCCCAATATTTCAACCTTGTTACCTAACTGTTCAGCAAATATTATATACCTGTTATATATATATATATATATATATATATATATATATATATATATAAAATCAAACAAATGAAATAGAGAATGTGGAAAAATCCCCTTACGAACAATTCACACATCCACCATTTCAGCTTGGGAAAAATTTCTTGAATAGAATCAAAGATCCAAACACCTGTTCTTAGAAATGTGTTTCGCCCTCTTCAACCTCTCTGGGCTTATCAATAAAGATGAGAGGTTGAATATCTTTAGACACATTCCATCAAAAAACAACATTCGAGACCCAGACATAGCAGGAGCGTATATCTACGCCGCATAATCTGACCATGACAGCCTCACGTTTTAATTCCCTAATTACTATAAGTAAAATATATGTTTAAAAAACAAAAAAACAAAAGATGTAAATCTTTGAAACACACTCAGTGATCAAAAGATCTAAGTTATTGGTTTACCGACCAAACGTAACTAAATCAAACAAATGAAATAGAGAATGTGGAAAAATCCCCTTACGAACAATTCACACATCCACCATTTCAGGTTGGGAAAAATTTCTTGAATAGAATCAAAGATCCAAACACCTGTTCTTAGAAATGTGTTTCGCCCTATATATATATATATATATATATATATATATATATATATATATAAAATGAATAATTTTGGGGAATGCAGTCAATGTGTTTTGGGCTAATTAGAATTTATTAATGTACTAGGAGACATATTTGTTGATCTTTGCCTCGGTGAATTGATGTGTTGTGGAGTGCAACTATATAGACTCCCCATGTCTCTGCATTCATCACCCTTCATTCCTAGCAAATTTTAGAAGGATGGGGAATAGGTATAAGAGAGAATCTGTTTCCGAACTAAGAAATCCAAAGATTTTATTATTTTTAACATTTATTTGTTTGAAAATGGAGTCTTTTGGGTTTCGACAATTTGTTAATAATTATAACTTAAAATTAGCTTACATCTTTATATCATTATTTTATACACTGTTAACTAACTTCTTTCCCAATCTATCGAGTTATTAAAGTAGTCTAACTACATTTGATTAATGTCCTTTTGACATATTTCAACATTAATTTACGTTTACAATTTATATTTTTTAGAAAGAGTTTTTATGTTTTTTTATAAGTATGTTAGTTATTTTGTAAACTACGAGGAGTAAGTTTTTTATTTTTCTAGTTTTCATCTAAATTTAAACATTTGTATTTTTAGATTGTCTTGATAAAGGAAATAAATTGTCCGAAAGCTCGACAAAAGTTCAAAGTGTTTCACTTCTAATTAGCCCAAAACACATTGACTGCATTCCCCAAAATTATTCATTTTGTATTATTAACAGTCACTACATATTAATAATTATATATATATATATATATATATATATATATATATATATATATATATATATATATATGCAAAAAGAATAAAGCTTCTAGCAAAGCTTGCTATTGCTTTTATGAATTAAAACGCCATAATACATGGCATTGGAGCACAAATTCGTCAAAACTTCCGCGATTTAACTGGTACCAATAGACTGATATATCGATATTTCAAGGTCTCCCTCTCGTCAGTCAGTCGAGCTGGTACTACAAATTAAATCACGGAAGTTTCTCTGAACGTCTCCAAAAATTTCGCCACTCTAGTGGCAGCTTACAGAGGCGCCATCTCTTTTGATGGCAGGGAACGAAGACGATTTAATAATACCGTCTCCTATCCTCTGAGCTATCGGAATGTGCAAAAAGAATAAAGCTTCTAGCAAAGCTTGCTATTGCTTTTATGAATTAAAACGCCATAATACATGGCATTGGAGCACAAATTCGTCAAAACTTCCGCGATTTAACTGGTACCAATAGACTGATATATCGATATTTCAAGGTCTCCCTCTCGTCAGTCAGTCGAGCTGGTACTACAAATTAAATCACGGAAGTTTCTCTGAACGTCTCCAAAAATCTCGCCACTCTAGTGGCAGCTTACAGAGGCGCCATCTCTTTTGATGGCAGGGAACGAAGACGATTTAATAATACCGTCTCCTATCCTCTGAGCTATCGGAATGTGCAAAAAGAATAAAGCTTCTAGCAAAGCTTGCTATTGCTTTTATGAATTAAAACGCCATAATACATGGCATTGGAGCACAAATTCGTCAAAACTTCCGCGATTTAACTGGTACCAATAGACTGATATGTCGATATTTCAAGGTCTCCCTCTCGTCAGTCAGTCGAGCTGGTACTACAAATTAAATCACGGAAGTTTCTCTGAACGTCTCCAAAAATTTCGCCACTCTAGTGGCAGCTTACAGAGGCGCCATCTCTTTTGATGGCAGGGAACGAAGACGATTTAATAATACCGTCTCCTATCCTCTGAGCTATCGGAATGTGCAAAAAGAATAAAGCTTCTAGCAAAGCTTGCTATTACTTTTATGAATTAAAACGCCATAGTACATGGCATTGGAGCACAAATTCGTCAAAACTTCCGCGATTTAACTGGTACCAATAGACTGATATATCGATATTTCAAGGTCTCCCTCTCGTCAGTCAGTCGAGCTGGTACTACAAATTAAATCACGGAAGTTTCTCTGAACGTCTCCAAAAATTTCGCCACTCTAGTGGCAGCTTACAGAGGCGCCATCTCTTTTGATGGCAGGGAACGAAGACGATTTAATAATACCGTCTCCTATCCTCTGAGCTATCGGAATGTGCAAAAAGAATAAAGCTTCTAGCAAAGCTTGCTATTGCTTTTATGAATTAAAACGCCATAATACATGGCATTGGAGCACAAATTCGTCAAAACTTCCGCGATTTAACTGGTACCAATAGACTGATATATCGATATTTCAAGGTCTCCCTCTCGTCAGTCAGTCGAGCTGGTACTACAAATTAAATCACGGAAGTTTCTCTGAACGTCTCCAAAAATTTCGCCACTCTAGTGGCAGCTTACAGAGGCGAATTTGTGCTCCAATGCCATGTATTATGGCGTTTTAATTCATAAAAGCAATAGCAAGCTTTGCTAGAAGCTTTATTCTTTTTCCACATTCCGATAGCTCAGAGGATAGGAGACGGTATTATTAAATCGTCTTCGTTCCCTGCCATCAAAAGAGATGGCGCCTCTGTAAGCTGCCACTAGAGTGGCGAAATTTTTGGAGACGTTCAGAGAAACTTCCGTGATTTAATTTGTAGTACCACCTCGACTGACTGACGAGAGGGAGACCTTGAAATATCGATATATCAGTCTATTGGTACCAGTTAAATCGCGGAAGTTTTGACGAATTTGTGCTCCAATGCCATGTACTATGGCGTTTTAATTCATAAAAGCAATAGCAAGCTTTGCTAGAAGCTTTATTCTTTTTGCACATTCCGATAGCTCAGAGGATAGGACACGGTATTATTAAATCGTCTTCGTTCCCTGCCATCAAAAGAGATGGCGCCTCTGTAAGCTGCCACTAGAGTGGCGAAATTTTTGGAGACGTTCAGAGAAACTTCCGTGATTTAATTTGTAGTACCAGCTCGACTGACTGACGAGAGGGAGACCTTGAAATATCGATATATCAGTCTATTGGTACCAGTTAAATCGCGGAAGTTTTGACGAATTTGTGCTCCAATGCCATGTATTATGGCGTTTTAATTCATATATATATATATATATATATATATATATATATATATATATATATATATATATGAAACTTAAAGCTAAAATCAATATCAATAAAAGAATTAATATTAAAAATAAACTCACCAGGCTTCCGGGTTGAACCGCGTCGTTGATTTCCAAGCCGAGCTTTCGACGTCCTCTCTGACGTCATCTTCAGGGCTTCCGGAGTCTCAGTCTCCTGAGGCTCCAGACACTACACTCACTACTCATTGCACTACTGTTGTTGTTGACGCTGGGGCGGGTATTTCTACCGTGGACTGGCGTGGCTGTCGATGACGTGGCGGAGTGGGAATTAGCGCGAAGACTATTCGGAGCGGGATTTGGATTGGCGCGAAGATTTTTGACAGCGGGAATTGGAGCAGACGATGTTTTCTTTAGGAGGGGTCTCCAAGTCGAAGGTAAACGGATGCCGTCATCTCTTTTATTGAGACAATTTGGCCGTTTTTCGATTTCTATAGCTTCTCGGATAATCCTTTGTTTATAGAAGCGATTGGGGGCTATGGTTCTGGAGTGTTCAAAGTCAATTTTGTGACCTGTATGAAGATGGTGTTGGCCTAGGGCTGAAACTGAATCTGAATTGCGAACAGATATGGAATGTTCATAAATCCTATTTTGGATTCTACGATTGGTTTGTCCTATGTAAGATCGGGGGCAGTCTGCACAAGGAATTTCATAAACTCCGTGTTGTTCATTTGGAATGTTGTCTTTTACGGATCGGACAAGAGATGAAAGTTTTTGTTGGGGGGTAAATATTGTTTTTATTCCTCGTGGTTTAAGAATTCTGTCGATTTTGTCAGTAACACCTCTGATATATGGAAGAAAAGCTTTCGTATGATCAGAATCAGACTCATTGGGTTTGGATTGAGCTGGAGATTGAAGTTTATGGATGTTCCTATCGATGTGATTTTCGTGGTAACCGTTTTGGATGAGGGCTTGTTTTAAAGAAGAGAGTTCAGTAGATCTACTTGCATCATCGGAAAGGCGTATTGATCTGGAGACAAGAGTATTAATGACTGAATTAATTTGAGAAGGTGGATGATGAGAGTTGCCATGCAAGTAGCGGTTGGTATGGGTGGGTTTCGAAAACCCACCCATACCAACCGCTACTTGCATGGCAACTCTCATCATCCACCTTCTCAAATTAATTCAGTCATTAATACTCTTGTCTCCAGATCAATACGCCTTTCCGATGATGCAAGTAGATCTACTGAACTCTCTTCTTTAAAACAAGCCCTCATCCAAAACGGTTACCACGAAAATCACATCGATAGGAACATCCATAAACTTCAATCTCCAGCTCAATCCAAACCCAATGAGTCTGATTCTGATCATACGAAAGCTTTTCTTCCATATATCAGAGGTGTTACTGACAAAATCGACAGAATTCTTAAACCACGAGGAATAAAAACAATATTTACCCCCCAACAAAAACTTTCATCTCTTGTCCGATCCGTAAAAGACAACATTCCAAATGAACAACACGGAGTTTATGAAATTCCTTGTGCAGACTGCCCCCGATCTTACATAGGACAAACCAATCGTAGAATCCAAAATAGGATTTATGACCATTCCATATCTGTTCGCAATTCAGATTCAGTTTCAGCCCTAGGCCAACACCATCTTCATACAGGTCACAAAATTGACTTTGAACACTCCAGAACCATAGCCCCCAATCGCTTCTATAAACAAAGGATTATCCGAGAAGCTATAGAAATAGAAAAAAGGCCAAATTGTCTCAATAAAAGAGATGACGGCATCCGTTTACCTTCGACTTGGAGACCCCTCCTAAAGAAAACATCGTCTGCTCCAATTCCCGCTGTCAAAAATCTTCGCGCCAATCCAAATCCCGCTCCGAATAGTCTTCGCGCTAATTCCCACTCCGCCACGTCATCGACAGCCACGTCAGTCACGCCAGTCCACGGTATAAATACCCGCCCCAGCGTCAACAACAACAGTAGTGCAGTGAGTAGTGAGTGTAGTGTCTGGAGCCTCAGGAGACTGAGACCCCGGAAGCCCTGAAGATGACGTCAGAGAGGACGTCGAAAGCTCGGCTTGGAAATCAACGACGCGGTTCAACCCGGAAGCCTGGTGAGTTTATTTTTTAATATTAATTCTTTTATTGATATTGATTTTAGCTTTAAGTTTCATTGTATTAACCGCGGAAGCCTTTCCGAACATATATATATATATATATATATATATATATATATATATATATATATATACAGTGCTGTTTTTGGAACAATGTAAGGTTCCGGTACGCAATGGTTCCGGTACGCTTAGGTTCCGGTACGCAATGTTCCTGGGGTCTGGGGATTGTTCATAAGGGGGTCCACCCCCGGGAAAACTTTTTAAATTTATCCTCAATAATGGCGTTTTAAAGCTATTTGGGAGCAAGGGAAAAATTCAGGAATTTGTCTATAATTTTGTTGACTTTTTTATTTTTTGTCCCAAGAGGTGCCGGTACGGCGTACCGGCTCGTACCGTCACAAAAACAGCACTGTATATATATATATATACAAATATATATAGTAGTGGATGTGTGAATTGTTCGTAAGGGGATTTTTCCGCATTCTCTATTTCATTTGTTTGTTTTCGTACGAGTGGTCGTCCAAACCAGTACCTGTGGATCTTTTGATCACCGAGTGTGTTTCAAAGATCTACATCTTTTGTTTTTTCATATATATATCGTCGGCTTACTGCCAAAACCCACTAACTCCATTTTTAAAATTTTGAGAGATCTACTTTTTAAACTTTAATTTGAAATTGAAGATCGACTGAATTTAAAAAAATTATTTAAGAACTGAAAAATATGACAAAAATATTTTTCAGTTCTTAAATAATTTTTTTAAATTCAGTCGATCTTCAATTTCAAATTAAAGTTTAAAAAGTAGATCTCTCAAAATTTTAAAAATGGAGTTAGTGGGTTTTGGCAGTAAGCCGACGATATATATATATATATATATATATATATATATATATATATATATATATATATATATATATATATATATATATATATAGTCATAAATATAGTCATAAATAAATAATAATTAATATAAAATTAATAAGAAGCAGATCATAACAACATGGCGAGCCAACGTAGGACATTAAAGTATCTCTGGTTGTGAATTTGAAGGGAATAGGAAACGGAAAAACAGGTGAAGAAAAATTTATTTGCCCGTCGGATATATTTAAAATTTTTGAAATATTTGTTTGACTTAATTTTTTTTATCTAGGTACAGTTTTTACATATTTATTTTATTTTTGATTGATTTGAATTTTGAAATATTTAAAAATTTGTGGGATAAATTGATTATATTTGGGGAGAGAAAAATTTTCGTCTCGACAGCATACAAGGTATTTTCGAATTTCATATTAGGCGGGGATAATATTTAAATACATGTCGATAACAACCAGAAGCAAAAGCAAAGAAAACAAAGAACAAGAAGAACATATAGAACAAGAAGACATTTTCGAAACAACAATCATGGCATCAGAAAATCAAGAATTGTCAGGAATAGATAAATTATTACAACTGATGCAACTAAAGTCACAAAAAATGGATGACAATCAAAGAGAAACAAAACAAGCAACGGATGAAGCAAAAAGGACAATAGATAAAAATCAGGAAGAAACATCAAAGAAAATGGATGACAATCAACAGGAAACAAAACAAGCAATAGAAGAGAACAATAAGAAAATAGAGGAACGCATAGAAAAGTATGAAAAGGAAATAAAAGGATGTTTGACAACAATTAAAAACGAGATGAAAGAACAAGAAATGAAAATTCAAAATAAAATGGAGGAGTTAACAAATTGCCAGAAAAAGGAACTAGAAAATTTGGAAAATAAGTTGGAAAATGCTATTCAAGTAGACAGAGAAGAAGTGGAAAAAAGAATCACAGAAATAGAAAAACAAGTCACCGAAAACAGGACGCAACAGAATTTCGGAGAAAGAAGAGAAACGATTATCCATAGTACAGAGGATGTGAAAATAAGATTTGGCGGGGATGTAAAAGAATTACACCCAGTAATTTTCATAAACAATTTAAAAAAGAAAGTAAAACACATCGGTAATTTCGAGACAGCCAAAGAAACGATAAGGAACCATCTTAAAGAAGAGGCAAGTTTATGGTTCGATAGCAAAGAAGAAGAATTGGACAATTGGCATAAATTTGAACAAAAGTTCCTGAGTTATTTCTGGGGAAAAATACAACAGCTAGAAATAAACAAGGAATTGCAAAATGGGAGGTACCATGATAGAATGGGTATTTCAGAGAAAACATATGCACTACAGTTATATAATAATGCAAAACATCTACAGTACAATTATTCATCCGAACAGCTAGTAGAACTGATAGCCAAACATTTTGAAGATACCTTAGAAGATCACATAACTCAACAAAACTACAAAGATATCGACAGTTTGTGCCAATTCTTACAAATACGAGAAGCAAAAATGAGAGAAAGAGAAATAAGAAGATCGCAAGATAATTATAGACAACGCGAAAATCGAGACTATAGAGATAGAAGACAGAACTTTAGGAGAGATTATACAAGAAGAGAAAACGAAAATAGAGACAACGGAAGAGGAAACTATGAACAAAGAAATCGGCAATGGAACGAAGACAGATATCGAGAAAACCAGAACAGAAATAACACCCGCAAAAATCAAGAGGACAGAAATGATAATAGAAGGAATGAACAGGAAAATCGTGGAAACCGATACGGGTCCGACAGACAAAGAGAAAACAGAAGAGCGGTAAACAACACGCAAATATATGAATATGAGGATGAGAGACAAATCGATGGAAGCAGAAGCGAAGAAGAACAGCAAGCGTCTTTTCACGAAAGCGCTCACTAAAAACAAAAGAACAAACAGGAATTTTTTGTCACCCGAAGGAATTTATTAAATTAGCAGGAAATAATGATAAAGGAAGTGGATCTAATTTAAAATTTGTAGATGGTTTTATCAATGAGAAACCGATTAAAATTATGATTGATACTGGTTCATAAATTACTTTGATTAACAGGAAATTAATAGAAGAGGTTGATTTGACGAATTTGATTTACAAAATTCCCAGGGTAAATTTAGTGGGCGCAAATAAACGGACTTTGGCAACGATAAATGAAGGAATACGAATAAAGGTTCGATTGGGGAAGAAATTTTATGCACTACAATGTGTTATAATGCCAAACATGA
Organism: Diabrotica virgifera virgifera; assembly: GCF_917563875.1. Classification (NCBI taxonomy): domain Eukaryota; kingdom Metazoa; phylum Arthropoda; class Insecta; order Coleoptera; family Chrysomelidae; genus Diabrotica; species Diabrotica virgifera. Next base: position 68,292,738 of record NC_065451.1, read on the forward strand.
TTCATAATATGATCGTAGGAGTGGATGAATTGTCAGAAAAACATGTGGTGATAGATTTCAAAAATAACACGATGAAAATCACAGATGGAAAAGAAGAAGAACCGAACATTCTGGAAATGGACAAGGAACATGAGAAACCAAAAAAGGATAATGCAGACAAAAAACAAATGGTGGAAATGAATTTGGCAATGAAGCAAAGATAGAAAAGAAAGAGGAGAAAGCAGCAGAAGATAAGTAAAACAATGAAGCCTGGGATTCCTCGAAAAAAGAGATGAGCCCAGAAGAAGATAAAGAAGAAAGAAGATTGATAAAAGAAAATGAAGATTGGGATTCCTCGAAAAAAGAGATGAGCCCAGAAGAAGAAAAAGAAGAAAGAAGATGGATAAAAGAAAATGAAGATTGGGATTCCTCGAAAAAAGAGATGAGCCCAGAAGAAGAAAAAGAAGGAAGAAGATTGACAAAAGAAAATGAAACTTGGGATTCCTCAAAAGAAGAGATGAGCCCAGAAAAAGAAAAGGAAGAAAAAAGATTGACACAAGAAAATGAAGATTGGAATTCCTCGAAAAAAGAGATGAGCCCAGAAGAAGAAGAGATCAGATTAGAAAAAGAAGGCGAAAAAGATACTATGGACACTGTGGTATTTGAAGAAGAAGTATGCAAAATGGAGGAGGCAGAATACACAATATGATATGTGGAGAAGAAAAGGAGAAGGAACTGCGTGAAATATTGAGGGAGTATGACAATTTAATAAATGAAGAAAACAGAGTAGCCAAAAAGTATGAACATTCATTTGAGGTGAAAGACTTAGGAAATTTTCGATCGAAAACTTACCCCATCCCATTTAAGTACCGACAGGAGGTGAAAGGAGAAATCAATAAAATGTTAGAAAATCAAATCATAGAGAGATGTGACTCTCCGTATATCAACCCAATCGTGATTGTTAAAAAAAGCAGTGGAGAATTGAGGCTATGTTTGGATGCCCGGAATATAAATCAACACACGGTATCTCAATATGAATCCCCTCTCAACATCGAGGCTATTTTTGGGAGAATTACAGGATCACATATTTTTTCTAAAATTGACTTAAAACATAGTTTTTGGTTGATACCTTTAGCAGAAAAATGTAGAAACTACACCGCTTTTTCTATCGATGGTATTATGTACCGATTTAAAGTAGTGCCTTTTGGGTTACAAAGTGCTTGTGCAGCACTGGTAAGAGCTCTCCATACAATATTAAACAAGTATGAAGATTTTATAGTACACTACATCGATGACTTACTAATTTTTTCACCAGATACATCGAGTCATTTAAAACACATAAAAATTATATTAGAAGAGCTGGACAAGGCCGGATTAAAATTGAATATTGAAAAATGTCAATTTTTTCAAAAAGAAGTGACATATTTGGGTTTTAAATTGGAAACAAAAACAGTTAGTTTAGCCGAGGACCGGATAAAACTCATAGATGAATACCCAAGGCCAACGAATTTAAAAACATTGAGAGGTTTTCTTGGTACGGTCAACTATTTCAAAAAACTAATTCCTGATTTGAGCCAGAAGGAGATTCCATTGATAAAATTACTGAAGAAAGGTGTTAAATGGAATTGGAAAGAAGAACAAGAGAAAGCTTTCCAAATATTAAAAGAAGAATTCTCTAAAGGAACTAAAATATATCATCCCATGTACAATTTACCTTTCATATTACGAACTGATGCGTCCATCCAAAAATTCGCTTGAGTTTTGTCGCAGATACAAAACAATCAAGAAGTGCCAATTTGTTTTATTTCCCGGGTGACAAAAACACACGAAAGAAAATACAGTGTGACTGAATTAGAGTTTGCTAGCGTACTTTTTTGTGTAAATAAGTTAAGGTTTTATCTATTGGGAGCAAAATTTACAATTGAAACAGATCATGCAGCTTTAGTGCATATCATGAAAAATCGACTGGTTAACAATCGTATACATCGAGGAATTTTGTTGCTGCAGGAGTATGATTTTGAGTTTCGATACATAAAAGGAAAAGACAACATTATAGCCGACGCTCTCACACGTGATGAAGACACTGGAAAAAAGGAAGGAATTGTTTTTCAGGTGGGACTAAATATTTTGACACAAGAGGAAGGTGTATTTTCGTTAAACGAAATAAGAATAAATCAAGAAGAGCTGGAGGAAAAAGAAAAAAGAAGAGCGGAGAGAGAAAATGACATATTCTTCAAAAGAATCGATGAAAAGGAACTATTTTATCCCGATTAGGATCAACTAAGAAATACTGAAACCACGAGAGAAGATAAGTATAACGGAAGATAATTTAGACATTTTTTTAATATTATAAAAAGGCACCCTGAGATTTTTTTATTCATTTTTATGTATGATTTGCGACAATTAAATAATTAATCAAATAAATAATAATTAATATAAAATGAATAAGAAGCAGATCATAACAATATATATATTATAGTTTTGTTTTGGGGTTGCAGTCACTTATTTTTTAGGGGCAGGATAAGTAAAACTCTGTGTTATTACCTAGCTTTCGATTTTAACAAAATTTTTTAATTTTAACAACATTATTTAACAAAAATACATGTGCATTAGTGGATCATGCCATAAGTAAAAATCATTCTTTCAATTTCAATGAAACAACGGTATTGAAACACGAAAACCAACTAAATAAAAGGGAATTCCTAGAAATGGTATGCATAAATAAATATCAATGTGTAAATAAAAGAACTGATATAAATAAACTAAGCAACATCTATAATTATATTTTATCTTACGATAAATGATATTTTAAATCAAGAACATTAAATTCCTCGACTAAATTTTATAAACTAAAATTTTTAAATTTGGCAACACTTTAATTTATTAACAAAACAATAATTAGCAAACTACATATACCTATCTAGTTATATCTTCTATAATTTAAAATATGTAATAATTTTTGATTACTCATTAAATAATCTAATACTAACTTTTCAACTTAAAATAAAATAAACAGATTTTTGTGTCTTTTTGACATTATTCGAGTGTCTTTCTGGCATTAATCAAAATTAAAAACTAAATTATTAAATCGAATTTTTGAAAATTAAAACATTGCTATTTGGATAACATTAGAATAAGAATTTTATATACACTATGTTTTGTGAAAATGTTTAGGAATAACCTCAAGTTGTAAGTCTTTTTTGTAATTTTTTATACAATGTATTTTAACTTTCATTGTATTTATAATATACTCATTTCAGCTTACCCTGAAGAAGCAAATATATTTTGCGAAAGCTAAGTAATAACACAGAGTTTTACTTATCCTGCCCCTAAAAAATAAGTGACTGCAACCCCAAAACAAAACTATAATATACATAGTATCAGTCAATATTACCTAATTACTTTATATATATATATATATATATTAATTAAACGAAAAGATTTCTCTGGTATACAGAAGAAATCTTTTCCGTAGCGGACGCGAAAATGTAAATTTCAAAGTCTTCATAAAAGACGATGAACGACAAAAGACACCTCTTTGTGTCACAGATTTGTCTACAAAGCCACGTTATTCGCTACACATTCGTCAATAACGGAGAAGAACCGTGATATGAAAGGAAACGGCAATTGCATTTTATTTCACTTCGACCACCACCGATATTCTACACGACGTGTTTCGAGCTCATGTCAAGCTCTCGTCAGGAACATCTAGGTGGATGGTCGAGGTGTAAGAAAATGCTTTTGGCCTTTCTGGTAATAATAAAATAACCAGACTTCAGTACACTTGGTACGACATCTATATTAATTAAACGAAAAGATTTCTCTGGTATACAGAAGAAATCTTTTCCGTAGCGGACGCGAAAATGTAAATTTCAAAGTCTTCATAAAAGACGATGAACGACAAAAGACACCTCTTTGTGTCACAGATTTGTCTACAAAGCCACGTTATTCGCTACACATTCGTCAATAACGGAGAAGAACCGTGATATGAAAGGAAACGGCAATTGCATTTTATTTCACTTCGACCACCACCGATATTCTACACGACGTGTTTCGAGCTCATGTCAAGCTCTCGTCAGGAACATCTAGGTGGATGGTCGAGGTGTAAGAAAATGCTTTTGGCCTTTCTGGTAATAATAAAATAACCAGACTTCAGTACACTTGGTACGACATCTATATTAATTAAACGAAAAGATTTCTCTGGTATACAGAAGAAATCTTTTCCGTAGCGGACGCGAAAATGTAAATTTCAAAGTCTTCATAAAAGACGATGAACGACAAAAGACACCTCTTTGTGTCACAGATTTGTCTACAAAGCCACGTTATTCGCTACACATTCGTCAATAACGGAGAAGAACCGTGATATGAAAGGAAACGGCAATTGCATTTTATTTCACTTCGACCACCACCGATATTCTACACGACGTGTTTCGAGCTCATGTCAAGCTCTCGTCAGGAACATCTAGGTGGATGGTCGAGGTGTAAGAAAATGCTTTTGGCCTTTCTGGTAATAATAAAATAACCAGACTTCAGTACACTTGGTACGACATCTATATTAATTAAACGAAAAGATTTCTCTGGTATACAGAAGAAATCTTTTCCGTAGCGGACGCGAAAATGTAAATTTCAAAGTCTTCATAAAAGACGATGAACGACAAAAGACACCTCTTTGTGTCACAGATTTGTCTACAAAGCCACGTTATTCGCTACACATTCGTCAATAACGGAGAAGAACCGTGATATGAAAGGAAACGGCAATTGCATTTTATTTCACTTCGACCACCACCGATATTCTACACGACGTGTTTCGAGCTCATGTCAAGCTCTCGTCAGGAACATCTAGGTGGATGGTCGAGGTGTAAGAAAATGCTTTTGGCCTTTCTGGTAATAATAAAATAACCAGACTTCAGTACACTTGGTACGACATCTATATTAATTAAACGAAAAGATTTCTCTGGTATACAGAAGAAATCTTTTCCGTAGCGGACGCGAAAATGTAAATTTCAAAGTCTTCATAAAAGACGATGAACGACAAAAGACACCTCTTTGTGTCACAGATTTGTCTACAAAGCCACGTTATTCGCTACACATTCGTCAATAACGGAGAAGAACCGTGATATGAAAGGAAACGGCAATTGCATTTTATTTCACTTCGACCACCACCGATATTCTACACGACGTGTTTCGAGCTCATGTCAAGCTCTCGTCAGGAACATCTAGGTGGATGGTCGAGGTGTAAGAAAATGCTTTTGGCCTTTCTGGTAATAATAAAATAACCAGACTTCAGTACACTTGGTACGACATCTATATTAATTAAACGAAAAGATTTCTCTGGTATACAGAAGAAATCTTTTCCGTAGCGGACGCGAAAATGTAAATTTCAAAGTCTTCATAAAAGACGATGAACGACAAAAGACACCTCTTTGTAGACAAATCTGTGACACAAAGAGGTGTCTTTTGTCGTTCATCGTCTTTTATGAAGACTTTGAAATTTACATTTTCGCGTCCGCTACGGAAAAGATTTCTTCTGTATACCAGAGAAATCTTTTCGTTTAATTAATATAGATGTCGTACCAAGTGTACTGAAGTCTGGTTATTTTATTATTACCAGAAAGGCCAAAAGCATTTTCTTACACCTCGACCATCCACCTAGATGTTCCTGACGAGAGCTTGACATGAGCTCGAAACACGTCGTGTAGAATATCGGTGGTGGTCGAAGTGAAATAAAATGCAATTGCCGTTTCCTTTCATATCACGGTTCTTCTCCGTTATTGACGAATGTGTAGCGAATAACGTGGCTTTGTAGACAAATCTGTGACACAAAGAGGTGTCTTTTGTCGTTCATCGTCTTTTATGAAGACTTTGAAATTTACATTTTCGCGTCCGCTACGGAAAAGATTTCTTCTGTATACCAGAGAAATCTTTTCGTTTAATTAATATAGATGTCGTACCAAGTGTACTGAAGTCTGGTTATTTTATTATTACCAGAAAGGCCAAAAGCATTTTCTTACACCTCGACCATCCACCTAGATGTTCCTGACGAGAGCTTGACATGAGCTCGAAACACGTCGTGTAGAATATCGGTGGTGGTCGAAGTGAAATAAAATGCAATTGCCGTTTCCTTTCATATCACGGTTCTTCTCCGTTATTGACGAATGTGTAGCGAATAACGTGGCTTTGTAGACAAATCTGTGACACAAAGAGGTGTCTTTTGTCGTTCATCGTCTTTTATGAAGACTTTGAAATTTACATTTTCGCGTCCGCTACGGAAAAGATTTCTTCTGTATACCAGAGAAATCTTTTCGTTTAATTAATATAGATGTCGTACCAAGTGTACTGAAGTCTGGTTATTTTATTATTACCAGAAAGGCCAAAAGCATTTTCTTACACCTCGACCATCCACCTAGATGTTCCTGACGAGAGCTTGACATGAGCTCGAAACACGTCGTGTAGAATATCGGTGGTGGTCGAAGTGAAATAAAATGCAATTGCCGTTTCCTTTCATATCACGGTTCTTCTCCGTTATTGACGAATGTGTAGCGAATAACGTGGCTTTGTAGACAAATCTGTGACACAAAGAGGTGTCTTTTGTCGTTCATCGTCTTTTATGAAGACTTTGAAATTTACATTTTCGCGTCCGCTACGGAAAAGATTTCTTCTGTATACCAGAGAAATCTTTTCGTTTAATTAATATAGATGTCGTACCAAGTGTACTGAAGTCTGGTTATTTTATTATTACCAGAAAGGCCAAAAGCATTTTCTTACACCTCGACCATCCACCTAGATGTTCCTGACGAGAGCTTGACATGAGCTCGAAACACGTCGTGTAGAATATCGGTGGTGGTCGAAGTGAAATAAAATGCAATTGCCGTTTCCTTTCATATCACGGTTCTTCTCCGTTATTGACGAATGTGTAGCGAATAACGTGGCTTTGTAGACAAATCTGTGACACAAAGAGGTGTCTTTTGTCGTTCATCGTCTTTTATGAAGACTTTGAAATTTACATTTTCGCGTCCGCTACGGAAAAGATTTCTTCTGTATACCAGAGAAATCTTTTCGTTTAATTAATATAGATGTCGTACCAAGTGTACTGAAGTCTGGTTATTTTATTATTACCAGAAAGGCCAAAAGCATTTTCTTACACCTCGACCATCCACCTAGATGTTCCTGACGAGAGCTTGACATGAGCTCGAAACACGTCGTGTAGAATATCGGTGGTGGTCGAAGTGAAATAAAATGCAATTGCCGTTTCCTTTCATATATATATATATATATATATATATAATAAAAAAATATATATTTATGAAAAATTTATTATATATATATATATATATATATATATATATATATATATATATATATATATATATATATATATGAAATATATATTTTTAAAAAATCTGAAACTTCAAACCACTATATATATATATATATATATATATATATCAATTTACAAATTATTGGGTTAACAGCTGAAATGGAAGACTCAGTGTACTCTTTTCTACGATTCCAATATTTCGTTAACAGTCGTTAACATCATCAGGGACGCTGAAATAATATTAAAGGTATAATAGTGAAACTGGGTATTAAAAAACAACTCACCAGTTTGAGATTTTAGTCAACGATGTTATAAATGTGTAAAAAAGCGGCTGTGATCATTTCTAGTTTATATATATATATATATATATATATATATATATATATATATATATATATATATATAAAAATATATTTTTTCATATATATATATATATATATATATATATATATATATATATATCTATATATATATATATATATATATATATATATATATATATATATATATATATCTATATATATATATATATATATATATATATATATATATATATATATATATATATATTAATGTGATATTCAAAGATCGGTGTGCTCAAAGCACTTGATTAGATAATTAACTAATTAATTAAATTTAATTTTAATGATGCACTTATGATTTAATCACACTATTTAATGCTCTAATCTCAGGGTTTTATATTCTCGTGCTTCAATATCTCCTTTGCTTTACATATGAAAAATAAGGTCAAAGATTAACGGAATAAAACACATATATGGTACAAAAGCATCTATTGAAATAAATTCACCCTCAAAATATCCTCTAAAAATAATATTTCCTATTCTGATTATTGAAATAACCCTACCACTATCTAAAGTACTTATTGAAATTTGCGTTATGAATAATTCTACAAAAAAAATAAAACTGTCTCTCGGATGATGAGTTGTCCAAATTCTTGTCTCTGGTCGCCTACAATTTACTCTTAGCAGCCCCCTATGTAGTCAGCAATCTCGCAACAAATTATTGCAAGCCTATTGTCATTAATGACCCCCTACAGATGCACGTATCTTTCAAAAAACAATGCTAGCCTTTTCTCCTCTCGATAAACTGAATCTATTTCTCGTTCCGGCATGCAACGGTGACTCTTGGAATATAAGTAGAACAATATAACTTACAATGCTTTACGTGATGAGCTTCCGTCAGGACACTTATTTCAACAAACTCACAACTATTCACTTATCTGCCTTACTAATTCAGGAGACTCTTAGAGATCACCACTAGTCGACTTAACGATCATTTCACAACTGACTCTTCTTCCACCCTCTAACATTTCGCTAAACTCCCATTCTTCATACCTAGCCCCTCCTTTTTCCTTCTTCACCAATCCGAGTTCCTCAATTTTATCCCCATCTACCTTTCAGATAACAAACACCAATTTTCCCTACCATTAGAAATTTCCTAAAACTAATTACATGCCAATCGGTTTTTTTTTCCTTTCTTAATATCTAAACAAAGATTACATTCATTTAAATTTCTAAATACAATTGTTCCCTCGCCGCAAAAGTCCATTTGGGAAACCCGGTCTCATTGTCCAAACACATAACCACTTTCTTATCATACTAACTGTACAAAGAAAATACTTAATCCCTATTTAAACTTTGTTTACCTACGGCCATCCAAAGATAATTGACTTTCATTTCTTCGAAATGAATTTTGGTATATTTTTATTATATGTTTTAACTTTTCTAAAATATTAAGATCGAAACCATATTAATTCAAATTTTACATATCTTAACAACTCCCCGCCATTTGATTTGCCGAAAAAATTCTGTTATTTATTTAAATGACACAAGTTTTTTTAGGATCAAATTATTCCATTATGTTACCAAACTCTACTCATGATACTTATAAATGTCGTGAATGTTAAAAATACCCCGTATCTTGCCTGTCTCTATATGCGCTAATTCATAACTATTTACCCCATTTTCCGTATTGACCCTATATGGACCTTCAAATACCGGCATCAATTTAGCACAAATACCATTTTGTAAATTGGACACCCTCAGTGCCCTCACTAAAACTTTATCCCCTTTCTGGAATGTAACCGGCCTTCTTCTTCGGGTCCTCTCTTGCCTTTGGAGATATTTCTCTCCACTTCGTCTCAATCTTCGTTGAACCACCTCGATCACTTCTTCGTATTGTCTGGGGGCGGTGTCTTCCCACGGTCTCGTAGGCATTGTTCCTTTCATTACATATAAAGGCGTCTCCTTGGTAACCGTATTTGGTGCACAGTTCAAATACGTCTCTATTTCAAACACTTTTCTGTCCCAATGTCGATGATGTTCTTCCGCAGCAATTCTTAGAAATTTTGTGACTTCTTGTATAAAACGCTCTGATGGGTTGCTCTGTGGATGTCGGATGCTTACAAATTTTGTATTTATGCCTCTCTCTCTTAATTCCCCTTTAAAACGGTCATTCCTAAAGTATGTCGCATTGTCCAACAAAATATTGTCTGGTCTTCCCACTGTTTCGATAAAATCGTCTATCTTCCGAAGTATTTCAGCTCCTTTCGTGGTTCTACATGGGTACAGTTTTAAATACTTTGAGAAAACATCCACCATAACTAATATGTGTTTATTCCTCTGTGTTGTTGTTATTAAATCGCTCAACATATCAATGGCGACAATATCCAGTTTCTTCCGAGCTATGACGTTTTTTGTGATGTTTTCGTTTTTGAAATTCTTACTTTTACACTTTTGGCATGTCTCGCAATTTCGAGTCATCTCTTTGGCTATTGTATAGTCCTGTCGACAAATGTAGTTCTCCCTGAACATAAGCCACACCTTCCTGCTTCCAATGTGTCCGTTGTCACAGTGTAATTTTGCTAAAACTTCTTTTGCCATCTGTTCCGTGATTACATATAGTTCTTTACCATCGACCCTCTTAAAATATAAGTTATCTTCTTGTTCGGCCCTTTGCTTTTCTCTTTCATCCAGTTGTTCCTGATTTTCCCTGATCTGAGCCAAAGAAAATAAGCCTGCTTCTTCTCTCATTATGTTCATGCCAACGTGGAGAGTTTTGTGGTCCTCTTTGCGGAATTGTTCATCTCTCGTCAACGCATCAGCCAAGATATTGTCAGTTCCTTTGATATATTTAAATTCAAAATCATACTCTTGAAGTAAAAGAATGCCCCTATGAATTCTATTATTTACCAGCCTATTTTTCATTATATGTACCAAAGCTGCATGGTCTGTTTCAACGGTGAATTTTGCCCCTAGTAGGTAAAACCGTAATTTATTTACACAAAATAACACACTGGCGAACTCTAATTCAGTAACGCTGTACTTTCTCTCATATGTTTTGGTTACACGGGAGACAAAACAGATTGGCACCTCTACATCGTCTTGGATCTGTGATAACACCCCTGCGAATTTTGTTATGGAAGCATCGGTCCGGAGAATGAAAGGTTGATCATATCTTGGGTGGTGTACTCTTACAGCTGTGGAGAAAGCTCCTTTTAAATTTTTGAAAGCCATTTCTTGTTCCGTTCCCCATTTCCACCTAACATTTTTCTTAAGTAATGCTATCAACGGTATTTCTTTTGTGCTGATGTCTGGTATTAGTTTTTTGAAATAGTTTACCATTCCCAAAAATCCCCGCAATGTTTTTAAATTGGTTGGCCTAGCGTAGTTATTTATAATTTCGATTCTATCTTCTGCAAGACTAATCCCTTTTGTGTCTAATTTGAATCCTAAATACAGTATTTCCTTTTGGAAAAACTGACACTTTTGAATATTTAATTTCAATCCCGCTTGATCCAGTTCTTCTAGCACAGTGTGAATATGTCGTAGATGGCTTGTTATATCTGGTGAGAAAATTAATAAATCATCTATGTAATGTACAACAAATTCTTCATGCCTATTTAAGATTGTGTTCAATGCGCGAACCAAAGCAGCGCATGCACTCTGTAGGCCAAATGGTACCACCCTAAATCGGTATACCACTCCGTCGATCGAAAAAGCGGTATAATTTCGACATTTCTCTGCCAAAGGTATTAACCAAAAACTATGTTTCAAATCGATTTTGGAAAAAATGTGTGACCCTGTGATTCGTCCAAATATGGCTTCGATGTTCAAAGGCGCTTCGTATTGCGCGATTGTGTGTGAATTAATGTTTCTTGCATCTAAACATAATCGCAAATCACCACTCGATTTTTTAACGCATACTATCGGGTTGATATATGGAGAGTCACATCTTTCTATCACCTTGTCTTCGATCATTTTTTCAATTTCCTGTCCGACGCTTTGCCTGTATTTATACGGGATTGGATATGTCTTGGATTTAAAATTTTCTAAGTTTTTAACTTTAAAAGAATGTTCATAATTTTTAGCCACTCGGCTTTCTTCATTAATCAAATCTCCATAATTTTCTAGAATCTTCTCTACTTCCTTTTCCATGTTTTCTCCACATTTTAATTTTCTTTCATCCTCATTTTGTTCGCATGTGTTCACTGTCCATAATATTTCTTCATAAAATTCTGGATTCTCGTCCATTATTGCCATTTCTTCTCTGTCCTCATCCTTTATTTCTTCTTCTGTTTTTTTTTATCTTCAATTTCCATTTGGTATCCCGAGCACCATGTTTCTACTGCTTTCATTTCTCTTATGAGAACTTCCTTTTCTTCCTGCTTCCTTTCTGTTTTATCGTCGATTGCCGACAATTCTTCCGTATCTTCGATTTCCTGTCTTTCTCTTGTATCCACCGTGTTTTCCTTCTTTCTTTTTGAACTCTTCTTCTTTTTCTTCCTTCTTTTTTTTTTCTGGTTGATTTTTTTCTTGTACTTTCGGTTTTTCCTCTACAGTCATATTGATTTCTTTATGTTTTTCCTGTTCATTTATCTTTTCAACAATTATTTTCCTCTCTATTTCCGTTTCTTCTTCTATGTTGTCTGGTTCTGCTCTGATTTCCAGTTTATTCTCCGAAAAATTTATGGTGATATGTTTTTCACTCAATTCATCAATTCCCGCTATCATATCATGGTTTAAATCTTCGATCACCACACATTGCATAATATAGTATTTGTCTCCCACTCTGATCCGCACTCCCAAACCTTCATTTACTGTCGTCAATTTTTTGTTGTTTGCACCCACTAAAGCAACCCTAGGAATTTTATACACAAATCTGTCCAAATTTAATTCTTTTATTAGTTTCTTATTGATTAACGATATCTCCGATCCAGAATCAATCAAAATTTTAATCGCTTTATGTTTTATAAATGCATCTAAGAATATTAAATTTGAATTAGAACTTTGTCTTTCATTTCCCGCCAACTGTATAAACTCTCTCGGATGACAAAATATACCGGAGAGTTGTTTATGTTTGTTCACTGGATGCTTTATTGAAAATCCTGTCTGGATTCATTGCATACATCTTCTTCCTCGTTTTCTATTGTTACATGATTCATCTCCCTTCTATTTTGTCGTTGGAAATTCTGATTGTTTCTACCGTCCCTTTGTTCGTTCGTATTCCTAGTCGGAGGATTTTGTGCATCTCTGTTTCTGTTGTGATTTTCATATGTTCTATTTTTTTCGTGATTCCTGTTATCATAATTTTGTTGTCTATTGTAATTTTGGTATTCTCTCGGCCTATCTTCGTTTGTTGATTGGGCATGTCGGTTTCTCTGGTCATAATTTGATTGATACCTTCTTGCCGGTCCATTATATTGTTCATGTTGTCTTCTGTTTCGCATTTCTCTTCTTTTTGCTTCCCTTACTTGAAGGAATTGGCACAAACTATCAATATCTTGATAGTTTCTCAAAATCACGTGGTCCTCCAGCGTTTCTTCGAAATGTCTGCTTATCATTTCTACCAGTTGTTCGGTAGAGTATTTGTAGTCTAGATATTTGGAATTGTTATATATCTGCAAAGCATATCTTTCTTCCGATATTCCCATTTTCTCGTGATATCTTCCATTCTGTAGCTCTTGGTTGATTTCCCTCTGTTTAACTTTCCCCCAGAAATAGTTGAGAAATTTATTTTCGAAATCTGTCCAATTTTCAAACTCATCTTCTTTACTTTCATACCATAACGCTGCTCCTTCTTTCAGATGGTTTCTAATTGTTTCTTTGCAGTCGTCAAAATATCTAATATGTTGCAATTTGGTTTTCAAATTTTTAACAAATGGTACTGGGTGTGTTTTTCTAATATCCCCTCCAAATTGTATTTTCGCGTCGCTTGTACCAAGGATAATCATTTCCCTTCTTTCTCCACAATTCTGTTGATTCTTGAGTTCCGCAATTTGTTTTTCGTTTTGCTTAAATTTTTCTTCTATTTCTCGCCTGTCTTCTTGTATTGCATTTTCAAATTTGCTTTCTAACTGTTCTAATTCCATCTTCTGCACAGTCTTAATATCCTTCATTTTAGTTTCTATTTCTTCTCGTTGCATCTTCAGTTTCCTTTCTGTTTCTTCTCTAACTTTTTCTAAACAGGCTTTCACTTCATTTTCATATTTTTCCAAATGCTTTTCCAATTTGCCATCATTCTCTTCCAATTTCTGTTCTATTCTCTGTGATATTTCTCTTTGTGTTTCTTCCATTTTTTTGTTGTGTTATTTCCATGGCTCGTTTTGCTTCCTGTTGATTTTTCTCTATTTTTTGTTGTGTTTCTTCCATGGCTCGTTTTGATTCCTGCTGATTTTCTTGCATTGTCCTTTTTGTTTCCTGTTGATTTCTATCCATTTGTTGTGATTGGAGTTGCATCAGTTGCAATAGTTTCTCTATTCCTGTTAATTCCTGTTCTTTTCTCTCCATAATCGTTGTATCTCCTTCATTACCCAATCCTTCTTCAACAATTTTTTCCTCTTCTCTGTTATTCTCTCTGCTTTCTTGCATTTTGCTTTGCCTCCTTGTGGTCGACATGTTGTTTCTTTTTGTTACTGTTTTCTTTGTCCCCGCCAAATGTGAAATTTTACAACACTCTATAAGTTGCAGAACACGACAAATATTTCTCCCCAAATTTAATAAATTTTCGCCACAAATACCAAATATGCAATCAGCAAATTTCAAAATAAATATCAAATGTACGATTGGTAAAAATATTAAATAATTCAATAGCAGTAAATATCAACTACCTACGATCAATCCATAAATCAAAAATATTTTTACACCTGGAAAAATTGTCAAACTATCTCTGGATCACCTGTAGTTATTCCTTATCTCTTTCCCTACCATCAAATGCAAAGCTGCGATATTTTTTAAGCCACCACGTTCTGGGCTCCAGTTAATGTGATATTTAAAGATCGGTGTGCTCAAAGCACTTGATTAGATAATTAACTAATTAATTAAATTTAATTTTAATGATGCACTTATGATTTAATCACACTATTTAATGCTCTAATCTCAGGGTTTTATATTCTCGTGCTTCAATATCTCCTTTGCTTTACATATGATAAATAAGGTCAAAGATTAACGGAATAAAACACATATATGGTACAAAAGCATCTATTGAAATAAATTCACTCTCAAAATATCCTCTAAAAATAATATTTCCTATTCTGATTATTGAAATAACCCTACCACTATCTAAAGTACTTATTGAAATTTGCGTTATGAATAATTCTACAAAAAAAATAAAACTGTCTCTCGGATGATGAGTTGTCCAAATTCTTGTCTCTGGTCGCCTACAATTTACTCTTAGCAGCCCCCTATGTAGTCAGCAATCTCGCAACAAATTATTGCAAGCCTATTGTCATTAATGACCCCCTACAGATGCACGTATCTTTCAAAAAACAATGCTAGCCTTTTCTCCTCTCGATAAACTGAATCTATTTCTCGTTCCGGCATGCAACGGTGACTCTTGGAATATAAGTAGAACAATATAACTTACAATGCTTTACGTGATGAGCTTCCGTCAGGACACTTATTTCAACAAACTCACAACTATTCACTTATCTGCCTTACTAATTCAGGAGACTCTTAGAGATCACCACTAGTCGACTTAACGATCATTTCACAACTGACTCTTCTTCCACCCTCTAACATTTCGCTAAACTCCCATTCTTCATACCTAGCCCCTCCTTTTTCCTTCTTCACCAATCCGAGTTCCTCAATTTTATCCCCATCTACCTTTCAGATAACAAACACCAATTTTCCCTACCATTAGAAATTTCCTAAAACTAATTACATGCCAATCGGTTTTTTTTTCCTTTCTTAATATCTAAACAAAGATTACATTCATTTAAATTTCTAAATACAATTGTTCCCTCGCCGCAAAAGTCCATTTGGGAAACCCGGTCTCATTGTCCAAACACATAACCACTTTCTTATCATACTAACTGTACAAAGAAAATACTTAATCCCTATTTAAATTTTGTTTACCTACGGCCATCCAAAGATAATTGACTTTCATTTCTTCGAAATGAATTTTGGTATATTTTTATTATATGTTTTAACTTTTCTAAAATATTAAGATCGAAACCATATTAATTCAAATTTTACATATCTTAACAATATATATAAAGAATGTTAAGTAAGCGAGTACAACTATAAATATAGAAAAGAAAAATCATTGGCAAATAACTCGCAATGTGAATGTGAATACAAAATTAACAATATAAAAAGATGGAATGCAACTGCAGACACGTGTTTCTGACTAATTAGTCGTCATCAGTACAGTATAGCCAAGTTAGAAGAATAATAGTTTAACTTGGAAAAAGATCACTACAGGAGCAATATTACCATTTGTGACAACAATGTCAGAAGACCCTGCCTTTCAGGGCGACGACCAACACAGTCACGGAGGTAAAGCTACCTGAGGAAAGAAAAGCCAAAACCTTATAAAATAAAGAATGTTAAGTAAGCGAGTACAACTATAAACATAGAAAAGAAAAATCATTGGCAAATAACTCTCAATGTGAATGTGAATACAAAATTAACAATATAAAAAGATGGAATGCAACTGCAGATACGTGTTTCTGACTAATTAGTCGTCATCAGTACAGTATAGCCAAGTTAGAAGAATAATAGTTTAACTTGGAAAAAGATCACTACAGGAGCAATATTACCATTTGTGACAACAATGTCAGAAGACCCTGCCTTTCAGGGCGACGACCAACACAGTCACGGAGGTAAAGCTACCCGAGGAAAGAAAAGCCAAAACCTTATAAAATAAAGAATGTTAAATAAGCGAGTACAACTATAAACATAGGAAAGAAAAATCATTGGCAAATAACTCGCAATGTGAATGTGAATACAAAATTAACAATATAAAAAGATGGAATGCAACTACTGTACTGATGACGACTAATTAGTCAGAAACACGTGTCTGCAGTTGCATTCCATCTTTTTATATTGTTAATTTTGTATTCACATTCACATTGCGAGTTATTTGCCAATGATTTTTATTTTCTATGTTTATAGTTGTACTCGCTTACTTAACATTCTTTATTTTATAAGGTTTTGGCTTTTCTTTCCTCAGGTAGCTTTACCTCCGTGACTGTGTTGGTCGTCGCCCTGAAAGGCAGGGTCTTCTGACATTGTTGTCACAAATGGTAATATTGCTCCTGTAGTGATCTTTTTCCAAGTTAAACTATTATTCTTCTAACTTGGCTATACTGTACTGATGACGACTAATTAGTCAGAAACACGTGTCTGCAGTTGCATTCCATCTTTTTATATTGTTAATTTTGTATTCACATTCACATTGCGAGTTATTTGCCAATGATTTTTCTTTTCTATGTTTATAGTTGTACTCGCTTACTTAACATTCTTTATTTTATAAGGTTTTGGCTTTTCTTTCCTCAGGTAGCTTTACCTCCGTGACTGTGTTGGTCGTCGCCCTGAAAGGCAGGGTCTTCTGACATTGTTGTCACAAATGGTAATATTGCTCCTGTAGTGATCTTTTTCCAAGTTAAACTATTATTCTTCTAACTTGGCTATACTGTACTGATGACGACTAATTAGTCAGAAACACGTGTCTGCAGTTGCATTCCATCTTTTTATATTGTTAATTTTGTATTCACATTCACATTGCGAGTTATTTGCCAATGATTTTTCTTTCCTATGTTTATAGTTGTACTCGCTTATTTAACATTCTTTATTTTATAAGGTTTTGGCTTTTCTTTCCTCGGGTAGCTTTACCTCCGTGACTGTGTTGGTCGTCGCCCTGAAAGGCAGGGTCTTCTGACATTGTTGTCACAAATGGTAATATTGCTCCTGTAGTGATCTTTTTCCAAGTTAAACTATTATTCTTCTAACTTGGCTATACTGTACTGATGACGACTAATTAGTCAGAAACACGTGTCTGCAGTTGCAATCCATCTTTTTATATTGTTAATTTTGTATTCACATTCACATTGAGAGTTATTTGCCAATGATTTTTCTTTTCTATGTTTATAGTTGTACTCGCTTACTTAACATTCTTTATTTTATAAGGTTTTGGCTTTTCTTTCCTCAGGTAGCTTTACCTCCGTGACTGTGTTGGTCGTCGCCCTGAAAGGCAGGGTCTTCTGACATTGTTGTCACAAATGGTAATATTGCTCCTGTAGTGATCTTTTTCCAAGTTAAACTGTTATTCTTCTAACTTGGCTATACTGTACTGATGACGACTAATTAGTCAGAAACACGTGTCTGCAGTTGCATTCCATCTTTTTATATTGTTAATTTTGTATTCACATTCACATTGAGAGTTATTTGCCAATGATTTTTCTTTTTTATGTTTATAGTTGTACTCGCTTACTTAACATTCTTTATTTTATGAGGTTTTGGCTTTTCTTTCCTCAGGTAGCTTTACCTCCGTGAGTGTGTTGGTCGTCGCCCTGAAAGGCAGAGTCTTCTGACATTGTTGTCACAAATGGTAATATTGCTCCTGTAGTGATCTTTTTCCAAGTTAAACTATTATTCTTCTAACTTTTCTATACTGTACTGATGACGACTAATTAGTCAGAAACACGTGTCTGCAGTTGCATTCCATCTTTTTATATTGTTAATTTTGTATTCACATTCACATTGCGAGTTATTTGCCAATGATTTTTCTTTTCTATGTTTATAGTTGTACTCGCTTACTTAACATTCTTTATTTTATGAGGTTTTGGCTTTTCTTTCCTCAGGTAGCTTTACCTCCGTGAGTGTGTTGGTCGTCGCCCTGAAAGGCAGGGTCTTCTGACATTGTTGTCACAAATGGTAATATTGCTCCTGTAGTGATCTTTTTCCAAGTTAAACTATTATTCTTCTAACTTGGCTATACTGTACTGATGACGACTAATTAGTCAGAAACACGTGTCTGCAGTTGCATTCCATCTTTTTATTTTGTTAATTTTGTATTCACATTCACATTGAGAGTTATTTGCCAATGATTTTTCTTTTCTATGTTTATAGTTGTACTCGCTTACTTTACATTCTTTATTTTATAAGGTTTTGGCTTTTCTTTCCTCAGGTAGCTTTACCTCCGTGACTGTGTTGGTCGTCGCCCTGAAAGGCAGGGTCTTCTGATATTGTTGTCACAAATGGTAATATTGCTCCTGTAGTGATATTTTTCCAAGTTAAACTATTATTCTTCTAACTTGGCTATACTGTACTGATGACGACTAATTAGTCAGAAACACGTGTCTGCAGTTGCATTCCATCTTTTTATATTGTTAATTTTGTATTCACATTCACATTGCGAGTTATTTGCCAATGATTTTTCTTTCCTATGTTTATAGTTGTACTCGCTTATTTAACATTCTTTATTTTATAAGGTTTTGGCTTTTCTTTCCTCAGGTAGCTTTACCTCCGTGACTGTGTTGGTCGTCGCCCTGAAAGGCAGGGTCTTCTGATATTGTTGTCACAAATGGTAATATTGCTCCTGTAGTGATATTTTTCCAAGTTAAACTATTATTCTTCTAACTTGGCTATACTGTACTGATGACGACTAATTAGTCAGAAACACGTGTCTGCAGTTGCATTCCATCTTTTTATATTGTTAATTTTGTATTCACATTCACATTGAGAGTTATTTGCCAATGATTTTTCTTTTCTATGTTTATAGTTGTACTCGCTTACTTAAGATTCTTTATTTTATAAGGTTTTGGCTTTTCTTTCCTCAGGTAGCTTTACCTCCGTGACTGTGTTGGTCGTCGCCCTGAAAGGCAGGGTCTTCTGACATTGTTGTCACAAATGGTAATATTGCTCCTGTAGTGATCTTTTTCCAAGTTAAACTATTATTCTTCTAACTTGGCTATACTGTACTGATGACGACTAATTAGTCAGAAACACGTGTCTGAAGTTGCATTCCATCTTTTTATATTGTTAATTTTGTATTCACATTCACATTGCGAGTTATTTGCCAATGATTTTTCTTTTCTATGTTTATAGTTGTACTCGCTTATTTAACATTCTTTATTTTATAAGGTTTTGGCTTTTCTTTCCTCAGGTAGCTTTACCTCCGTGACTGTGTTGGTCGTCGCCCTGAAAGGCAGGGTCTTCTGACATTGTTGTCACAAATGGTAATATTGCTCCTGTAGTGATCTTTTTCCAAGTTAAACTGTTATTCTTCTAACTTGGCTATACTGTACTGATGACGACTAATTAGTCAGAAACACGTGTCTGCAGTTGCATTCCATCTTTTTATATTGTTAATTTTGTATTCACATTCATATTGCGAGTTATTTGCCAATGATTTTTCTTTTCTATGTTTATAGTTGTACTCGCTTACTTAACATTCTTTATTTTATAAGGTTTTGGCTTTTCTCTCCTCAGGTAGCTTTACCTCCGTGACTGTGTTGGCCGTCGCCCTGAAAGGCAGGGTCTTCTGACATTGTTGTCACAAATGGTAATATTGCTCCTGTAGTGATCTTTTTCCAAGTTAAACTATTATTCTTCTAACTTGGCTATACTGTACTGATGACGACTAATTAGTCAGAAACACGTGCCTGCAGTTGCATTCCATCTTTTTATATTGTTAATTTTGTATTCACATTCACATTGCGAGTTATTTGCCTATATATATATATATATATATATATATATATATATATATATATATATATATATATATATATATATATATACATATATACATATATATATATGTATATATATATATATATATATATATATATATATATATATATATATATATATATATATATATGTTACACTTGAAGTTTCCGCGGGAGCTATATATGCTTTCTGTTGTTTTCCGGGTTTGACTCCGCGTTGAATAATTTTGGTTTTGAGAAAAACCATTATTTTGACGACGTCTCGGCAAGATCTCACTTGCCATTGTCAAGTCAGGTAGTTTTGCTTCTCGCTGTTGCTTGAAGTAGACTGAATTTTTATTCACCATACCGTAACTTATATAGTTGATCCTGATGTATTTGCTTGACCTGCGCGTCTCTTGGATCTTGTGATTGGTCCAGTATATGTTGGGGGGTCTGGAAGGGTGACACGCGTAGATGTCGCTGCTTGATTTATTTTGGTCTTTTTCTTCAATGCCGTTTTCCATGTTGTAGGCAGCCGTTGCGCATCATCTCTTTGGTTTAGACCGTTGGGATTTCTTTCGATTTCTATCGATTCTCTGATTTCACGTTTTCTTTTTATTTCTATGTTAGCTAACATCGTTGTTTGGTTCAGGTTTATTTTATGTCCTGTATTTGCGACATGTTGTGCAAGGGATGACGTGGTTTCTCCCCTTTCGATGGCATTTCGGTGTTCTTCTCGTCTTACATGGATTCTTCGGTTGGTCTGTCCAATGTACGACTTTCCACAATCCCCACACGGAATCTCGTATACTCCTTGACTTTCTAACGATATTTTGGTTTTTGGTGTTGGTAGAATAGTTGAGATCTTTCTGTCGGTGTTAAATATCGTTTCTATGTTATGTTTTCTCAGCACTCTCCCTATTTTCTCTGTTGTACCCTTAACATATGGCAGAATGGTTTTGCCGATCGGTTTTTCATCTTCTTTTGGGTCCTTCATTCTTCTTCGAGCATTTTGAGCTTTTTCGATGGTGTATGTTGAGAAGCCGTTTTCTCTTAACGCTGTTTTCACATTATGCATTTCTTCATTTTGATGTTCTTGGTCTGTCAGTCTTTCAGATCTTGTAATCAAGGTTTTGATGACTGAATGTAATTGTGCAGGATGGTGGTGTGAAGCAGCATTTAGATATCTATCGGTATGTGTCGGTTTCCGATAAACTGTATGGCCTATGTGTCCGTCTTGTTTCTTTATTATTAACACATCTAGGAATGGTATTTGATCGTTTTCTTCCAGTTCCATAGTAAACTGAATTTTATGGTGGATATTGTTGATGTGCTCTAAAAATGCCTTTAGTTTTTCTTCTCCGTGGGTCCAGATGATAAAAGTGTCATCCACGTATCTAAGCCAAAGTTTAGGTTTGTATTCAGCTGTTTCTATTGCCCGCTGTTCTATTTCCTTCATAAACAAGTTCGCTATTACTGGTGACAGTGGGGAACCCATCGGTGCTCCCTCAACTTGTTTATATCTTTGCTCCTTATAGATGAAATATGTGTTATTTAAACAGTGTTTGGTTAGGTTTAGAGTATCCGGTGATATTGGGTACTTTTTGCTTATGATGTCCAGTGATTGATCTATAGGAATATTCGTGAAAAGTGAGACTACATCGAAGCTGACTAGTAAATGACTAAACCTAACCAAACACTGTTTAAATAACACATATTTCATCTATAAGGAGCAAAGATATAAACAAGTTGAGGGAGCACCGATGGGTTCCCCACTGTCACCAGTAATAGCGAACTTGTTTATGAAGGAAATAGAACAGCGGGCAATAGAAACAGCTGAATACAAACCTAAACTTTGGCTTAGATACGTGGATGACACTTTTATCATCTGGACCCACGGAGAAGAAAAACTAAAGGCATTTTTAGAGCACATCAACAATATCCACCATAAAATTCAGTTTACTATGGAACTGGAAGATAACGATCAAATACCATTCCTAGATGTGTTAATAATAAAGAAACAAGACGGACACATAGGCCATACAGTGTATCGGAAACCGACACATACCGATAGATATCTAAATGCTGCTTCACACCACCATCCTGCACAATTACATTCAGTCATCAAAACCTTGATTACAAGATCTGAAAGACTGACAACGGTCTAAACCAAAGAGATGATGCGCAACGGCTGCCTACAACATGGAAAACGGTATTGAAGAAAAAGACCAAAATAAATCAAGCAGCGACATCTACGCGTGTCACCCTTCCAGACCCCCCAACATATACTGGACCAATCACAAGATCCAAGAGACGCGAAGGTCAAGCAAATACATCAGGATCAACTATATAAGTTACGGTATGGTGAATAAAAATTCAGTCTACTTCAAGCAACAGCGAGAAGCGGAACTACCTGACTTGACAATGACAAGTGAGATCTTGCCGAAACGTCGTCAAAATAATGGTTTTTCTCAAAACCAAAATTATTCAACGCGGAGTCAAACCCGGAAAACAGCAGAAAGCATATATATATATATATATATATATATATATATATATATATATATATATATATATATATATATATATATATATATATATATATATATATATATATATATATATATATATATATATATATATATATATAATTATTAATATGTAGTGACTGTTAATAATACAAAATGAATAATTTTGGGGAATGCAGTCAATGTGTTTTGGGCTGATTAGAAGAGAAACACTTTGAACTTTTGTCGAGCTTTCGGACAATTTATTTCCTTTATCAAGACAATCTAAAAATACAAGTGTTTAATTTTAGATGAAAACTAGAAAAATAACAACTTACTGCTCGTGGTTTACAAAATAACTAACATACTTATAAAAAACATAAAAATTCTATCTAAAAAATATAAATTGTAAACGTAAATTAATTAATTATTTAAATTAATTATTTGAAAATTAAATTATTTAAATTATTTAAACGTAAATTAATTATTTGACATATTTCAAAATTAATTTACGTTTACAATTTATATTTTTTAGATAGAATTTTTATGTTTTTTATAAGTATGTTAGTTATTTTGTAAACCACGAGCAGTAAGTTGATATTTTTCTAGTTTTCATCTAAAATTAAACATTTGTATTTTTAGATTGTCTTGATAAAGGAAATAAATTGTCCGAAAGCTCGACAAAAGTTCAAAGTGTTTCTCTTCTAATCAGCCCAAAACACATTGACTGCATTCCCCAAAATTATTCACTTTATATATATATATATATATATATATATATATATATATATATATATATATATATATATATATATATATATATATATATATATATATATATATATATATATATATATATATATATCTTATCGACCGTTTAGTTAGTAAAAAAGGTGTTTTATATCAGGTTTTGCGGTCAAAATTAAAAACCATTCTATTTTCTCGAAAACTCTATATTTCGCCAATTTAGTACACTAAAATTTTAATTAGAAACAATTAATAATTAAAAAATACTTACAAAAATAAATCAAAACTTACAGAGAGGAATCGTTAAACTATTTTAATTTTATATTAATTATATATATATATATATATGTTATATGAGAAAATATTAACCTTGAACTAGCCTAAGTTCGCCGACTTCATATTTCATCATACCATTCCCACAGAAACCGCTGAGCAAGCAGCAGAGGAACTTTGTACGAACCGTTGGCCAACATTCATGGGAACAGCGATTCAGCACTTTATACCAAACCTATAAATTACCATTTTCAGATGCCGGGACCACTCTTAGCTGCAACTTCGACCAGTCCAGTTATTGTAGTCATTTTAAATTAATTTAACTTTGTACTATTATGTAAACTTATTGTGTAACAAATAAAATCTTTTTTTAAAAAGTCAAATACGTGATCAGTGATCTAACAATTGGCGCAGTCAGTAGGATCCGTTTAACGTTGCTAGAACACGTGTATACTCACTGGCAGCGGCGGATTCTTATCCCTTAACGGATCAAAGAATCTACGGAAGTCCTCACTCCTGTGAACTACGGAAGGAACACCCAGTGAAGCCCCTGGTAGCCGAGCAGAGAGAACAAGACGACCCTTAAAGAAGAAAGCATCTCCGAACAACCTCACTCCTGTGATCTACGGAAGGAACACCTAGTGAAGCCCCTGGTAGCTGAGCAGAGAGAACAAGGCGTCCCGATGTTCTTCTTTATGTAAGTGGATTTTGAATCATCTCGTTAATAATTTTGTTTTAATAATTTACGAAATTGACTATACTGCAAGTCAATTATTAATCAAGATACATAAAAAAAATAAAATACAATTTGATTATCTAATATTTGAAAGTATTAATATTGACATTTTTCTTTATACTATTTTATACTGATATTTTATTGACATAATTTTATTACTTGGTATATTTCTACCATATTTTATTGACATATTTTTACTTGCTATATTTTTGGTATATTTTCTCTTGATATTTTTATTGATATATTTGATACATTTTTATTGATATATTATTTGATATTTTTATTGATACATTTTGCCCTTTATATACCACTACATATTTTTTTTTCCTCTTTTCTCCCTTACATACAGATATTTTATATTTCTACAGACTTCTTTTTTTTCATATTCGTTTAAAAATATCCCGCAAAATGCCCGAGACACGTTCCCAAACTCAACAAGAAATCGAACCATATAAGCTTTCGGAAATTTTTTCCATTATCCCAGAATTTGAAGGCGATCCGATTTCTCTTTCAACATTTTTAGATGCGTGCGACTGTGCTATTAAGATGGCTACAGGCGATCAGCGCGTTCTTTTAACGATTCACATAAAAAATAAACTCAAAGGTAAAGCTGCACAGCTTATTAATTCTAGAAAACCACTTTCTTATAAAGAAATAAAACAATTACTAAATCTACATTTCGGAGACAGTAGAGACCTGACCTCCTTAATACAAGACTTACAAAGACTAAGACAACTATCTAACGAATCTCCTCTAACTTTCTTTAATCGCTTACAAGTTTTGAATGCAAAAATGTACGCCTCGATCCAAATTGCAGATTTATCTGCAGAACAAAAAACCGCCCAATGTGACTTAATCGATACCATGGCCCTAAACACACTTTTAACCGGTTTAGAACCTCGTCTAGGACAAATTATTAGGGCTAGTAACCCTAAAGATCTCATTGAAGCAAGCAATCGTATCCGACGCGAACTTCAATTGTCATATTTTGAAGAACAAAAATCCAATTCTAAGACAACTATTCCTAAACCCTCTCAGCCAATGAGAAGACCCTCGTCTCAATTTACAAAATGCACAAATTGTGGCCGAATAGGTCATCAAAATTTTGAATGCCGTTCTTCCCGTTTCGTACAACCAAATCAATCTTTTTCTAGGCCTAACGGTTATCAAAACCAATATAATAATGGACCTAACAACTATCAAAACAATCAAAACCCTAATAGGAATCAATATTCCTCCAACAATCCAAATTTCAACCAACAGAGACCTTCCTTTTCATCTCAAAATCAAAATCAAAATCGTCCATCCGTTATTCAAAGAAACCCAAATTTTCAAAGGGCACATGTTCTAAATGAATACCCTGATGAAATGACGACTAACTATTATACAGACGATTACTATACAGATAATAATTATTATAATACCGATAACTACGAAAACTATGAAACAGATTATTATACAGAAAATAATCCACAAACAGCCCACATAACAATGATGTTCGCATCATGTTCTAAGCATATCCTACCAACATTCGTCGGAGTATATTCTTTTTAGTATATGTGTAGTACAAGCATAGCATCTACCTTAAAAAAACATTCTAAATTTCATGTTCTTTGTATATACTTCAAAGTATATTCTCGTACCGAATATACTAAGTATATTCGTGTACGTAGGATCTCGGAATATTCGTAAAAGTTTATTCTTAGAATATACCTTTATCGAATATTCTTAACACATACTTATAAGTACATTCTTAACACATACTTATAAGTAGATACTTTTAAAATATCTTAAAAATAATTTGTATGTATAGGAAGTATAATATTAGCCTTACATATTATCAACTTCGTTATTTTTTAGAATACATAATTAATAAAATTTATGTATGTAGGTAGTATTGGACGAATTTCATTTCAAAATTTTTGTAGGGTAAAAAAGTTTAAACATTAATTGTATTAACGTTTACATAGATACTATTAAAAATTCGTTTTCATAATTAAAATGACTTTACCATTTCGAGTTTATCATGAATCATTAGTATTTTTACATCCTTGGAATTTGAATTTAGGTACATTCAATTCAATAGACCATTTCGCAGAACCAAAACGTGCCAAACTGCACAACCATAGCAACCAAAGGATTTGGCGTTGCCAACCGTCGAGTAAGCTTTTTCCGTCAACTTACCTTAAAAATTCCCACTTTTATAAAAAAAAACTTCCCTCCTGTTTACAAAATCTGAGAAGATATGTTGAATTATTTTCAAATATTTTGATTTTTTCTTAATATTTTACAATTTGGACTGGAACAATAATTCCCTTTTGAGTTAACTTTTTCCCTTTATCACCGTTTATGTTGAAAATTCCCGCAAAAAGGGAAATTTCTCTCCGTTTGGCAACACTGACCACCGATTTTGTTATTCCACAATACATTCATAACCCCCCCCCCCCATATTCTGACCATTGACCATTTCTATTCTTACCTGAATGGATCAGGGATAGGAAAAAACCGTAAAATATGAAAAAGAAAACAGGCATTATTTCATTATTTGTATCATCTATGGATCTATACTATGCAGTGTTAAGGATGAAGGCGAATGATGTAGTACTAGGACTAAAGAACATACATAATCTGTTTATTTTGTTTGCGGTGCTTCAAAATACATATATAATCTATTTTGATAACTCAATATTACTTAAATAGGTAAGTACATATAAGTATTATATAAATTTTAGTTACTTATTATGCATAGTTTAGTTTAGCTAAATATTATATAACGATTTATATAAATAACTAAAATTTATAAATATGTACTTACTTTTTAAGTAATATTGTAGAATGTAGGTACTAACTACATTCTCATTTGCAATTAAAATATGTAAATAGATATTTGGTAGAACCAGTAGAACCTAAGATGAGATTAGGTGATGCTGAAAACATACTTCTAAGCAATATAGCACTTGATAGCACTTTCTTAGAATATTCTTAAAAATATAATATTCTTCCCATACAAAGATGTGCGGTAGTACGTTCTTAGTATATAAATAGAAGGTTTATAGCACTTCCTTGGAATATTCTAAAAAGTACCTTCTTGGTATAAACTAAAAAGATGTGCGGTAGTATGTTCTAAGTATACACATAGAAGGTTTATAGCATGTCCTTGGAATGTTCTAAAAAGAACATTCTTGGTATATACTGAAAAGAAGTGCGGTAGTACATTCTAAGTATATACATAGAACGTTTAAGTACTGTAATGTAGTATATACTCAGTATCTGCTCTGCACATTCGCAATGGTAATTACGCACATTCTCAGTATATACTTTTTCTGAAAAGTATGTTCTATGAATCTACTAAGAACATGAAATTGTTATGTGGGAGATAACTTTTACGAAACCAATAACACACTCGACACAGAAAATTATCAGGATTTTCTTTCACTTCAGAATCAAAATCATCCTCCCAACTATACGAACCATTCAACGGATATTACGAATATCCAAGAACAAATCCAGGCACTCAACTTAGACAACTTTCATCCGGATCTCAATTTTCCCGAACAAAGGTTCCTGTAACCCCATTTCATACCATGAGTTCCAAAAATTTATATTACATTAACGATGCTACCAACACTTTTAAACTTTTAATCGACACAGGTGCTGGAATCACTGTTTTCAAAGAAAACACAGCACGCAATTATCATAATAGATTTCCTGAAAACGTTACTATC
Organism: Diabrotica virgifera virgifera; assembly: GCF_917563875.1. NCBI lineage: Eukaryota > Metazoa > Arthropoda > Insecta > Coleoptera > Chrysomelidae > Diabrotica > Diabrotica virgifera. The sequence goes on from NC_065451.1 coordinate 68,320,981, forward strand.
CAAGGTATAACCGATCAAAAATTGTTAATAACAGAATCTGTCCTTATTCCCTTCACTGACGATAATCCCCACAAAGTCTTTATTTTCAATTTAGACATTGACTTCGATGGCATAATAGGCCTAGACTTTCTAGATCATTATGAATGCGTAATAGATCTCAAATCCCGACAGTTGCATACAAATTTTAAAACTCTCACCCTTCACAAGGTAGGACACGATACAAACACACCTCCTAAAGACATATCACCGACACACCCTACGGAAACAAGACAAAACGAACCTAAAATAAAAATTAAACCAGATTCTAAACAGGAATCAAATTTAAAATACCAAAACCCTATGAATGAAAAATACACTATCGTAAATAACCGAGATCAAGACAAAAATCTTGAAAGACCGGAGAGAAAACGAATAAAAGGAAAAAACATAATTACCATTGACAGCCGGACCGAACAAATATGCAGACTAAAATGCAACTTATCAAATACAGATGCCATATTATCAGCTCAAGAAATAGAAAAAGTTAGATTACCTCATGCATTAGTCCATGTAGACGAAAATGGAGAATTCTTAACTTCCGTCCTAAATGCTAATGCTATGCCGAAGACAATCGAATTTTCAGACATTTCAATTGAACCTTTCAAAAATTCGGAGACAATCCTAGCCTACAACGGAAATGATTTTGGAGAACCCGTAGTAGATAGAACAAGAATAATTAAAGAACAACTAAGAATTGATCACCTAAATTGCGAAGAACAAGAACTGATTTTAGATATCTGTACTGAATATGCAGATATATTTTATGTCGAAGGCGACAAATTGACTTTCACAAACGAAATCAAGCACAAAATCGATACAAACAACGCTAAACCTATCTTCACTAAATCCTATAGATATCCTCAAATACATAAGGAAGAGGTAAAGACGCAAATTAATAAAATGTTAGAAGAAGGAATAATCCAGAAAAGCGTGTCGCCATATTCGAGTCCAGTCTGGGTTGTACCGAAGAAATTGGATGCCTCAGGGAAACAAAAATGGCGAGTTGTTATTGATTATCGCAAGCTTAACGAACTGACAGTACAAGACCGTTATCCTCTACCACAAATATCAGAACTATTAGACCAATTAGGAAGATGCCAATACTTCACAACACTAGATTTAGCGTCTGGATTTCACCAGATTGAAATAGAGCCACAAGACATCCAGAAAACGGCCTTTTCCGTCGAAAATGGGCATTATGAATTTGTCCGCATGCCATTCGGACTAATGAATGCTCCATCTACTTTCCAAAGAGTAATGGACAACATCCTCTTGGGAATACAAAACGAAAGATGCCTAGTATACATGGATGACATAATTATCTACTCACCCACTATCCATGATCACATGTCACGACTAACAGAAGTTTTTAAAAGGTTACGAAAAGCAAATTTAAAAATACAGCCAGACAAATGCGAATTTTTAAGAAAAGAAGTGGCATATTTGGGCCACCTTGTAACAGAAAATGGTGTAAAAACAAATCCAGCTAAAATTTCTTGCATCAAAAACTTCCCGGAACCAAAGAACACCAAAGAAATAAAATCATTTTTAGGCTTAGCCGGTTACTACAGAAGATTTATTCCAAATTTTGCAAAAATTTCTAAACCACTTACGAAACTACTCCAGAAAGACGTACCTTTTATCTTTAATTCTGAATGCAAAGAAGCCTTTAACGAACTCAAAAATATTCTAACATCAGATCCAATACTCATATATCCGAATTTTGAGGAACCATTTTTACTAACAACTGACGCTAGTGCATTCGCGATTGGAGCCGTTCTATCACAAGGCCCAATAGGAAAAGATTTACCCATAGCTTATGCCTCCAGAACGTTATGCGGCGCAGAAACAAAATATTCAACCATAGAGAGAGAATTACTAGCTATTGTGTGGGCAGTCAAACATTTTAGACCATACCTTTTTGGCCGAAAATTCACACTTATTACCGATCATCGACCCCTTACATGGCTTTTCTCGATAAAAGATCCCGGAAGCCGATTAGCGCGTTGGCGCCTAAAACTCGAAGAATACAATTATAAAATAGAACATCGTGCAGGAAAAATAAACAGAAACGCTGATGCCCTCTCAAGGATTAAGATTAACCATTTTAAGGATTGTGCAAACTTTCAATCGAAAATCACATTACATGCATCGAATGAAGACGACACGGACACACAAGAAAACGAGGAAGACAACGATGAAGAAGATATAGAAAAAATGTCCGAAGAACTTGACAAGTTTATCGAACTTTATAGAACTAAGTCGATAATCGATTATTCTAAAGTTGAAATATCGAATACGGACTTATTAGACAAATCTAACAAAAATATTGTTACCTTTTTCTGGCAAAATAAACTTGAAGAACTTCACGAGAAAATAATGAATGACATATTCGAAGAAAACATGGAATATAGTAACAGAAGAATTAATATTGTACACAGCAAAACAGTAAAAGATCGAAAATATTTTATTATACCATTACCTTTTGATCCCGAACGAGTAATATCACACCTGTTTCTTGTACTTTTTGCAAATAAAGATCAATTCGATGAATCAAAAATATATTGTGTCGAAAATAATCTCGAACTACCTATTCTAGAGATATTTTCTTATATTTTTGCTGACAAAGAATTAAAATTAAGAATCTGTCAAAATATAATTAAAACAGCCAGCGAAGACGAAATCCCTCAAATTTTAGATCATTACCATTGTGGTAAAAATAATTTACACCGTGGAATAAACGAAACTGTCAGAAGAATAAAACAAAAATATAATTGGAAAAATTTAACAAAAGATGTAGAGAAATTTGTAAAAGCATGTGAAATTTGCCAAAAAGTTAAAATTTGTAGAAAAAACTTAAGTGGACCACTAGTCATAACAGAAACTCCAAAAACACCATTCGAAAGAATCAATATGGACATATTCGAATACCCAACTAGAAATTATGCATTAACTATTCGTGACGAACTGACAAAATTCACACAAGCCTATCCTTTAGAAGACAAAAGAGCAGTAACAGTAGCCAAGACACTTTTACTCTTCTTTCAACACTATGGAACACCATTAAGAATTCATTGCGACTGCGGTCGAGAATTCGAGAATGCTATAATCAAAGACCTATGCGAATTATACGACATCAAACTAACATTTTCTAGTGTTAACCATCCACAATCTAATGGATCCGTAGAGAGATTTCATGCCACACTCTCAGAAATGATTAGAGCAAATCAAGCCGAAAACCCAAACGATCATCCCTTCACTATACTTCCTTATGCAATAATATGCTATAACAACACAAAAAATAAAACTCACGGTTTTACACCATATGAACTTATATTTGGGCACACTGCAGGCCGACCACCAGAAACTCTATACAATCAAAAAACACTAATGAGTAAATATATTCGAGACCTGAATAATCGCATGGAATATTTTTACAAAGTAGCCAGAGCAAAAACAGAGATACAGAAAGAAAAGGCGAAAGTAAGATTTGACGAAAATATTTCAGCACAAAGACCTGATTTTAAAATTGGTGATAAAGTCTACGTAAAAGAATCCCAAATTAAATCAAAATCGGAAAATCTTTTTAATGGACCTTTCGAAATTCAAGAAATTTTTACAAATTCCGCAATTATCCTAAATCCCAAAACTAACCAAACTTCTAAAGTAAATTTTGACAGACTAAAACCTTATTTTGAATAATTTTCCTTTACAGATTCTATGGACTCCTTTCTATCGTCCAATCCCAAATTCTCCTCACTCCCATTAATAACACAATTGGAATATTTTTCCATGAAAAAGGAACTATACGAATATCTAACGACAAATGGACTTTACTTGTTTACAAAGAATTATTGCCTATCAAAACTACAATATCCAACAATGACAAAATTTTGGAAAACCTATTAGAAAAATTTATTAACGTGGATACACCGAGAAAACTTGCCTTTCAAGCCGAAGTACAGACACATGTTAGTCTGCTAAAACAAATCTCAAACTCCGTTAACTTAAAATATAAAGAAATAACCTCTGACACAGTACCTTATAATAAACGCGTAAAACGCGGTTTAGTAAATGGTATTGGAACAATATGGAAATCCATTACTGGAAATTTGGACGCCTCTGACGGCGAATACTTTAATAAATGTATAAATAAGATAAACTCCGATGAAACTCAAATTGAAAATCTCTTAAAAAATCAAATATCTGTTACCACTTCAATTATAAAAACTTTCAACACTTCTATTCAAAAATTGCAAATAGACGAAGAAACCTTTAACAACGACTTAAAAACTATAGAGACTACACTTCTGGACATTAATAATGACATCTCCTTTTACCAAGCACAATTACAAATACTAGATTTATGTGAGTCCTTAATGGAAAGCTACGTATTTTTAGAAAATTATTTAAATGATATACTAAATTCTATCACATTCTCTCGCCTGCAAATTTTACATAGTTCTATTATTTCGCCCATAGACTTAATGGAAGCATTAAAAGAAATCTCACAGTCATTACAAAATAACGTTTTGCCTCTACCCACTTATATGTCAAATATAGCTCAGTATATTGACATAATAAAACTACAAGCTTATCAGCTCGATTCAAAAATTGTTTTCGTTCTCGAAATTCCGTTAGTTGATCCCGAAATCTTCACTTTGTATCAACTATATTCAATACCAATATTAGATAATCAAACTGGTTTTCATCATATACTTTCAACTGTTCATAAATACATAGCGCGAGATGATGATTCAATTTCATATGTCTTACCCATGGACACCGAAAAATGCAATCAAATCAGTCAAAACCAAAGAATGTGTACAGACATTCTTCCGTACCCCATAGACACCGATGCTATATGCGAAGCCCAGCTTTTGAAACCTCTCAGCAACTTGCCAAAAACTTGCCAGATGTCCATGCTCTTGGCACAAGGTTACAACGTTCAAGAAATTGACCGAAATTTATGGTTGCTAACCATTTCCGATCCATTACCAGTAACAATCAAATGTGCAAGAAAAGATGTCACTACACGAATAATCAAAACAAATTCAATCTTAAGATTAATTCCCGAATGTATTGCATTCATTGGCAGTACCAGAATTCATGCCAAAGACCAAATCGAGAAATATACAAATATTACGTATAGAAGTCACCCAGTTAACGTACCCTACAGATGCTGTGACCATTTTGAGACAAAGAGTCACCTATCAAAATTGAAACCGCTAAAACTCAGTAAGATCAACGTAGATGACTTAAATATTGCACAACACAAATTGGACCAATATTCAGAAGACCTGGACCATATCATGAGCCAATCATTCATCGAGGAACATTTACCCTTATTCACCATATCTACCTTATCCCTGATTATCATCCTAGTTATCTTATACCTTTGCTGTAAATATCGAACCAAAATATTCCCAAAAATTGCAATCTCCTTGTCCCAGGATCAGCCTCCAACTTCAGCACCACGCAGGAATTCCATTAGACAAAAACTTCAAAGCTTAACCTCCTTCAGAAGAAGACCCAATGTCCAACAAGAAAGCGAAGAAGAAGCAGAAACACCAATTTCTCTGTAAAAGTCAAAGCAATGGCATTGACTTTTCACTAATAAGGGGAGTTGTTATATGAGAAAATATTAACCTTGAACTAGCCTAAGTTCGCCGACTTCATATTTCATCATACCATTCCCACAGAAACCGCTGAGCAAGCAGCAGAGGAACTTTGTACGAACCGTTGGCCAACATTCATGGGAACAGCGATTCAGCACTTTATACCAAACCTATAAATTACCATTTTCAGATGCCGGGACCACTCTTAGCTGCAACTTCGACCAGTCCAGTTATTGTAGTCATTTTAAATTAATTTAACTTTGTACTATTATGTAAACTTATTGTGTAACAAATAAAATCTTTTTTTAAAAAGTCAAATACGTGATCAGTGATCTAACATATATATATATATATATATATATATATATATATATATATATATATATATATATATATATATATATATATATATATATATATATATCAAATGAAATAGAGAATGTGGAGAAATCCCCTTACGAATAATTCACACATCCACCATTTTGGGTTGGGAAAATTTTTTGAATAGAATTAAAAATCCAAACACTAGTTCTTAGAAAATATATATCTATATATATATATATATATATATATATATATATATATATATATATATATTTTGGAATATATTGGAATGAGTAAAAAGAGTACACTTTGTCCATATTCAGCTGGTTACCCAATTATTTTCTCCTCCTTAAACAATTTAAATTGAGTCAGCTATTATTAAACCAAGTTTTCTATATATATATATATATATATATATATATATATATATATATATATATATATATATATATATATATTGAAGTGATCTTGATTATTGATATGAGATAATATTCTTATATGTTACTTAATTTAATCAATGTATTAATACTAATCTAATTAATTAACCAGATCACATATCAATATGTTTTCAATCTCAGGGCGAATTATAAATTAATTACTTACTTCCGTGGCTTCTAAATATTTCTTAATGGTTCCTAATCGGGATAGAAAAGAAAAGAGTAAAAAAAATACACATATGGGTTACAATTATAATCAAAATATTTTTTATTTTATTTAAAAGGCAATCAATGCTTAATATTTGCTATTTCTTATTATTCTTAAACATAACATTTACTAATGGGAATCTTATTTCCTTTTGGTTTTCAATTGAAAGTTTTTATTAACATTTAACTATTAGGAGTTATTAGGAACAACTCTATTTAAGTTTGATGAAGCTTTTCTGATATTATTGATTATGTTATTCAATTTTTTTATATGGAATTTAATACGAAAAACCCATACATTCATGTCCAAACAAATGAGACTGACCTTTTCCTGGTGAACTGAAAATATCCTCACACAAGACCCTTTCCTGCTATCCTTGGCTGCGATCAAACCTCGTCCTGGCTTCCAGTGATGTTCTCCTTTGAAAAACTAGCTCGAATAGCTCTCATTCCTGCTTTTGTCGTGATGCTGTGTTCTACCTTTTTCGAAACTGCTATCAGCTACCGGGACACTCTGGGCTCAAGAAGGTTCTTTTACTCTCGACCTGGCCTACTTCTCGTTCCACGATAGATACTCCACACTCACGGAACTACACCGGCTTTCTCACTCCTCGAACACTACCGTCTACTACTCGACTTCACTTCTCGACAGCTCAAAACATTCTGCTCTCACTTTGTCATCCATTCCCCTACTTTCTAAATATCCCTTCCAGATTCACAAATCAATCTTCCACCACCAACTCTCATTCGTAATATTCCTCAAAACCAATTTTTAATCTTTCTAAATATGCTTAATGGATTTCAAAAGAAAATATTTAATTCCCATTCTAAAATACTTTCTAACTATTTACAAATTTTAATGACCTATTCTCTCTTTCAAATGAGTCTTATTTAGCATAGGCTAATGATCGAAACCTTCCGCGAAAAACGATAATGAACTATCATCTATTTCACTGAGTTTTATTTAGCATAGGCTAATGATCGACCTTCCGAGAAGAACGATAATGGTACGCGTCATTCACTTTGTTTATCTAAGCACATTGTTCCGAGTTTCGTACGCTTATTCTAATCACTTCTTAAAATTACATATAACAATTTGTTGTATACAGGTTGTTTTAAATTTATATGCCCGTGGTTGAGAAAATTGAAAATATTTTATATTAAATTGAATTCTGTTTATAATTATCAAAATTTAATTTTCATATCAAATAGAAATATAACAAATCCCCGCCTTGTATTCGATAAAATTTATCTGCATTTTTAAATAAATTTTCTCGAGGCAAAACCAACTCCCTGTATATTTCCTTACTTTAATCTACGTCTTATATCCTAACTTACTATCTACTTCATGTAATTCTGTCTTTTATTCGTGATATTTGTATACATCGTGAATATTATAAATTCCTCGGATCTTTTCCGAGTTCCTGTGCCTCAACTCATAACTATTTATCCCATTTTCATTATTCACGATGTACGGGCCTTCGAAAACAGGCATCAACTTTGCGCAAATGCCCCCAGGAAGATTTGATACTCGTAATGCCCTCACGAGTACTTTTTCACCCTTTTGGAAAGTCACTGGTCTTCTTTTTCTATTTTGTTCCTGTCTTTGGATATATTTTTCGTTGCTTCGCCGTAATCTTCTCTGTACGGTTTCAATCACCTGTTGATATTCTTTTGGCTCTTGGTCTTCCCATGGCCTTATCGGCAATACACCCTTCATGATGTATTCTGGGGTCTCTTTTGTTACTGTGCTCGGAATTGTATTTAGATACCTTTCTATTTCCGCCATTTTCCTGTCCCAGTGGCGATGTTGACCATCTGTTGCAATGCGAAGAAATTTCGTCACTTCCTGTATGAATCGTTCCGAAGGATTACTCTGTGGATGCCTGATGCTGACAAAATTTGTCTCTATTCCTCGTTCTCGAAGTTGTCCCTTGAAACGATCATTTCGGAAATACGTTGCATTGTCCAGTAGGATCTTTTTTGGTGTTCCTACTATGGCTATAAAATTGTCGATTTTTCTTAATATTTCCTCCCCCTTTGTGGTGCGGCAACTATATAATTTTACGTATTTTGAAAACACATCCACCATTACCAGAATATGTTTGTTCCTTTTAGTGGTCATAATTAGATCGCTTAACATATCTATTGCTACAATGTCTAGTTTGTTTCGGGCTTCAATATTTTTGGCAACATTTTCGTTTTTGAAATTCCGACTCTTATATTTTTGACATACATCGCACTTCTGGGTAATTTCCTTTGCAATGCGGTAATCCTGTCGGCTGATGTAATTTTCCCTAAAAACGAGCCAAACTTTTCTGCTACCGATATGCCCATTGTCCTCATGTAATTTCTTTATTATCTTTTCGGCCAATGTCTGTGTCACTAAATATAGTTCCTTTCCGTCTATTCTCTTAAAATATATGTCATTTTCTACTTCCGCTCTTCTTTTCTCTCTTTCCTCTAGGTCTTCTTGGTTTGTCCTTATCTCATTTAACGAATATATCCCTTCTTCTTGTATTAATCTATTTAGTCCCACCTGTAGAGTAATTGTTTCCTTTTTTCCCGTGTCCTCATCCCGTGTTAGAGCGTCGGCTATTATGTTGTCTTTTCCTTTTATATATCGGAACTCAAAATCATACTCCTGTAATAATAGAATACCTCTATGTATTCTATTATTTACTAATCTATTCTTCATGATATGTACTAAAGCTGCATGGTCTGTTTCGATTGTGAATTTTGCTCCCAATAAGTAAAACCTCAATTTGTTTACGCAATATAGTACACTGGCAAACTCCAATTCTGTAACACTATATTTTCTCTCATGTGTTTTAGTCACTCGCGATATAAAACATATCGGCACTTCTTGGTCGTTTTGTATTTGAGACAGAACTCCTGCAAATTTTTGTATGGACGCATCAGTTCGGAGTATAAAAGGTAAATTGTAAATGGGGTGGTATATTTTCGTTCCTTTTGCGAATTCTCGTTTTAAAGTTTCGAAAGCTTCCTCCTGTTCTTCTTTCCAATTCCATTTTATTCCTTTTTTAAGCAACTTTATCAGAGGGATTTCCTTTTGGCTCAAATCGGGAATCAGTTTTTTAAAATAATTAATCGTGCCAAGAAAACCTCTCAATGTTTTCAAATTCGTTGGTCTTGGGTATTCATCTATGAGCTTGACTGTCTTCGGATAATCTTACTGTTTTGGTGTCCAATTGAAAACCCAAATAAATGACTTCTTTTTGAAAAAATTGACATTTTTCAATGTTTAATTTCAATCCCGCTGTGTCCAATTCTTCCAGAATTATTTCTATGTGTTTCAGATGACTCTGAGTATCTTGTGAAAAAATTAATAAATCATCGATATAATGAACTATGAAATCTTCGTGGCGATTCAAAATGGTATGTAGAGCTCGGACGAGTGCAGCACAAGCACTCTGCAATCCAAACGGCACTACCTTAAACCGGTAGACAATACCATCAATAGAAAAAGCGGTGTAGTTTCTACACTTTTCAGCTAACGGTATCAACCAAAAACTGTGTTTTAAGTCAATTTTCGAAAATATGTGTGACCCGGTGATTCTTCCAAAAATGGCCTCGATGTTTAGAGGTGATTCATATTGTGATACAGTGTGCTGGTTGATATTCCTGGCATCTAAACATAATCTCAATTCTCCACTGCTTTTCTTTACTATCACAATCGGGTTAACATACGGTGAATCACATCTTTCGATGATTTGATCTTCCAACATTTTATTTATTTCTTCTTTCACCTCTTGTCGATACTTGTATGGAATCGGGTAAGTCTTTGATCGAAAATTTCCCAAGTTTTTCACCTCAAATGAATGTTCGTACTTTTTAGCCACTCTGTTTTCCTCATTGATCAAATTTTCGTAGTTTCTTAACATCAACCGCAATTCTTTTTCTTTCCCTTCTCCACATATCAATTTTCTGTCTTTTTTCTCAGATTCTTCACACATGTTTACCGTGCATTCTGCATCCTCGTTTGCATATACCTCCTCTTCAAATACCACTGTTTCAATCATATTCTTTTCACTTTCATTTTTTAGCTTTATTTCTTCTTCTCCTGAGCCCGTCTCTTCTTTTGAGGAATCCCAGGTTTCCTTTGTTTCTGATACTCTCAAATTTTCTTCTTCTGGGCTCAACTCTTCTTTTGAGGAGCCACAGGTTTCATTTTCTTTTATCTTTTTCTGACCTTTTCTCCTTTTTCTTCTTTGTCCTTGCTTCGCTGCCAAATTCATTTCCACTGTTTGTTCTTTACCTGATTCGTCCGTATTTTGTTTCTCATGTTCCTTGTCCTGTTCTTTTTCTTTTTCTTCTGTTAGTTTCATCGTATTATTTTTAAAATCTATCACTACATGTTTTTCTGCCAATTCGTCCACTCCTACTATCATGTCATGTGACATGTTTGGCATTATTACACATTGTAGTGCATACATATTCTTGCCCAGTCGTACCATTACTCGTATGCCTTCATTTATAGTTGCCAATGTCCGTTTGTTTGCGCCCACTAAATTTACCCTAGGTATTTTATAAATTAAATTTGTTAAGTTAACTTCTTCTATTAGTTTTCTGTTGACCAATGTTATTTCAGATCCAGTGTCTATCATAATTTTAATTGGTTTCTCGTTGATAAATCCATCCACAAATTTTAAATTAACTCCATTTTTCTTTTCGTTGTTTCCTGCCAATTTAATAAACTCCTTGGGGTGACAAAAGATTCCTGTTTGATTTTTGGTTTTTAGTGAGCGCCGTCGTGAAAAGACGCCGGTTGCTCATCGTTGTTTATATTTTCGTCATAATGTCTCTCTCCGTCATATTCATCTGTCTGGGTATTATTTACTTCTCTTCTATTGTCTCTTGGTCTGTCGGATCTGTTTCGGTTTTCTCGATATCCCTGTTCATTTTGTCTACCATTATTTCTGTTTTCTTGATTTGAGCGTGTGGTGTTTCTATTCTGGTATTCTCGATTTCTGTCCTCATTCCATTGCCTATTTCTTTGTTCATAATTTCCTCTTCCGTTGTCTCTATTTTCGTTTTCCCTTCTGGGATTAAAATCTCGTCTTGTATAGTCCCTCCTATTTTGATTTCTATCTCTGTAATCTTGTGTTTCTCGGGGCCTGTAATCTTCTCGCGACCTTCTTGATTTTCTTTCTCTTAGACGTGATTCTCTTATTTATAGGAATTGGCATAAACTATCTATGTCTTTGTAATTTTGCAATGTGATATGGTCTTCCAGCGTTTCCTCGAAATGTCTTGCAATCAGTTCGACTAATTGTTCCGATAAGTAATTATATTGTAAATGTTTTGCATTATTGTAAATTTGCAAAGCATATGTCCTTTCTGATACACCCATCCTATCATTGTATTTCCCATTTTGCAATTCCTTGTTAATTTCCAATTGTTGGACCTTTCCCCAGAAATAATTCAAAAATTTTTGTTCAAATTGTTGCCAATTGCCGAATTCTTCTTCTTTACTATCGAACCATAGGCTTGCTTCATATTTGAGATGGTTTCTGATAGTTTCTTTTGCTGTATCGAAATTTCCGATGTGTTGTATTTTCTTTTTCAGGCTATTTATGAACGGCACTGGGTGTAATCTTCTTACATCCCCGCCAAACCTTATCTTCACGTCATCTGTGCTATGTATAACCATTTCTCTTCTTTCTCCGACATTTTGTTGAGTATTGATTTCTGCAATCTTTCTTTCCACTTCTTCTATGTCGGCTTGAATAGCGTTTTGCAACTTGTTTTCCAAACTTTCCATTTCTTTTTTCTGGCAATTCGTTATCTCATTTATTTTGCTTTTGATTTCTTTAATCTCTGTCTCTTGTTGTTGCATGTGATCTTTAATTTTCACTTCATACTTTTCTATGCGTTCCTCCATTTTCTTGTTGTTCTCTTCTATTGCTTGTTTCATTTTTTGTTGTGTCTCATCCATTTTTTGATCCAATTTTTGTTGTGTTTCATCCATTTTTTTATCCACTTTATCCATTTTCTTTGATGTTTCATCCATTTTTTGATCCAATTTTTGTTGTGTTTCATCCATTTTCTTTGATGTTTCTTCCTGATTTTTATCCATTGTTCGTTTTGCTTCATCCATTTTTTGTGACTGGAGTTGCATAAGTTGTAATATCTTTTCTAATTCTGACAATTCTTTTTTTTCTGTTTCCATGATTGTTGTGTTTAAGATATCTTCTTGGTCTGAATTTTCCTCTTGATCTGAATGTTCTTTTTGTTTTTTGTTGTCTTTGCTTTGGCTTCTTGTCACAGACATTTGTTTTCAAGAAGTACTATCCCCGCCAAATGTGAAATTTTAATAGTATGTTACCCAAAACGACTTTTTCTCACCCAAATATTATAAATTGTCAATAAATATATCAAATGTAAATATCGTAAAATTAAAATATTAAATCATTTATGCAAAATTTGTACCTAAAGAGATCTAAAATTTTATGTTATCCAATGTAAGTATCTCACTTTTTACCACAGGCATATAAATTTTCAAATACCGGCTTTACTCTTTCTATCCTTCAAATTTGCCACTAGAAATATTTTTCAATGCTTTCCACGTTGGACGACAGTTGAAGTGATCTTGATTATTGATATGAGATAATATTCTTATATGTTACTTAATTTAATCAATGTATTAATACTAATCTAATTAATTAACCAGATCACATATCAATATGTTTTCAATCTCAGGGCGAATTATAAATTAATTACTTACTTCCGTGGCTTCTAAATATTTCTTAATGGTTCCTAATCGGGATAGAAAAGAAAAGAGTAAAAAAAATACACATATGGGTTACAATTATAATCAAAATATTTTTTATTTTATTTAAAAGGCAATCAATGCTTAATATTTGCTATTTCTTATTATTCTTAAACATAACATTTACTAATGGGAATCTTATTTCCTTTTGGTTTTCAATTGAAAGTTTTTATTAACATTTAACTATTAGGAGTTATTAGGAACAACTCTATTTAAGTTTGATGAAGCTTTTCTGATATTATTGATTATGTTATTCAATTTTTTTATATGGAATTTAATACGAAAAACCCATACATTCATGTCCAAACAAATGAGACTGACCTTTTCCTGGTGAACTGAAAATGTCCTCACACAAGACCCTTTCCTGCTATCCTTGGCTGCGATCAAACCTCGTCCTGGCTTCCAGTGATGTTCTCCTTTGAAAAACTAGCTCGAATAGCTCTCGTTCCTGCTTTTGTCGTGATGCTGTGTTCTACCTTTTTCGAAACTGCTATCAGCTACCGGGACACTCTGGGCTCAAGGAGGTTCTTTTACTCTCGACTTGGCCTACTTCTCGTTCCACGATAGATACTCCACACTTACGGAACTACACCGGCTTTCTCACTCCTCGAACACTACCGTCTACTACTCGACTTCACTTCTCGACAGCTCAAAACATTCTGCTCTCACTTTGTCATCCATTCCCCTACTTTCTAAATATCCCTTCCAGATTCACAAATCAATCTTCCACCACCAACTCTCATTCGTAATATTCCTCAAAACCAATTTTTAATCTTTCTAAATATGCTTAATGGATTTCAAAAGAAAATATTTAATTCCCATTCTAAAATACTTTCTAACTATTTACAAATTTTAATGACCTATTCTCTCTTTCAAATGAGTCTTATTTAGCATAGGCTAATGATCGAAACCTTCCGCGAAAAACGATAATGAACTATCATCTATTTCACTGAGTTTTATTTAGCATAGGCTAATGATCGACCTTCCGAGAAGAACGATAATAGTACGCGTCATTCACTTTGTTTAACTAAGCACATTGTTCCGAGTTTCGTACGCTTATTCTAATCACTTCTTAAAATTACATATAACAATTTGTTGTATACAGGTTGTTTTAAATTTATATGCCCGTGGTTGAGAAAATTGAAAATATTTTATATTAAATTGAATTCTGTTTATAATTATCAAAATTTAATTTTCATATCAAATAGAAATATAACAATATATATATATATATATATATATATATATATATATATATATATATATATATATATATATATATATATATACATATATATATATATATATATATATATATATATATATATATATATATATATATATATAGTAATTAGGTAATATTGACTGATACTATGTAGATTATAGTTTTGTTTTGGGGTTGCAGTCATTTATTTTTTAGGGGCAGGATAAGTAAAACTCTGTGTTATTACCTAGCTTTCGCAAAATATATTTGCTTCTTCAGGGTAAGCTGAAATGAGTATATTATAAATACAATGAAATTAAGTTAAAATACATTGTATAAAAAATAACAAAAAAGACTTACAACTTGAGGTTATTCCTAAACATTTTCACAAAACATAGTATATATATAATTCTTATTCTAATGTTATCCAAATAGCAATGTTTTAATTTTCAAAAATTCGATTTAATAATTTAGTTTTTAATTTTGATTAATGCCAGAAAGACACTCGAATAATGTCAAAAAGACACAAAAATCTGTTTATTTTATTTTAAGTTGAAAAGTTAGTATTAGATTATTTAATTAGTAATCAAAATATCAAAAACTACTACATATTTTAAATTATAGAGGATATAACTAGATATTTATATGCATTAGTAGTTTATTTTATTTTAAGTTGAAAAGTTAGTATTAGATTATTTAGTGAGTAATTAAAAACTATTATATATTTTAAATTATAGAGGATATAACATATATTTAGTTTGCCAATTATGGTTTTGTTAATAAATTAAAGTGTTGTCAAATTTGAAGATTAAATTTATAAAATTTAGTCGAGGAATTTAATTTTCTTGATTTAAAACATCATTTATCATAAGATAAAATATAATTATAGATGTTGCTTAGTTTATTTATATCAGTTCTTTTATTCACACATTGATATTTATTTATGCATACCATTTCTAGGAATTCCCTTTTATTTAGTTGGTTTTCATGTTTTAATACCGTTGTTTCATTGAAATTGAAAGAATGATTTTTACTTATGGCATGATCCACTAATGCACATGTATTTTTGTTGTTTCTGAGATCGCTTTTATGTGATGTTAGTCTACCTATTAAATTCCTGGATGTGTGTCCGATGTATGATTTATCACAATTTTGGCATGGTATCTTGTATACTACATTTGAGTTTTCCATGATACCAATAGGTGTTTTAGTTTTTGTATATAATGTTGCTAATGATTTTATATTTTTAGTTGCAACTTTAATTTGTGGGTAGTTAGCAAATACTTTAGTTAATTTGGGTGTTAATATTGGTATGTATGGTAGTGATGTGTAAGTAAATTGGGATTGTGAAATTTGGTGATTAGGTTCTGTTGTTTTATTCATATCAATTATTCTATTATTAGGGTTGTTAAATAAAAATTTGTTTATTAGTTTAATTGGGTAAGAATTCTCCAATAAAATTTCTTTGAGTTCCATTAATCCTTTATTGATGTTGCTAGTGTGAGATAATCTGTTGATTCTGTTTTTTAGACCCAATATTAAATTTATTTTCATATGAGGTGGATGCTGTGAATGGTAGTTGATAAATTTGTTACTATCTATAGGTTTTCTATACCATTCAGTACTTAATACATTTTGCGGATTTCGTTTGATTCTCATGTCGAGATATGGGATGCTATTATCTATTTCTTCTTCACATGTAAATTTTAGATGTTCATTATGGTTGTTAAAAGTTTGTAATGTTTCATTTATTTGATCTGCAGGTAAAGTAAGTATTAAGTCATCCACGAAACGTTTAATAAATGGGATATGAAAAGGTAACTTATTTAAAGAATCCCTGATTAAATCATCCAATACATAATTACATAACATGCATGATATGCTAGAGCCCATGGGGGTGCCAAAGATTTGTTTGTAGAATTTATCATTAAAAATCAATACATTGGAATCAAAAATGAATTCCAAAATGTCTAAGAAAGTTTTATTGTTCATTTTGCAATTTATCTCGATTTCATGCCAGTGTTTGTTAATGCTGTTCTTAATAACATGTAGGGGTAGATTGGTAAATAAAGATATTACGTCAAAGCTTACTAATATATAGTTGTTAGGTAGTTGATAGTTATTAATAAAATTACTTAGTTCAAAAGAATCCTGTATAGAGAAACTATCATCTAAGCTATATGATTTTGTAAGAATATCATTCAAAAACTTTGCTAGTTTACTATTGGGTGAATTAATTGATGATACAATTGGTCTCATTGCTAAATTAGGTTTATGTATTTTTGGTAGTGCATAAAATCGTGGTGTGACTGAGTTATATATGGTGAGAGTTGAGGCTTCCTCATTGGTGATCATTTTTTTATTTTTTAATTCAGTAACTATTTTGTTAGCTTTCTGTTGTAAGGTACTTGTCGGATTATTTTGTAATTTTTTATAATATTTAATGTCGTTTAAAAGTTCATAACTTTTTGTGTAATAGTCTTCTTTGTACATCGCAACAGTTACATTTCCTTTATCACTTCTCACAATGTATATCTCAGGGTGGTCTTTGATAAATTTTTTACATTCATGATATAAATTATTTAAAAAATGATTATTATCTTTATTTTTGTGTAAATAGTTAGTTATGATGTTAGTGCATTGTGCCCTGACTAAGTTTTTTTCGTTTTCAGAAAATCTAGTTATAGTATATTCGATATCTGCTAATATATTAGAAATTTCGATCTCAGAAACAACAAAAATACATGTGCATTAGTGGATCATGCCATAAGTAAAAATCATTCTTTCAATTTCAATGAAACAACGGTATTAAAACATGAAAACCAACTAAATAAAAGGGAATTCCTAGAAATGGTATGCATAAATAAATATCAATGTGTGAATAAAAGAACTGATATAAATAAACTAAGCAACATCTATAATTATATTTTATCTTATGATAAATGATGTTTTAAATCAAGAACATTAAATTCCTCGACTAAATTTTATAAATTTAATCTTCAAATTTGACAACACTTTAATTTATTAACAAAACCATAATTGGCAAACTAAATATATGTTATATCCTCTATAATTTAAAATATATAATAGTTTTTAATTACTCACTAAATAATCTAATACTAACTTTTCAACTTAAAATAAAATAAACTACTAATGCATATAAATATCTAGTTATATCCTCTATAATTTAAAATATGTAGTAGTTTTTGATATTTTGATTACTAATTAAATAATCTAATACTAACTTTTCAACTTAAAATAAAATAAACAGATTTTTGTGTCTTTTTGACATTATTCGAGTGTCTTTCTGGCATTAATCAAAATTAAAAACTAAATTATTAAATCGAATTTTTGAAAATTAAAACATTGCTATTTGGATAACATTAGAATAAGAATTATATATATACTATGTTTTGTGAAAATGTTTAGGAATAACCTCAAGTTGTAAGTCTTTTTTGTTATTTTTTATACAATGTATTTTAACTTAATTTCATTGTATTTATAATATACTCATTTCAGCTTACCCTGAAGAAGCAAATATATTTTGCGAAAGCTAGGTAATAACACAGAGTTTTACTTATCCTGCCCCTAAAAAATAAATGACTGCAACCCCAAAACAAAACTATAATCTATATATATATATATATATATATATATATATATATATATATATATATATATATATATGAAAAAACAAAAGATGTAGATCTTTGAAACACACTCACACAGGTACTGGTTTAACGACCACTCGTACGAAATCAAATATATATATATATATAATATACATCCGCGAATATATATATACATCCTACTATCAATTTGGCATCGATACATTATGCATTTACCATCGATTTGGCATCGTCTTGCAAAGTGGCATCTGTATATCGATGCCACTTTACACTACCTTAATAACTTTATTCCTGTACTTGCTACCAGAAGTCTAATCAGCTCGGTAGTTAGAGATTTGATTCCTTGATGTTACTTTAATATATCAGCTTTCCTTGTTTACCTCTTACTAAGTTATATAAGTTTATTCCATAAAATGTTTGAGTCCAAAATGATCGTACAGTGAAAATATTATATACATTTAGTTCAGTGTTTTACCGTTTTGTCGCTGCCGTTATATACATGAAAACGTATATCCCACTTTCATTATCAATCATTTTGGCATCAGAAATTTGGCATCACTGTTGAATACAATATTATTCACAACGAAAAATAGACAATTTGAGAATGTATATATTATTTTCATAAAGAAATCAGTCTGGCATCATGTTTTATTGTTTTCACCCAATTTTGAAAAAATGTGAAAACTTTGTATTATCCACGTCCGTCTGTCCGTCTGTCTGTAACCACAACTCCTCCGTCAATATACCAGCTAGAATGACAAATGAGGTATCAAATGAAAGCTGATAATCCAAGGATGGTACTAAAGGTGAGATATTTGACCTTGGCGGTCTGTCCGTCGGTCTTTACGACCGCGAATATAACTCCTCCATCATTATACCAGGTAGAATGACAAATGAGGTGTCAAATGAAAGCATATGATCCAAGGATGGTACTAACGGTGAGATATTTGACCTAGGCTGTCTTTCCGTCGGTCCCTCCGACCGCAAATATAACTCCTCCGTCATTATACCAGGTAGAATGACAAATGAGGTGTCAAAAGAAAGCTTATAATACAAGGATGGTACTAAAGGTGAGATATTTGACTTAGGCGGTCTGTGACTCGGTCCCTCCGACCGCGAATATAACTTATCCGTCATTATACCAGGTAGAATGACAAATAAGGTGTCAAATGAAAGCTGATAATCCTAGGATGGTACTAAAGGTGAGATATTTGACCTAGGCTGTCTTTCCGTCGGTCCCTCCGACCGCGAATATAACTCCTCCGTCATTATACCAGGTAGAATGACAAATGAGGTGTCAAAAGAAAGCTTATAATACAAGGATGGTACTAAAGGTGAGATATTTAACTTAGGCGATCTGTGCGCCGGTCCCTCCGACCGCCAATATAACTCCTCCATCATTATACCAGGTAGAATGACAAATGAGGTGTCAAATGAAAGCTTATATTCCAAGGATGGTAATAAAGGTGAGATATTTGACCTAGGCTGTCTTTCCGACGGTCCGTACGACCGGGAATATAACTCCTCCGTCACTATACCATGTAGAATGAGAAATGAGGTGTCAAATGAAGGCTGATATTCCAAGGATGGTACTAAAGGTGAGATATTTGACCTACATGGTCTGTCCGTCGGTCCGTCCGACCGCGAGTATAACTCCTCAATCATTATACCAGGTAGAATGATAAATGAGGTGTCAAATGAAAGCTTATAATCCAAGGATGGTACTAAAGGTGAGATATTTGGCCTAGGCAATCTTTCGGTCGGTCCGTACGACCGCGAATATAACTTCTCCGTCATTATACCAGGTAGAATGACAAATGAAGTGTCAAATGAAAGCTTATATTCCAAGGATGGTACTAAAGGTGAGATATTTGACCCAGGCTGTCTTTCCGTCGGTCCGTACGACCGCGCATATAACCCCTCCGTCGTTATACCAGGTAGAATGACAAATGCGGTGTCAAATGAAAGCTGATAATCCAATGATAGTACTACAGGTGAGCCATTTGACCTAGGCTGTCTTTCCGCCGGTCCGTACGACCGCGACTATAACTTCTGCGTCTTTATACCAAGTAGAATGACAAATGAGGTGTCAAATGAAAGCTGATAATCCAATGATGGTACTACAGGTGAGCGATTTGACCTAAGCTGTCTTTCCGCCGGTCCGTACGACCGCGACTATAACTTCTGCGTCTTTATACCAAGTAGAATGATAAATAAGGTGTCAAATGAAAGCTTATAATCCAAGGATGGTACTAAAAGTGAGATATTTGGCCTAGACAATCTTTCCGTCGGTCCGTACGACCGCGAATATAACTTCTCCGTCATTATACCAGGTAGAACGACAAATAAGGTGTCAAATGTAAGCTGGTAATACAAGGATGGTACTAAAGGTGAGATATTTGACCTAGGCGGTCTGTCGGTGGGTCCGTCCGACCGCGAATGTAACTCCTCTATCATTATACCAGCTATAATAATAAATGAGGTGTCAAATGAAAGCTTATAATCCAAGGATGGTACTAAAGGTGAGATATTTGAGCTGGGTACTCTTTCTGTCGGTCCGTACGACCGCCAATATAACTCCTCCGCCATTATACCGGGTAGAATGACAAATGAGGTGTCAAATAAAAGCTTGTGGGTGAAAACCTAGGACTTACGAAGTCCAATTTAAAAATAGGGCATATCAGAGATATGCCTTAGACATCATAGAAGACAATGACACAGAAAAATCAAACAAGCAATATGTCAAAAGGGCCTTAGTTATGTATCTTCGGTCCTGTTGGTCCAATCGTGATGTATAGCACCTCAAATGATAGGATTTGACAAACATAATACAATGAGAGAAAAATCAAATACAACCTCATGTCAAAAGGGCCTTAGTCCGTATCTTCGGTCCTATAAGACCAATCGTGACGTACGGCATCTCAAATAATAGGACTTGACAAATAAAATACAATGACACAGAAAAATCAAATACAGCAACAAGTCAAAAGGGCCCTAGTTATGTATATCTAGTCCTATTGGTCCAATTGTGACGTACAGCAGCTCAAATGGTAGGGTTTAATGAACAGAATACAATGACACAGAAAAATCAAATACAGCAATATGTCAAAAGGGCCTTATTTACGTATCTTCGCTCCTATTGGTCCAATCGTGGCGTACAGCACCTAAAATAACTGGATTTGACTAATATAATACAATGACGTATGAAAATCAATTACAGCATCATGTCAAAAGGGCCTTAGTCTTGTATCTACGGTTCTATTGGTTCAATCGTGACGTACAGCGTCTGAAATGATGGGATTTAACTGGCAGAATAAGATGGTGTAGACAAATGAAAATGACGGCATGTAATAACACTTTAAAATTGTAGAAATAAAATGGATTAACACACATGGTATGACATATTAGGTGAGAGTATTTAACAAATAGAATACGATTACATACGTCCAGTTTTTGACAAGCGACTTCTCTACATATGATAAACGCGAAAGGGCCCCAACGTTCACTGCTCGACATAGGCCTCCCGTTCACTTCATATACCCACTGCTTTCTGACGCTGTGACTTGAGAGGATAGGATTTAACGAATAGAACGACAAAGAAGACTAAACAAGGCAGCTCACGGGAAAAACACAACTGTCCGTTTTATACTCTACAGGGAAGCATCAAATATTCAACGTAAGAATATATTAGAGTATAACGGTATGATAAATCTTTTTCTTCTTTTTTTCATTTAGTGCATTCCGTACGTTTTTTAAACATAATCAGGAGAAGTTGTTGAATTTCTGAAGTCTATAAAAGACTTTCTTAACAAACCTTTTTTTAATTGTGTTATGGATTATTTTTAAGAATATGTTTAAAAGGCAGTTCGCAGGCTTATTGTTCAATGGTCTTATCACTTTCAAGCGCCTGTCTTTTTTGTAGGACTATTAATTGTTACTTGTGATTTCAACCATTCTAGCGGGGCAATGCCTTTTCTATAACTGAAATGAATATTGTTATCCATTTAATTTTTTTCCTCAATTAATTGAATGCCTCCTACTGGTGTTTGGTCTAAGCTTACCGCTTTTCCCCATTTAAGCTAAACTGCTCGTCAAAAGTTAGGGATATAGAAAATTATGCTCATTTTCATAGCTAATTTTTTTCGAGAACAGATTAACGGATTCCACTATTTTTTTTTAATATTTTAGATTTTTCTTTAGTATTTACACAGTTGTGCAAAGGTTTACACAAACTTCTTTTTTGTACTTATACCGAGTGGTAGGTATAAGTACAGAAAAGAAGTTTGAGTAAACCTCTTGATAGGTATTAGTTACGTATCTTCACTCCCATTGGTCCCAACGTGTCGTACGGCGGCTCAAATCATTGGAATCAGCCAACAGAGTACAATGACTAGGGAGCGGATTTATATGCGATCAATTTTGATGAAATATTCGCATATATATGCGGTAAAAAATTACGAAATATGCGCAAGATATGCACAAAAATTCAAAAAATGCGCATTTCGGGAAACCACAAATTTTCTGTCTTATTTAGTAATCTTATTTATTATTTTTCAAATAAAATCATTTTTTATATATGCAATTTATTCACAGTTTTTACAAAAACTGCTACCAATAGTTACCTATTTAAAATAAAACAACAATAGAGTCGAAAAGAATGTGCCTTACAGAGTAGACGTGGTTTTGCGGTGCTGCGATTAAGTATTGCAATATGTGGTAAACGTGCACGTATAATTTTGAAAATTTGTCTGTAAGTGGAAGTTATGACCACGGACGTAAATACATAGATACATAGAAATATTTTTAGCTGATTTTTAGCTGATTTGCAGTAAGTTTTTATAAAGTTTGTTTTGTTAAAATGGGTAGAGATGGTAATAGAAGTCAAAGTGGCAAGGGAGAGGATGAATTGCACTCAGTAGTTAAAGACCTTGTTGTTAAATTGTGCACAGCAGATGAGTTTATCCTCAAGCTTACCGAAACTATAACTGGGATTATCGAAGAGAAATATAACGAAAAAATTGCCAAACTTGAAGAAGAAAATCAAAGTATTGTTAGAAAACTTCAGCAGCAGGAAGAGACAATCAAATCTCTTGTTAATCACGAAAAGAAACAGGAACAAATGGGGAGAAGCACCAACCTTAGAATTTATGGAGTTCCTGAACCATCGGGTCCTGAAAATTTGTCTAAAACTATGCTTGCTATATTTACAACTACAATGTATCTGGAATTAGATGAAAGAAGTATAGAGTTCTGCTATCGACTGAACAAGAAAGAAACCCACAAAAGTAGACCAGTTTTGGTGAAATTTTCCTCAAATTATTATAAAAATGTTGTTTACAAAAATAAAAGGTCACTGAAGTCTACAAATATAATAATTCGAGAGGATTTAACGAGAGAGCAGCTAAATATTGTAACGGAGGCAGTGAAAAAAATTAATGGTTCAGGTGTGGTTTGGACAAATTATGGTCAAGTTTACGTCAAACTGAATGGTCAACAAAATGGTAGAAGAATCAGCTCACTGGAGGATGTCGCTAAACTACTTACTTAGTATATAATGTATTATTATTATTCTCTATTTAATGGCTTTTGAAATTAACAGATAGAATCATGATGTTTGTTATTTTTATCTTTTACGAGCATAACAATGTTAAGGATTATATTTGCAGCATTTGACCAATTGAGTTGTTCCCGTTACTAGATTTTTATCTAGGTGGAACAAAAACTACAAGAACTATAATTTTTTGTTTAAGTTAGATATCGTTTGTTTTGGTATTGTTTTAATTTCGAACTCGAGCATTTAAATTGTTTAAAATAAAACAAAATGTTTAAAGTAGGTTGCTGTAATGCAAGATCATTAGTACCTTCATTGCAAAATATTAAACAAATAGTTTCGGATAATTCTTTAGATATTCTTTTAATATGTGAAACATGGTTGAAATATAGTATTGTTGATGACCAATTAAATTTTAATAATTATAAATTATACCGGGCGGATAGAAATTGCAGAGGTAAAGGAATATGTATATATGTTGGAGATGGATTGCGTTGTGAACCACTTATAAGTAGGCAGGATTATATCTGGGAACAGTTATGGATTAAAATTACGGTTCATAAAAAACATTTGGAATAGGTGTAATATATAGACCTCATGAAAAAAATTTAAATTCTTTTCTGGATGAGTTTGAAAATAGTCTAATTGATATTGGACCAACTGTAGATGAAATAATTTGTATGGGTGATTTTAATTTAGACTTGTTTGACTATGACAATAGTAGTGTTAAGAATTTTTATTCAATTTTAGAATCACTGAATTATTGTCAATTGATAGACGTTCCTACTAGAGTCACTGCTACATCTGCAACACTTCTAGATTATGTAATAGTACAAAAAGGAGCTGCAGTGGAGGGGGGTGTCATACATCATAACATCTCAGATCACTCTATTGTTTATTGTAAGGTAAATGTAGGTGGTACATCGCAACAATCTAAAATGTGTACATATAGAAGCTTTAAAAATTTTAATCAAGAATCCTTTCAGGCTGATTTGTTTAATACTTCATTTTTCAGAATATATGACCAGGAAAATATTGATGCAAAAATATCGTACTTAGTTAATTGCTTAAATAATTAATTAGATAGACATATTCCCATAGTTACCTCTAGAGTCACTAAAGCCAGAGCACCATGGATGACATATGTCATCAAAATTATGATGAACGAGAGGGACAAAGCTTTAAGCAAATTTAAAAGGACTAGATTACAGAGACATTTAGATTTTTATAGACAAATGCGTAACTTTACTAATCAGGCTATTGAGAGAGAAAAAAAGGCATACTTTGTACATCAATTCAATAATAATTCATCAAAAGAAATGTGGAAGACACTAAAGTTGAATAAATTTCTTCCCGATAAAAATAAAAATATTCCAGAGGATTTAAAAAAGCCTAACGATCTAAATAATTTTTTTATAAAATCTGTTCCTAATAAAAAACCACCCCAACATCTTTTAAATTTTTATAATAATAGATTACTCAATGAAAACTTTAAATTTAAGGAAATTAATGACTTGTTTGTTTTTAAGACCATATCAGATATAAAAACGAATGCGAGAGGGTGTAGAGGGTGTGATGGTATAAATATTAAATTAATTAAACTTTGTTGTCCTCATATCGTACCTTACATTACACATATTATAAATTATTGTTTAACAGAGAATGTCTGTCCGGCGATGTGGAAGAGGGCAGTTGTGAGGGTATTGCCGAAGAAACAAAATCCAAAAGAAATGAAAGACTTGCGAGGTATCAGTATTTTACCTACTTTATCCAAAGTATTGGAAAGAGCTATGGAAATTCAAATAAAGGAATATATACAAAAATTTTCTCTTTTACCTGACGTTCAATCTGGATTTCGCAAAGGCTTTAGTTGCACAACTGCACTTTTGCATATTGTCGATGACATACTTACGGCTATAGATGACAGAAAATGTACTATATTGATTTTATTAGATTTTAGCAGAGCTTTTGACACTATTAACCATGAATTAATGATAAGCATTTTAAAGTATTTAGGATTTTCCTATGATGCGTTGTTACTTATAATAAGCTATTTGGAAGGGCGACAACAGCATGTTAATATAGAAGGTCAAAATTCAAACTCTTTGAATATTAATTCAGGAGTTCCACAAGGCTCAATATTGGGTCCTTTATTATTTTCTCTATATACTTCTAATCTTCTCTCTAAGCTTCAGTCATGCCAAGCTCATTTATATGCTGATGACACTCAGCTCTACTACAGTTTCCCAATCGAAAATTTAAAAAACGCTAATGATCTGATTAATGCCGATTTAAAAAGATTTGTAGAAGCTGCTTTAAACCATTGCCTATGCATCAATTCCAGTAAATCAAACATATTAATATTTGGGCCAAAAAATCAAAGGGAATTAGTTTTACCATCAATCCAAATCCAAATTCAGGATTCAATTCTTGATGTTGTTGATGTGGCAAAGAATTTGGGTGTATTAATGGATTCAGAGTTAAGATTCGAAAAACATATAAATAAATTGATACAGCGTGCCTACGCTTCAATTAAGATTATATACGGTAATCGACATTTTCTACCATTTAATGTTAAGAAAGTTTTGTGTGAATCTCTTGTACTTTCAAATTTTAATTATGCTGACGCTCTTTACGGTCCTAATTTAGCCACTCACTACAAGAATAAAATTCAAAAAGTTCAAAATTCCTGTCTAAGACTCATATTTGGCATTCGCAGAAGACAAAGGGTTTCACATAAAATTAAGGAAATTGAGTGGCTGAATATGGAAAATAGAAGGGTACATCATACAGTCTGTCTTTATCATAAAATAATTCTAACAAAAAAACCGTCTTATCTTCATCGTAAAATCACGTATCGAACGGAAATACACAACTTAAATATTAGATATAAAGGTTTGCTGGCAATACCGAAATTTAAAACAGAGATATTTAGAAGGTCTTTTAGGTATCAGGTATGTCATTTGTATAATTCATTACCATCAACAATAAAAGTATTAAACATTGGGCAGTTTAAATCCAAATCTAGAGACTATTTGTTTATTTCTCAATCATAATTTTGGTTCTGGACGAACATAATGCTCGAGCTCGAATAAATTGGTAAATGAAACGAAATTATTGTTGTTTTTATAATGGCACTATATAGATAAGTTTTTTTTTCTTTTTCGGGTTAAGTGGAAGAACATTTTCTGTAAATGGCGACATTTCAGAAAATGAACTTCGCCCTTTATTTCTGAAAATAATATATTATGTTTTATATAAAAATGTACATTTCTATATTGAAGAGATAATAAAGACGATATTATTATTATTATTATTATTAATATCACTATAAATATATCTTCGATTATAATTCACTACAATGTGTTTTTCCAAATTCTTTACGAGGAAACATATTCTTTGATCAGACAAAATATTTTTATAACTTGAAAAACTCCTTTCAACATCGATAATTGGTGCGTATTTAAAATAACTTGTTAATTTCCGTTAGAAAATCGTAAAACTTTGGCTAAAGGTGTAAATTCTCTTAACAATAGAGGATTTAAAAAATCACCAGAATTATAGGTAGGTACCTACCCTAATAGCACAAGGACGTCCAATGGACGTCCTTCACGGACTTTAGGGACGTCCATTGGACGTCCGTTTTCGTCCGAGGAACGTCCT
Organism: Diabrotica virgifera virgifera; assembly: GCF_917563875.1. NCBI lineage: Eukaryota > Metazoa > Arthropoda > Insecta > Coleoptera > Chrysomelidae > Diabrotica > Diabrotica virgifera. Next base: position 68,348,446 of record NC_065451.1, read on the forward strand.
TTATACGTCCTATTTTGGTCCAAATGTCGCGCTACCGAACGTCCATTGGACGTCCATCTAATGTCCGAGGGGACATATATTGGATCTTAATCGGACGTAAATTGGACCTTAATCGGACGTCCTAGGGGACGTAAATTGGACCCTAATCGGACGTAAATTGGACCTTAATCGGACGTAAATTGAACCTTAATCGGACGTAAATTGGACCTTAATCGGACGTAAATTGAACCTTAATCGGACGTAAATTGGACTTTAATCGGACGTAAATTGGACCTTAATCGGACGTAAATGGGACTTTAATTGGAAGTAAATTGGACCTTAATCGGAGTAAATTGGATCTTAATCGGACGTCTTAGGGGACGTGAATTGGACCTTAACAGGACGTCCAATTTTGGTCCAAATTCCACGTTGCCAAACGCCCAATGGAGGTCCACCTAACGTCCGAAGGGACGTTCGGTGGACGTCAATTGGGCCTTCATAGGACGTCCCAGTGTGGTCCAATGTATTGCTGCCGATCATCCATCTAACGTCCTGGGAGGACGTTCGGTGGACGTCTAGAGACGATATTTATACCTGTGGAGAATGTATTGTGGGAAATAAAAAATATATTTTTTAAGGAACTTATATTACATCTTATATTAATTTACAATTATTGGATATTAGATTATTTACATTAAATTATAATTACATTTCTCCAAGAAATTAACGCACCACCTTAAAAATGGGCCATTTTTGATGTCTCGAATTTCCTAAAGCCATTGTCCCATCTAAGTGATTTTTTTAATAATATTATAGCCTAGGCTATATGGGCTACCTCCATAAGCTTGTCATGCACGGGGAGCTATACTGTAATAATATTATATCACATCGCTGAGGGAACTCTACATTACATATACTTTTCGAATCAAAACTTTTATTCTCTTAATATTATTATTTAAAAAATATATACTACATTCGTCTCGCTAAACTCGAAAAATAACTTATAAACCATAAAAATCTCCAAAAATATAAATGACATAAATGAGAATTGGCACAATTATTATTATGGTTTTAAGTTGATTTTTCGGATTTAACTACAATATTATGCAAAAAATTATGTTATATCGCAGATTTAAAATGGGTTTATCTCGAAAACAGTTATATTAAGTTTAGCGAGATGATTGTAGTACACTTTTTTTAAGTAAAAATATTAAGAGAATAAAAGTAGACTGGTACGCAGTCTGATTTTTGCATAAGAGTTTAATGAAATGGTAACAAATCAATTGGAAGTTCTGTCCGACAAAATACATGGAACGTTTTCGGTAGTCTGATGTTCCAAGTTTTTAACCTGTTCCACAATTAAAACTTCCCCGGTTCCAGTATTCCCGTACATCAAAGTTTGTCCGACTAGACACCGTGAAGCTATTAACAAATTTTCAGCTTGCTGTTAATCAACTTTTTTTATTACGCGGGATCCAGGTCTATAAATGAATACAATAAATAAGTAGGTAGGTACATATTATACACTTATTTATACGAGTACAATTAATAGTAGAGCTGGTTTTTGGGATGTTACAAGCAGCATTTGCATTTCCACAGAGATACTTATGACAGAAATAATAAAATACCGAGACGGACTATTATTATAATAATTTACAATAGGACCCGACGGCCGACGCTATAGGGACAGGTAAAATTTATGACTGAACAATGCACCGAGCATCGATACAAGCAATATGTACCGGTCGAAGGTTATTTTTTATTGTGCCAAATGGACGTATATAGTACCTACCTTTAAAAATCGAATACACAAATTAAAAGATATTTAACAACCATAAAGATTTGTCAAACTCTATCACCGACTTCATGAAAACAAGTATTACTACATTCTTTGATGGTTTTTGCTGTAAATTTTAAAGGATTGACATGAAATTTGGCATACGCATAGCTAACATGCCAAAGAAAAAAAGTGATATTGTGCCAATGTGTGCTATTGCCCTGGGGTGAGTTTCACTCTTTCTCTGGGGTGAAAAACGTTCAAAATAAGTCCGGACTTCGATAAACTGATTAATATTAAGCAACCTTTATTCCATACTTACAAAGTATGTGTACTTACAAATTAGTATGTGAATTTGGGGGGTGAGTTTCACCCCGAGGAGGGGTGATATACAAAATATAGATAGATACACAAAAGATATACAAAAATGTTTCAAAACATCGAAAAAATGTGGTAAAATGCAAATATACATATCATATTATGATAAAATTGCAATTTTGGCGATTTGCCTTTTTGGATAGAATGATGATGATGTTGATTAGGATAAAACTGCGAAGAATTTTTTTATCGAAATATAGTAAAAAATATGAAAAATATACCAAAAAGCTTGAAAAAATATGTAAGTATGTAAGGAAAAACATAAATAATTAAATAAACTTTTGACAACACAACACAAAAGTTTGAAACACTCACTATTTGGATTGGTTGTCCTGGCTTGTGATTTTCTTCTTTGCAGATGACGCTCACGGATCGATGTCAATGTCCAACGGACGTCCGAGCACGGACGTCCAAAGGACGTTCATATTTATTCAACACGTAAGTACGTCCAACGTCGGACGTCCGAAGGACGTTCATTTATAGTCCATCCGCATTAGGACTAAAACTGGACCTATTTTGGGCACACGTACGCTCAACTTCAAAAAGATGCTCTCAATATTCATCTGTAGTAAGGATACATTGATAAAAATTATATTTTTGCTTATTAGAATTAACCACCAAACTTCTATCATCTTGGTAACGGGAATAATAAAACATTATAAAGTCCACTTTACATCAACAATAATTGAACAAGAAATTGACGACAAGTTATTCAAGGTCAAATTTGGCTTATACAAAACACAATTCTACTTCCAATTTTGCCGTGAATAAACAGAAAATAAAGAAATTTGACAAAATAAAACATATCCAATTGTTCTATTTCATCAAATTCCTTCATTTTCTTTTACAAATCATACATTTTGTACTCGTCAAATTTGGCCTTGAATAACTTAGTCAATTTCTTGTTCAATTTATTGTTGATGTAGAGTGGACATAACGAATAATTTACCGATCAGATTTTCACACTTTACATAAAAACAAAAACATGTATTAGATATTAAACTACATATACAGTTTTGAATTAAATATGATTTATAATCTTTTCCATTTAAACTATTTTATTAACATAATTAAGTTAATATTTTATTAAATAATTTTGCTGTTTAATCCCCTTATTGGTAGAATATGTCCAATATGGACGATTGGAAAAGGTCCGTATTTCGTCCGAGTACGGACGTCCAAAGGACGTTCATATTTATTCCACCCGAAGGACGTCCAACACCGGACGTCCGAAGGACGTACATATTTAGTCCACCCGAAGGACGTCCAACGCCGGACGTCCAAAGGACGTACATATTTAGTCCACCTGAAGGACGTCCAACGCCGGACGTCCAACGCCGGACGTCCAAAGGACGTACATATTTAGTACACCCGAAGTACGTCCAGCGTCGGACGTCCAAAGGACGTCCGTTTATGGTCCATGGACGTTAGGACCAAAAATTGACCTATTTTGGACGTCCAAAGGACGTCGTGTGCTATTAGGGTATTAAATATAACAAAAGTATATAAAATTCGGATTTCCGGGTAAAACATCCTTCGTCATTTTAACATCCTACAATCATTTCATAACGGCGGCGTATTATCCTATAAGTACTTTGTGTAGAGATCGTTTATTTTCTAAGAAAAAATGAAAGGCGGTTAATGAGCTGTCTCTCTTGGTTCTCGAATTAATACAGACCACAGCCTGTGCGTGGAAATATTTTGTCGAATTAAAAAATTTAAATTTTGTTTTGGACTAATGAAATAAAACATTTTAGTAGTTCCAAAATGACACAAAATCTAGGCATCGGATAAAAAAGTTTATTTGAAGAAAGTGTATTTTTTTGTTCTTCTTAATGGCGGTACAGGCTCGTTTTTTTAATATTGTATTTAATTACAGAATAATTTTCAAATATTACCTAATATATTTTTCAAATTGGGCTCTGTACCGCCATTCTTTATTATATTACGGATACGTGTGCCAAATATCTTGAAAAAATATTCAAAATTACAGCCGCAATCTTGGAACGCGTTTTGGCTACCTGTTGATCGCTACTGTATCACCTTAAACAATTTTTTAAACAAATTCACAAAAATAATTTTTTCATTACGAACGATTTTTTAGATAAGTTGGGTTATTCTGAGCAAAAAAGGTATCTTGAGATTTTTCTCTAAAATTGATTTTTGTCGAGTTATATGGCCATTTTCGCATTTTTCAGGTTTTAAATCGCGTATAACTCGACAACAATCAATTTTAGAGAAAATTGACAAGAGACCTTTTTTGTTCAGAATGTCCAAAATTATCTAAAAAAAAATTGTTCAAAGTGAAAAAATTATTTTTGTGGATTTGTTTAAAAAATTGTTTAAACAATTTTTCGACCACGGCACCTTGTGAATATGTTATAAGGACCTCTTTTTGAGTAAGTTTGTGCAAAAAAAATCGAATCGGAATAATTTCACTAACAGGGGCGACGATAAATCCGGGACTATAGCGCTAATTATTAATAATTAAAAATAACAGCTTTGTAATAAAATAATGACAAAAATCTCTTAAGGACCTTGAAGCAAGGGTTTGAAACTTGATCTGCTCACTTTTTAATTTCATAATAATAACTTTTAATCGAGTTATTAAGACTTAAAAATGGCCATTTTCGCATTTTTCAAATTTTTAATCGCATATAACTCGACAACAATCAATTTTAAACAAAAATGGCAAGACACCTTTTTTGCCCAGAATGACACAAGTTATCTAAAAAAAATTGTTCGAAATGAAAAAATTGTTTTTGTGAATTTGTTTCAAAAAAATTTTTTAAACAATTTTTCGACCAATGCACCGCCCGGCACCCTTTGGATATGTTATAAGGACCTCTTTTTGAGTAAGTTTGTGCAAAAAAATCGAATCGGAATAATTTCGCTAGCGGGGGCGACGATACTGCCCGGTCTACTTTTGATGCTGATGGTGATAGAATAGATACTTTTTATATAACAAAAATAAAACTTTTTTTAAACTCTTTAAAAAATTTGTGGCGGGTTTTCCCCGAAAAGTGCGTTATTTTTTGGACATTTTACGTTGAACTAGTCGATTTGGAATTTGACGAATAAGAACCAACTTTTGATTAGCTCCAACTCTGTTTTTATTGTGTGTCCAGACTTCATACATACATCATTTTTTTTACTGTTTTATAAGCTTTATATTTGCTAGGAATAGTTTTTCGATCAAATACTTACTTTTTGATTTATTTGCGAAAAACCATCTAAAAACAAAAGTTACAAGGAATTTAATTAGTTTATCCACTTACGGACTTATTTGGACCTATATTTTTTCACACTCGAGAAGGGGGTGGTACTCATCCCCAGAAAAAAAGCACACACTGGCACTCTGATGTTCATTTCGCGAAATATCGCAGGGTTCGTATTTAAAATTTTTAATTTACTCCTCACCCCTTTCCGTGGGGGTTCGTTTTTGGTATCATTCGATAGACTTTTGAAAAATATTGAACACGCATTTTTTAGTTTTTCGATCTGACGTTCATTTCGCGAAATATTCGCTTTTTTGTGAAACTTTGTGACTCGCCCATCATTTCTTCAGATTTGGGAACACTTAATAATCGGAGGGGGCCAAGTCAGGAGAGTAAGCCGCATGAGAAAGTAATTAGAACCCCAACTCGAATTTTTGCTACTGTCACAACGCTCTTGTGAGTCGATGTATTGTCTTAGGTCTTGAGAACACTTTTTTCTTCTGCTTATGGAGTCGTTTTTCATTCATCACATACCGGAACTCACCACATAAATTTTGAAGACCCTGACATCAAAACTGTATTAAATTATATGTGATCTAAGTAAGTTAATGAAAAGTCAGAATAGATAGAGTAGAACACTTATAAAAAAAATTGTAACAAGCAATTGGACATCGTAAGTTCTAATTTTTCACAAAAAGTGACCGGAAGTTGAACCGGCAGTCGATATTTGAACCCTTCGTGTAACTTTTTGTCAGCTGATATGACGGATGAATTTTGTTCACCTACAGATATGGACGAACAGACAGGCATGAAACCGGAAGTATGTATTTGTTCTGGTCTTTCTTAGTCGTGTTGACCAATAGTTTGTACTATTTCGACGAATTTAAAACAGTACTTTCGGTTGCAACTCTGGAACAGGCAGTCCGAGGTCAAACTTCTCACATGTAATATCATATTTTGGTTATAGGCTTTCATTTGACACCTTATTTGTCATTCTTTCTGTCCTACTAATAGACGAGTTGTGTTTATTGACGGACAGACATGGATAATTCTAGGTTTTCACATTTAATGATAAAAACAATAATTATACAATTCAGTTAACCTGACTATATCATTGTGATAATGACTTCTTATCTAAAAGTGACAACGGCAATAATTGCCGTTGTAATAATTATTATTCCATTCACTCACGATAAAATATCGCAAAACCTCCAGATTTTAAAGAACCGCTTGGATTGACATAAAATTTGGCACACACGTAGCTAAAATGCCAAAGAAAAAAGTGAGATTATGCCGATATGTTCTCTTGTCCTGGATGTGACTTTCACCCCTTCTTGGAGGTGAAAAAACATACGTGCAAAATAAGTCCGGAAGTGGATAAACTGACTAATTCTAATTCTAAGCAAATTTTGTTCTATAAAAGTTTTAGGTCAATACTTTTCGAGGTATGTGCGAGTGAATATGTTTATTTTTCATAGAAAAACACGTTTTGGACGGATTTTCGCAAATAACTCAAAAAGTAAGTATGTACATATTTTATCGAAGAAAATATTCCTAGCAATAATATAGCTTATGAAAAAGAGGTGTCAGTATAAGGTCTGTAGACCCAGTAGAAGCAGGGTTGCAGCTAATGAAAAATAGGTTCTTATTCGTCAAATACCAAATCGAATATTTCAACGTAAAATAACCAAAAAAATAAAGCACTTTTCGGGAAACACTCATCATAACTCTTTTAAAGTGTTTAAAAAAAATTTTTTTTTGGTGTTTTTAAAACAGTTTCTAGCGTGAAAAGTAAGCAAGTTACGCTGAAAATAAAATCGTTCCCTTTTTTTTGGCAAAAGAAAGTCATGAAAATTAATTGTTACCGCTTCACACGTTACTTTAGATAAATGTATTGTTTATACAGGGTGTCTCCGAAAATAGTGCGTTCCTTTAAGGTGTGGATATAATACACAATTTAGAACAAAAAGGTGTTGTAACATTTTTTCCTAAAGTTAACCGTTTCAACAAAAATTACGTTGTTCTCCATAAGAGTAAATTTTTATTTTCATAAATTTATATGACCTGGCAACATGGCGTAGAAGAACCTGTGACTGTGAAATTTAATCTAATGGGACCCCTTGTTTATTTACTAATTGAGTATCAATTTGCATATCAAAATGTATTTTCGTTTTTTGGTCAAACGGCTGAATTTAGAATAAAATGTTATAAGACTTTTTTGCTCTACATTGTGCTTTCTATCTATACCTTTAAGGAACGCACTATTTTCGGGGAAACCCTGTATATGATCTGTAAGTTGCATTGGTTCAAAATGCTTATTTTTGAAAGGGGTTTTGTTGAAAGGCCTCGAACGAATCACTAGTCACGAGTATGTATATGCAAATTTTGAACAGCCATATCTTAACCAATTTTTGTCTTCCAGAAAATCAAAAAATTCCAAATATTTAAAAAAGCAACACCTACATTTTTTACTCTTTAAGATATTTGGTATCACTAATAATTTTTAAGTTATTTTGACAAAAGTCTTTTTTTCAAAATTAAAGATTTAAAAAAATTTACTTTAAAACCAAATTTTTCCACAAATAAGCACTTTGAACTGATGAAACTTACAAACACAAACAATACATAAAGTTACTTGTGAAGTGGTAACGATTAATTCCATTTGGGCTGTTAATTAGAGGGAGTTTTTAGAATATTTTTAACCAAAAAAAAAGGAACAACTGTATTTTGAGCGTAACCTGCTTACTCTTGCTGCTGGAAACTTAAAAAAAAATAAAAATAAACGTTTTCTTAAACACTTTAAGAAAGTTGTAATAAGTTTTCCCAGAAAAGTGTTTCATTTTTTTTATTTCACGTTAAAATATTCGATTTGGAATTTGAGATATAAGAGCTTATTTTTCACTATAGTCTGTTTTTAAACAAGAGGAGTCATTCAAATTTCCCGCGCCGTACACCTTGTTTGTAATTGGTACAACCTCAGGCAATTTTACTCATATCAAATTTTGACACTATTGGCATTTCATAGGTCAGTTTATTTATTTTATCAGCAATTTTTGTATTTTCTGCGTTCTTCCATTTATTTTTAGATTTTTAGTCAAGATTACCGTCAAAGGCCGATATGATCAACCAAAAAAGAAGATTTATCTGATGATATTTCTAGTGACTTTCTTGGGTGTGAATCTGCCATTTAGTTTACCTACTCCTCTTGGTTTTAAAACAAAGCTTAGCAATAACTCTGCTTCTACTGGGTCTACAGACCTGACACATATACCATTTTTTCACTTTTTTATAAGCTATATTTACTATTTGCTAATTTTTTTTCAATAAAGTACCTACTTTTTGAGTTATTTGCGAAAAACCGTATAAAAACGTTTTTTTTTTTGTTGAAAAATGAACATATTCACTCGCAAATATCTCTAAAAGTATTGACTTAGTGAAAAACGCTATAAAATAGAAGTTGCTTAGAATTAGTCAGTTTATCCAATTCCGGACTTATTTGAACGTATTTGTTTTCATACCCTATAACCGACGAAACTCACCTCCAGATCAAAAGCACATATCGGCACAATATCACTTTTTTTCTTTAACATATTAGCTATAGGTACGTGTCCCAAATTTTATGTCAAACCAAGCGTTTCTTCAAAATTCTGACCAAAAACCCTAAGTAAATTAAACAAAGAAGGTCTTGACAGGTAGAAAAGGTCTATTGTAAACTTAGAGGATGGAATATTTTGGTAAAATATTCCATCCTCTCAGATTATAAACTACATAAAAGGTAGGTTCTTTACCTGTTCAGCTGGATTACCAAGCAAGGGTCTAAATATTTTACGAGTTGAATTGTGTTTATTTGATTTCATCTGTTAAATTAAAATTTCTCATACCGACTTAAAATATTTGTTTGAAAAATTCATTTTATATTTTCGTTTAATTTACTTAGGGTTTTTGGTCAGAATTTTGAAGAAACGCTTGGTTTGACATAAAATTTGGGACACGTACCTATAGCTAATATGTTAAAGAAAAAAAGTGATATTGTGCCGATATGTGCTTTTGATCTGGAGGTGAGTTTCGTCGGTTATAGGGTATGAAAACAAATACGTTCAAATAAGTCCGGAATTGGATAAACTGACTAATTCTAAGCAACTTCTATTTTATAGCGTTTTTCACTAAGTCAATACTTTTAGAGATATTTGCGAGTGAATATGTTCATTTTTCAACAAAAAAAAAAAACGTTTTTATACGGTTTTTCGCAAATAACTCAAAAAGTAGGTACTTTATTGAAAAAAAAATTAGCAAATAGTAAATATAGCTTATAAAAAAGTGAAAAAATGGTATATGTGTCAGGTCTGTAGACCCAGTAGAAGCAGAGTTATTGCTAAGCTTTGTTTTAAAACCAAGAGGAGTAGGTAAACTAAATGGCAGATTCACACCCAAGAAAGTCACTAGAAATATCATCAGATAAATCTTCTTTTTTGGTTGATCATATCGGCCTTTGACGGTAATCTTGACTAAAAATCTAAAAATAAAAGGAAGAACGCAGAAAATACAAAAATTGCTGATAAAATAAATAAACTGACCTATGAAATGCCAATAGTGTCAAAATTTGATATGAGTAAAATTGCCTGAGGTTGTACCAATTACAAACAAGGTGTACGGCGCGGGAAATTTGAATGATTTCTCTTGTTTAAAAACAGACTATAGTGAAAAATAAGCTCTTATATCTCAAATTCCAAATCGAATATTTTAACGTGAAATAAAAAAAATGAAACACTTTTCTGGGAAAACTTATTACAACTTTCTTAAAGTGTTTAAGAAAACGTTTATTTTTATTTTTTTTTTAAGTTTCCAGCAGCAAGAGTAAGCAGGTTACGCTCAAAATACAGTTGTTCCTTTTTTTTTGGTTAAAAATATTCTAAAAACTCCCTCTAATTAACAGCCCAAATGGAATTAATCGTTACCACTTCACAAGTAACTTTATGTATTGTTTGTGTTTGTAAGTTTCATCAGTTCAAAGTGCTTATTTGTGGAAAAATTTGGTTTTAAAGTAAATTTTTTTAAATCTTTAATTTTGAAAAAAAGACTTTTGTCAAAATAACTTAAAAATTATTAGTGATACCAAATATCTTAAAGAGTAAAAAATGTAGGTGTTGCTTTTTTAAATATTTGGAATTTTTTGATTTTCTGGAAGACAAAAATTGGTTAAGATATGGCTGTTCAAAATTTGCATATACATACTCGTGACTAGTGATTCGTTCGAGGCCTTTCAACAAAACCCCTTTCAAAAATAAGCATTTTGAACCAATGCAACTTACAGATCATATACAGGGTTTCCCCGAAAATAGTGCGTTCCTTAAAGGTATAGATAGAAAGCACAATGTAGAGCAAAAAAGTCTTATAACATTTTATTCTAAATTCAGCCGTTTGACCAAAAAACGAAAATACATTTTGATATGCAAATTGATACTCAATTAGTAAATAAACAAGGGGTCCCATTAGATTAAATTTCACAGTCACAGGTTCTTCTACGCCATGTTGCCAGGTCATATAAATTTATGAAAATAAAAATTTACTCTTATGGAGAACAACGTAATTTTTGTTGAAACGGTTAACTTTAGGAAAAAATGTTACAACACCTTTTTGTTCTAAATTGTGTATTATATCCACACCTTAAAGGAACGCACTATTTTCGGAGACACCCTGTATAAACAATACATTTATCTAAAGTAACGTGTTAAGCGGTAACAATTAATTTTCATGACTTTCTTTTGCCAAAAAAAAGGGAACGATTTTATTTTCAGCGTAACTTGCTTACTTTTCACGCTAGAAACTGTTTTAAAAACACCAAAAAAAATTTTTTTTAAACACTTTAAAAGAGTTATGATGAGTGTTTCCCGAAAAGTGCTTTATTTTTTTGGTTATTTTACGTTGAAATATTCGATTTGGTATTTGACGAATAAGAACCTATTTTTCATTAGCTGCAACCCTGCTTCTACTGGGTCTACAGACCTTATACTGACACCTCTTTTTCATAAGCTATATTATTGCTAGGAATATTTTCTTCGATAAAATATGTACATACTTACTTTTTGAGTTATTTGCGAAAATCCGTCCAAAACGTGTTTTTCTATGAAAAATAAACATATTCACTCGCACATACCTCGAAAAGTATTGACCTAAAACTTTTATAGAACAAAATTTGCTTAGAATTAGAATTAGTCAGTTTATCCACTTCCGGACTTATTTTGCACGTATGTTTTTTCACCTCCAAGAAGGGGTGAAAGTCACATCCAGGACAAGAGAACATATCGGCATAATCTCACTTTTTTCTTTGGCATTTTAGCTACGTGTGTGCCAAATTTTTTGTCAATCCAAGTGGTTCTTTAAAATCTGGAGGTTTTGCGATATTTTATCGTGAGTGAATGGAATAATAATTATTACAACGGCAATTATTGCCGTTGTCACTTTTAGATAAGAAGTCATTATCACAATGATATAGTCAGGTTAACTGAATTGTATAATTATTGTTTTTATCATTAAATGTGAAAACCTAGAATTATCCATGTCTGTCCGTCAATAAACACAACTCGTCTATTAGTAGGACAGAAAGAATGACAAATAAGGTGTCAAATGAAAGCCTATAACCAAAATATGATATTACATGTGAGAAGTTTGACCTCGGACTGCCTGTTCCAGAGTTGCAACCGAAAGTACTGTTTTAAATTCGTCGAAATAGTACAAACTATTGGTCAACACGACTAAGAAAGACCAGAACAAATACATACTTCCGGTTTCATGCCTGTCTGTTCGTCCATATCTGTAGGTGAACAGAATTCATCCGTCATATCAGCTGACAAAAAGTTACACGAAGGGTTCAAATATCGACTGCCGGTTCAACTTCCGGTCACTTTTTGTGAAAAATTAGAACTTACGATGTCCAATTGCTTGTTACAATTTTTTTTATAAGTGTTCTACTCTATCTATTCTGACTTTTCATTAACTTACTTAGATCACATATAATTTAATACAGTTTTGATGTCAGGGTCTTCAAAATTTATGTGGTGAGTTTTGGTATGTGATGAATGAAAAACGACTCCATAAGCAGAAGAAAAAAGTGTTCTCAAGACCTAAGACAATACATCGACTCACAAGAGCGTTGTGACAGTAGCAAAAATTCGAGTTGGGGTTCTAATTACTTTCTCATGCGGCTTACTCTCCTGACTTGGCCCCCTCCGATTATTAAGTGTTCCCAAATCTGAAGAAATGATGGGCGAGTCACAAAGTTTCACAAAAAAGCGAATATTTCGCGAAATGAACGTCAGATCGAAAAACTAAAAAATGCGTGTTCAATATTTTTCAAAAGTCTATCGAATGATACCAAAAACGAACCCCCACGGAAAGGGGTGAGGAGTAAATTAAAAATTTTAAATACGAACCCTGCGATATTTCGCGAAATGAACATCAGAGTGCCAGTGTGTGCTTTTTTTCTGGGGATGAGTACCACCCCCTTCTCGAGTGTGAAAAAATATAGGTCCAAATAAGTCCGTAAGTGGATAAACTAATTAAATTCCTTGTAACTTTTGTTTTTAGATGGTTTTTCGCAAATAAATCAAAAAGTAAGTATTTGATCGAAAAACTATTCCTAGCAAATATAAAGCTTATAAAACAGTAAAAAAAATGATGTATGTATGAAGTCTGGACACACAATAAAAACAGAGTTGGAGCTAATCAAAAGTTGGTTCTTATTCGTCAAATTCCAAATCGACTAGTTCAACGTAAAATGTCCAAAAAATAACGCACTTTTCGGGGAAAACCCGCCACAAATTTTTTAAAGAGTTTAAAAAAAGTTTTATTTTTGTTATATAAAAAGTATCTATTCTATCACCATCAGCATCAAAAGTAGACCGGGCAGTATCGTCGCCCCCGCTAGCGAAATTATTCCGATTCGATTTTTTTGCACAAACTTACTCAAAAAGAGGTCCTTATAACATATCCAAAGGGTGCCGGGCGGTGCATTGGTCGAAAAATTGTTTAAAAAATTTTTTTGAAACAAATTCACAAAAACAATTTTTTCATTTCGAACAATTTTTTTTAGATAACTTGTGTCATTCTGGACAAAAAAGGTGTCTTGCCATTTTTGTTTAAAATTGATTGTTGTCGAGTTATATGCGATTAAAAATTTGAAAAATGCGAAAATGGCCATTTTTAAGTCTTAATAACTCGATTAAAAGTTATTATTATGAAATTAAAAAGTGAGCAGATCAAGTTTCAAACCCTTGCTTCAAGGTCCTTAAGAGATTTTTGTCATTATTTTATTACAAAGCTGTTATTTTTAATTATTAATAATTAGCGCTATAGTCCCGGATTTATCGTCGCCCCTGTTAGTGAAATTATTCCGATTCGATTTTTTTTGCACAAACTTACTCAAAAAGAGGTCCTTATAACATATTCACAAGGTGCCGTGGTCGAAAAATTGTTTAAACAATTTTTTAAACAAATCCACAAAAATAATTTTTTCACTTTGAACAATTTTTTTTAGATAATTTTGGACATTCTGAACAAAAAAGGTCTCTTGTCAATTTTCTCTAAAATTGATTGTTGTCGAGTTATACGCGATTTAAAACCTGAAAAATGCGAAAATGGCCATATAACTCGACAAAAATCAATTTTAGAGAAAAATCTCAAGATACCTTTTTTGCTCAGAATAACCCAACTTATCTAAAAAATCGTTCGTAATGAAAAAATTATTTTTGTGAATTTGTTTAAAAAATTGTTTAAGGTGATACAGTAGCGATCAACAGGTAGCCAAAACGCGTTCCAAGATTGCGGCTGTAATTTTGAATATTTTTTCAAGATATTTGGCACACGTATCCGTAATATAATAAAGAATGGCGGTACAGAGCCCAATTTGAAAAATATATTAGGTAATATTTGAAAATTATTCTGTAATTAAATACAATATTAAAAAAACGAGCCTGTACCGCCATTAAGAAGAACAAAAAAATACACTTTCTTCAAATAAACTTTTTTATCCGATGCCTAGATTTTGTGTCATTTTGGAACTACTAAAATGTTTTATTTCATTAGTCCAAAACAAAATTTAAATTTTTTAATTCGACAAAATATTTCCACGCACAGGCTGTGGTCTGTATTAATTCGAGAACCAAGAGAGACAGCTCATTAACCGCCTTTCATTTTTTCTTAGAAAATAAACGATCTCTACACAAAGTACTTATAGGATAATACGCCGCCGTTATGAAATGATTGTAGGATGTTAAAATGACGAAGGATGTTTTACCCGGAAATCCGAATTTTATATACTTTTGTTATATTTAATACCCTAATAGCACACGACGTCCTTTGGACGTCCAAAATAGGTCAATTTTTGGTCCTAACGTCCATGGACCATAAACGGACGTCCTTTGGACGTCCGACGCTGGACGTACTTCGGGTGTACTAAATATGTACGTCCTTTGGACGTCCGGCGTTGGACGTCCTTCAGGTGGACTAAATATGTACGTCCTTTGGACGTCCGGCGTTGGACGTCCTTCGGGTGGACTAAATATGTACGTCCTTCGGACGTCCGGTGTTGGACGTCCTTCGGGTGGAATAAATATGAACGTCCTTTGGACGTCCGTACTCGGACGAAATACGGACCTTTTCCAATCGTCCATATTGGACATATTCTACCAATAAGGGGATTAAACAGCAAAATTATTTAATAAAATATTAACTTAATTATGTTAATAAAATAGTTTAAATGGAAAAGATTATAAATCATATTTAATTCAAAACTGTATATGTAGTTTAATATCTAATACATGTTTTTGTTTTTATGTAAAGTGTGAAAATCTGATCGGTAAATTATTCGTTATGTCCACTCTACATCAACAATAAATTGAACAAGAAATTGACTAAGTTATTCAAGGCCAAATTTGACGAGTACAAAATGTATGATTTGTAAAATAAAATGAAGGAATTTGATGAAATAGAACAATTGGATATGTTTTATTTTGTCAAATTTCTTTATTTTCTGTTTATTCACGGCAAAATTGGAAGTAGAATTGTGTTTTGTATAAGCCAAATTTGACCTTGAATAACTTGTCGTCAATTTCTTGTTCAATTATTGTTGATGTAAAGTGGACTTATAATGTTTTATTATTCCCGTTACCAAGATGATAGAAGTTTGGTGGTTAATTCTAATAAGCAAAAATATAATTTTTATCAATGTATCCTTACTACAGATGAATATTGAGAGCATCTTTTTGAAGTTGAGCGTACGTGTGCCCAAAATAGGTCCAGTTTTAGTCCTAATGCGGATGGACTATAAATGAACGTCCTTCGGACGTCCGACGTTGGACGTACTTACGTGTTGAATAAATATGAACGTCCTTTGGACGTCCGTGCTCGGACGTCCGTTGGACATTGACATCGATCCGTGAGCGTCATCTGCAAAGAAGAAAATCACAAGCCAGGACAACCAATCCAAATAGTGAGTGTTTCAAACTTTTGTGTTGTGTTGTCAAAAGTTTATTTAATTATTTATGTTTTTCCTTACATACTTACATATTTTTTCAAGCTTTTTGGTATATTTTTCATATTTTTTACTATATTTCGATAAAAAAATTCTTCGCAGTTTTATCCTAATCAACATCATCATCATTCTATCCAAAAAGGCAAATCGCCAAAATCGCAATTTTATCATAATATGATATGTATATTTGCATTTTACCACATTTTTTCGATGTTTTGAAACATTTTTGTATATCTTTTGTGTATCTATCTATATTTTGTATATCACCCCTCCTCGGGGTGAAACTCACCCCCCAAATTCACATACTAATTTGTAAGTACACATACTTTGTAAGTATGGAATAAAGGTTGCTTAATATTAATCAGTTTATCGAAGTCCGGACTTATTTTGAACGTTTTTCACCCCAGAGAAAGAGTGAAACTCACCCCAGGGCAATAGCACACATTGGCACAATATCACTTTTTTTCTTTGGCATGTTAGCTATGCGTATGCCAAATTTCATGTCAATCCTTTAAAATTTACAGCAAAAACCATCAAAGAATGTAGTAATACTTGTTTTCATGAAGTCGGTGATAGAGTTTGACAAATCTTTATGGTTGTTAAATATCTTTTAATTTGTGTATTCGATTTTTAAAGGTAGGTACTATATACGTCCATTTGGCACAATAAAAAATAACCTTCGACCTTTACATATTGCTTGTATCGATGCTCGGTGCATTGTTCAGTCATAAATTTTACCTGTCCCTATAGCGTCGGCCGTCGGGTCCTATTGTAAATTATTATAATAATAGTCCGTCTCGGTATTTTATTATTTCTGTCATAAGTATCTCTGTGGAAATGCAAATGCTGCTTGTAACATCCCAAAAACCAGCTCTACTATTAATTGTACTCGTATAAATAAGTGTATAATATGTACCTACCTACTTATTTATTGTATTCATTTATAGACCTGGATCCCGCGTAATAAAAAAAGTTGATTAACAGCAAGCTGAAAATTTGTTAATAGCTTCACGGTGTCTAGTCGGACAAACTTTGATGTACGGGAATACTGGAACCGGGGAAGTTTTAATTGTGGAACAGGTTAAAAACTTGAAACATCAGACTACCGAAAACGTTCCATGTATTTTGCCGGACAGAACTTCCAATTGATTTGTTACCATTTCATTAAACTCTTATGCAAAAATCAGACTGCGTACCAGTCTACTTTTATTCTCTTAATATTTTTACTTAAAAAAAGTGTACTACAATCATCTCGCTAAACTTAATATAACTGTTTTCGAGATAAACCCATTTTAAATCTGCGATATAACATAATTTTTTGCATAATATTGTAGTTAAATCCGAAAAATCAACTTAAAACCATAATAATAATTGTGCCAATTCTCATTTATGTCATTTATATTTTTGGAGATTTTTATGGTTTATAAGTTATTTTTCGAGTTTAGCGAGACGAATGTAGTATATATTTTTTAAGTAATAATATTAAGAGAATAAAAGTTTTGATTCGAAAAGTATATGTAATGTAGAGTTCCCTCAGCGATGTGATATAATATTATTACAGTATAGCTCCCCGTGCATGACAAGCTTATGGAGGTAGCCCATATAGCCTAGGCTATAATATTATTAAAAAAATCACTTAGATGGGACAATGGCTTTAGGAAATTCGAGACATCAAAAATGGCCCATTTTTAAGGTGGTGCGTTAATTTCTTGGAGAAATGTAATTATAATTTAATGTAAATAATCTAATATCCAATAATTGTAAATTAATATAAGATGTAATATAAGTTCCTTAAAAAATATATTTTTTATTTCCCACAATACATTCTCCACAGGTATAAATATCGTCTCTAGACGTCCACCGAACGTCCTCCCAGGACGTTAGATGGATGATCGGCAGCAATACATTGGACCAAACTGGGACGTCCTATGAAGGCCCAATTGACGTCCACCGAACGTCCCTTCGGACGTTAGGTGGACCTCCATTGGGCGTTTGGCAACGTGGAATTTGGACCAAAATTGGACGTCCTGTTAAGGTCCAATTCACGTTCCCTAAGACGTCCGATTAAGATCCAATTTACGTCCGATTAAGGTTCAATTTACGTCCAATTAAGGTCCCATTTACGTCCGATTAAGGTCCAATTTACGTCCGATTAAAGTCCAATTTACGTCCGATTAAGGTTCAATTTACGTCCGATTAAGGTCCAATTTACGTCCGATTAAGGTTCAATTTACGTCCGATTAAGGTCCAATTTACGTCCGATTAGGGTCCAATTTACGTCCCCTAGGACGTCCGATTAAGGTCCAATTTACGTCCGATTAAGATCCAATATATGTCCCCTCGGACATTAGATGGACGTCCAATGGACGTTCGGTAGCGCGACATTTGGACCAAAATAGGACGTATAAAGGACGTTCCTCGGACGAAAACGGACGTCCAATGGACGTCCCTAAAGTCCGTGAAGGACGTCCATTGGACGTCCTTGTGCTATTAGGGTAGGTACCTACCTATAATTCTGGTGATTTTTTAAATCCTCTATTGTTAAGAGAATTTACACCTTTAGCCAAAGTTTTACGATTTTCTAACGGAAATTAACAAGTTATTTTAAATACGCACCAATTATCGATGTTGAAAGGAGTTTTTCAAGTTATAAAAATATTTTGTCTGATCAAAGAATATGTTTCCTCGTAAAGAATTTGGAAAAACACATTGTAGTGAATTATAATCGAAGATATATTTATAGTGATATTGTTGTTTTATTTTAAATAGGTAACTATTGGTAGCAGTTTTTGTAAAAACTGTGAATAAATTGCATATATAAAAAATGATTTTATTTGAAAAATAATAAATAAGATTACTAAATAAGACAGAAAATTTGTGGTTTCCCGAAATGCGCATTTTTTGAATTTTTGTGCATATCTTGCGCATATTTCGTAATTTTTTACCGCATATATATGCGAATATTTCATCAAAATTGATCGCATATAAATCCGCTCCCTAGTCATTGTATTCTGTTGGCTGATTCCAATGATTTGAGCCGCCGTACGACACGTTGGGACCAATGGGAGTGAAGATACGTAACTAATACCTATCAAGAGGTTTACTCAAACTTCTTTTCTGTACTTATACCTACCACTCGGTATAAGTACAAAAAAGAAGTTTGTGTAAACCTTTGCACAACTGTGTAAATACTAAAGAAAAATCTAAAATATTAAAAAAAAATAGTGGAATCCGTTAATCTGTTCTCGAAAAAATTAGCTATGAAAATGAGCATAATTTTCTATATCCCTAACTTTTGACGAGCAGTTTAGCTTAAATGGGGAAAAGCGGTAAGCTTAGACCAAACACCAGTAGGAGGCATTCAATTAATTGAGGAAAAAAATTAAATGGATAACAATATTCATTTCAGTTATAGAAAAGGCATTGCCCCGCTAGAATGGTTGAAATCACAAGTAACAATTAATAGTCCTACAAAAAAGACAGGCGCTTGAAAGTGATAAGCCCATTGAACAATAAGCCTGCGAACTGCCTTTTAAACACATTCTTAAAAATAATCCATAACACAATTAAAAAAAGGTTTGTTAAGAAATTCTTTTATAGACTTCAGAAATTCAACAACTTCTCCTGATTATGTTTAAAAAACGTACGGAATGCACTAAATGAAAAAAAGAAGAAAAATATTTATCATACCGTTATACTCTAATATATTCTTACGTTGAATATTTGATGCTTCCCTGTAGAGTATAAAACGGACAGTTGTGTTTTTCCCGTGAGCTGCCTTGTTTAGTCTTCTTTGTCGTTCTATTCGTTAAATCCTATCCTCTCAAGTCACAGCGTCAGAAAGCAGTGGGTATATGCAGTGAACGGGAGGCCTATGTCGAGCAGTGAACGTTGGGGCCCTTTCGCGTTTATCATATGTAGAGAAGTCGCTTGTCAAAAACTGGACGTATGTAATCGTATTCTATTTGTTAAATACTCTCACCTAATATGTCATACCATGTGTGTTAATCCATTTTATTTCTACAATTTTAAAGTGTTATTACATGCCGTCATTTTCATTTGTCTACACCATCTTATTCTGCCAGTTAAATCCCATCATTTCAGACGCTGTACGTCACGATTGAACCAATAGAACCGTAGATACAAGACTAAGGCCCTTTTGACATGATGCTGTAATTGATTTTCATACGTCATTGTATTATATTAGTCAAATCCAGTTATTTTAGGTGCTGTACGCCACGATTGGACCAATAGGAGCGAAGATACGTAAATAAGGCCCTTTTGACATATTGCTGTATTTGATTTTTCTGTGTCATTGTATTCTGTTCATTAAACCCTACCATTTGAGCTGCTGTACGTCACAATTGGACCAATAGGACTAGATATACATAACTAGGGCCCTTTTGACTTGTTGCTGTATTTGATTTTTCTGTGTCATTGTATTTTATTTGTCAAGTCCTATTATTTGAGATGCCGTACGTCACGATTGGTCTTATAGGACCGAAGATACGCGACTAAGGCCCTTTTGACATGAGGTTGTATTTGATTTTTCTCTCATTGTATTCTGTTTGTCAAATCCTATCATTTGAGGTGCTATACATCACGATTGGACCAACAGGACCGAAGATACATAACTAAGGCCCTTTTGACATATTGCTTGTTTGATTTTTCTGTGTCATTGTCTTCTATGATGTCTAAGGCATATCTCTGATATGCCCTATTTTTAAATTGGACTTCGTAAGTCCTAGGTTTTCACCCACAAGCTTTTATTTGACACCTCATTTGTCATTCTACCCGGTATAATGGCGGAGGAGTTATATTGGCGGTCGTACGGACCGACAGAAAGAGTACCCAGCTCAAATATCTCACCTTTAGTACCATCCTTGGATTATAAGCTTTCATTTGACACCTCATTTATTATTATAGCTGGTATAATGATAGAGGAGTTACATTCGCGGTCGGACGGACCCACCGACAGACCGCCTAGGTCAAATATCTCACCTTTAGTACCATCCTTGTATTACCAGCTTACATTTGACACCTTATTTGTCGTTCTACCTGGTATAATGACGGAGAAGTTATATTCGCGGTCGTACGGACCGACAGAAAGATTGTCTAGGCCAAATATCTCACTTTTAGTACCATCCTTGGATTATAAGCTTTCATTTGACACTTTATTTATCATTCTACTTGGTATAAAGACGCAGAAGTTATAGTCGCGGTCGTACGGACCGGCGGAAAGACAGCTTAGGTCAAATCGCTCACCTGTAGTACCATCATTGGATTATCAGCTTTCATTTGACACCTCATTTGTCATTCTACTTGGTATAAAGACGCAGAAGTTATAGTCGCGGTCGTACGGACCGGCGGAAAGACAGCCTAGGTCAAATCGCTCATCTGTAGTACTATCATTGGATTATCAGCTTTCATTTGACACCTCACTTGTCATTCTACCTGGTATAACGACGGAGGGGTTATATGCGCGATCGTACGGACCGACGGAAAGACAGCCTGGGTCAAATATCTCACCTTTAGTACCATCCTTGGAATATAAGCTTTCATTTGACACCTCATTTGTCATTCTACCTGGTATAATGACGGAGAAGTTATATTCGCGGTCGTACGGACCGACAGAAAGATTGCCTAGGCCAAATATCTCACCTTTAGTACCATCCTTGGATTATAAGCTTTCATTTGACACCTCATTTATCATTCTACCTGGTATAATGATTGAGGAGTTATACTCGCGGTCGGACGGACCGACGGACAGACCATGTAGGTCAAATATCTCACCTTTAGTACCATCCTTGGAATATCAGCCTTCATTTGACACCTCATTTCTCATTCTACATGGTATAATGACGGAGGAGTTATATTCCCGGTCGTACGGACCGTCGGAAAGACAGCCTAGGTCAAATATCTCACCTTTATTACCATCCTTGGAATATAAGCTTTCATTTGACACCTCATTTGTCATTCTACCTGGTATAATGATGGAGGAGTTATATTGGCGGTCGGAGGGACCGGCGCACAGATCGCCTAAGTTAAATATCTCACCTTTAGTACCATCCTTGTATTATAAGCTTTCTTTTGACACCTCATTTGTCATTCTACCTGGTATAATGACGGAGGAGTTATATTCGCGGTCGGAGGGACCGACGGAAAGACAGCCTAGGTCAAATATCTCACCTTTAGTACCATCCTAGGATTATCAGCTTTCATTTGACACCTCATTTGTCATTCTACCTGGTATAATGACGGATAAGTTATATTCGCGGTCGGAGGGACCGAGTCACAGACCGCCTAAGTCAAATATCTCACCTTTAGTACCATCCTTGTATTATAAGCTTTCTTTTGACACCTCATTTGTCATTCTACCTGGTATAATGACGGAGGAGTTATATTTGCGGTCGGAGGGACCGACGGAAAGACAGCCTAGGTCAAATATCTCACCGTTAGTACCATCCTTGGATTATATGCTTTCATTTGACACCTCATTTGTCATTCTACCTGGTATAATGATGGAGGAGTTATATTCGCGGTCGTAAAGACCGACGGACAGACCGCCAAGGTCAAATATCTCACCTTTAGTACCATCCTTGGATTATCAGCTTTCATTTGATACCTCATTTGTCATTCTAGCTGGTATATTGACGGAGGAGTTGTGGTTACAGACAGACGGACAGACGGACGTGGATAATACAAAGTTTTCACATTTTTTCAAAATTGGGTGAAAACAATAAAACATGATGCCAGACTGATTTCTTTATGAAAATAATATATACATTCTCAAATTGTCTATTTTTCGTTGTGAATAATATTGTATTCAACAGTGATGCCAAATTTCTGATGCCAAAATGATTGATAATGAAAGTGGGATATACGTTTTCATGTATATAACGGCAGCGACAAAACGGTAAAACACTGAACTAAATGTATATAATATTTTCACTGTACGATCATTTTGGACTCAAACATTTTATGGAATAAACTTATATAACTTAGTAAGAGGTAAACAAGGAAAGCTGATATATTAAAGTAACATCAAGGAATCAAATCTCTAACTACCGAGCTGATTAGACTTCTGGTAGCAAGTACAGGAATAAAGTTATTAAGGTAGTGTAAAGTGGCATCCATATACAGATGCCACTTTGCAAGACGATGCCAAATCGATGGTAAATGCATAATGTATCGATGCCAAATTGATAGTAGGATGTATATATATATATATATATATATATATATATATATATATATATATATATATATATATATATATATATATATATATATAGTGGATTTTTGAGTGGAATGTGTCTAAGGATATTCAACCTCTCATCCTTACCGATGAGCCCAGAGAGGTTGAAGAGGGCGAAACACATTTCTAAGAACTAGTGTTTGGAATTTTAATTCTATTCAAAAATTTTTTCCAACCCAAAATGGTGGATGTGTGAATTATTCGTAAGGGGATTTCTCCACATTCTCTATTTCATTTGATATATATATATATATATATATATATATATATATATATATATATATTATTGTGTTTTCAATTTATCATTCAAAGGCAAAATGAACATTAAATTAAAATTCTTTTAAATAACGAGGGCACATAAATTTAATACACCCTGTATATTGATCTGTAAATATTTATTAGAATTTAGTTTGGATGTAAGTAGATTTCTTTTTAATGAGCTTTCCGATGAACCATTAAAGACTTTTGTGAATAATTAAAGTGAAAAGGACGATGTATTTAGTTTTAAAATGGAAAAGATTGTTTATTACGGGAACTATAGCATCTACAGGTAGAGGTAATTATCAATTTCTAGAAAAATGGTTTAAAAGAAAGTTTGGAATTTTAATATCTTTGTTTCAACCCGAGTAAATGTTGTTTCCCCGAAAGTAATTAGGATGGTCGGAATAATTTTGAAAATGACTGTTTGTTTGTCGAATGGAAAAGAGAAATGTTTCTGATTCTTGGCAAGTTGGAAGGGGAAAAGTGGTTTGAATGTTGAGTGAGTTTGAAAAAGAAGTGATTATGTTTTTGGCATCGCTGAGGAGCAGTTCGACGTTTTCGTGGATAGATAGTTAGCAAGTACCAGTGGCTGTTTGATAGTGGAGAATAGTGTTGAAAAGTGGAACGAGAGACAGATCAAATTGAGACGAAATACCTCTTTGATTCTGTATTATTGTGAGAAGGAGAGTAGAGAATTTTTGGAGTTTGTGTGAATCGAGTACTGGTCAAAAGGGGCTTTGGCTCGTTGGAGAATTGGTGCTGGTATGCTGATAGTTTTGAAGCTGGAGAACGGAGAGGGCTTTGATGAGTAGCCTTTAACATAGTCAACGAGGGAGAGCTGTTTTGGGTCACGAGAAGACATCAGAGTGAGTGAAGCAAAAGGTCAGTCAACTTATGTGAAAGATATTTTTTTATGTTCAGAAACTAAAATTTTGAGTAAAAAGCGTAGGAATTAAAATTCCAATATTTCAAAAAGTAAATAGGAAGTATAGCTAATCTTGCGAATACATAATTTGGTTTTGTTTATTTTGTTGTACCAAAGTCATCGGGAACAAACCGATAAATTGTTTTTTTTTAACTAGAATAAATTTAAATGGTAGAAATTTCATTCGGACATCTGTGTCCACGCAGGTTTTAGATTTAATAGATTTTTAGAGTATCGATTTTGATAAATAAAAGACAATTCTGTATGTTTATTTTATATTTTGCTTTATTTCTTTTCCCTATTTTATCCCGATTAGGATCAACTAAGAGATACTGAACCCACGAGAGAAGATAAGTATAACGTAAGATAATTTAGACATTTTCTTGATATTATAAAAAGGCACCCTGAGATTTTTTATTCATTTTTTATGTATGATTTGCGACAATAAAATAATTAATCAAACATATATATATATATATATATATATATATATATATATATATATATATATATATATATATATATATATATAAGTAGTGGGGTTCCTACGGTCTCCTCCGCATCCCACATTTCGCCCGCCATCGTTTTCTATCCACCCATTCGTTTTCGTCAATAGCTCTATCTGCCATAGACTGTTCTGTGCCTTTCTTCCATGTTTCTGTAGGCCTTCCTCTTCTTCTTCTATTTATGGGTGTGTAATTTAATGCTCTTTTTGGCCATCTTTCCTCTGACATCCTCATAACATGGCCATACCATAGCAATTTCTTTGTTTCTATATGGTCAACCGTGGAATATAAACTATTTGTCCGTCGTCTTATTTCCTCATTTGGTACATGTTCTAATCTAGATACTCTGCATGCTCTACGTAAGTAATCCATTTCCGCTACTTCTATATTTTTCCTTTCCTTTCCTGTGAGTTGCCAACACTCTGCTCCATAAGTTATAATAGGTTCTACAATTGTTCTGTAAATTGTTAACTTTGTGTTCAGCTTCACCTTGTTAGACCATAGTAGACCATTTAAAATACGAGTTGCTTTCCTTCCTTGCTGTATCCTATGCTGTATGTCTCTTTTTGTAGTTCCTTCTTCTGATATTATGCTTCCTAAATATCTATATTCCTTACATTTTCTTATATTTCTTAACTCTAATTCCGGATCTTCGGTTTCCTTTCCTATTCTCAAATATTCCGTTTTCTCCATGTTCATACATAGGCCCCATTTTTCTTATTCGATCTGTAACTTTCTTAGCATATAATCCATATCATGTTCATCGTTGGCAAGAATTACTTGGTCATCAGCAAAAAACAAAGTTGTTAAGCAGTTTTCTTCAATCATTATTCCCATCCCAGCAACTGTTTTCCTCCATTGCTCCAGAGCTTTCTGGATGTATATTTTAAACAGTGTTGGCGATAAGCAGCACCCTTGCCTTAAACCTTTTGTAACAGGGAATGGTTTCGACATAGATTTTCCCTGCTTAATACAGCTTTTCGGATTTTGATACATATTTTGAATTGCTCGCACATATGCTTCGCTTATGCCTATCGTGGTCAAAATGTCAAAGAGTTTCTTTAAAGGTACCGTGTCGTAGGCTTTTTCCAGATCAATAAATGTTAGGTGAGTAGACAGATTCCTTGCTCTTCTTTTCTCTATTATTTGTTGCATCACGAATATGTTATCTGCGCACGATCTACCGGCGCGAAAACCACTCTGTTCTTCCATGTCCTGAATTTCTAATTCCACCCTTTTCTTTAATACTCGGCCATACAACCTCCCCATTGCACTGGTTATACTTATACCTCTGTAGTTTTTGCACAACGTTTTGTCTCCTTTTTTGTAAATCGAGCTAATGTATGCACAATTCCAGTCTTCTGGTATTTTTTCTCCCTGCAACATGCATTTGTTGAAGAGTTCCGTCATTATTTCGTGCAGTATGTCTGGTCCATATTTTATCAGTTCGATGGGGATATTTCCAGGTACTGATGCTTTCCCATTTTTTGATTCTAATAAGGCTTCTTTTATTTCTTCTGTAGTTATTCTTCTAACTTGTTCATTTACATTCGTCTGCATCTCCATTTGATTTACCTCAAATTCGGGTCTAGACTAGACCCGAATTAATCAAATAAATAATAATTAATATAAAATTAATAAGAAGCAGATGATAACAACATGGCGAGCCAACGTAGGACATTAAAGTATCTCTGGTTGTGAATTTGAAGGGAATAGGAAACGGAAAAACAGATGAAGAAAAATTTATTTGCCCGTCGGAAAAAGTTGATATATTTAAAATTTTTGAAATATTTGTTTGACTTAATTTTTTTATCTAGGTACAGTTTTTACATATTTATTTTATTTTTGATTGATTTGAATTTTGAAACATTTAAAAATTTGTGGGATAAATTGATTATATTTGGGGAGAGAAAAATTTTCGTCTCGACAGCATACAAGGTATTTTCGGATTTCATATTAGGCGGGGATAAATTTTAAATACATGTCGATAACAACCAGAAGCAAAAGCAAAGAAAACAAAAAACAAGAAGAACATTTGGAACAAGAAGAACATATAGAACAAGAAGACATTTGTGAAACAACAATCATGGCATCAGAACAACAGGAATTATCAGGAATAGATAAAGTAATACAACTGATGCAACTCCAGTTACAAAAATGGGACGAAATATTAAATAAAAGGGATAAAAATCAGGAAGAAACATCAAAGAAGATGGATAAAATGCAAGAAAATCAGGAAGAAACAAAACGAGCGATGAAGGAAACACAACAAAAAATGGATAACAATCAACAGGAAACAAAACAAGCAAAAGAAAAAGAACAGGACATTATGGAAATGGACAAGGAACATGAGAAACGGAAAAAGGATAATTTTGACAAAAAACAAACGGTGGAAATGAATTTGGCAATGAAGCAAGGACAGAGAAGATAGAGGAGAAAGCAACAGAAGATAAATAAAAACAATGAAGCCTGGGATTCCTCGAAAAAAGAGATGAGCCCAGAAGAAGAAAAAGAAGAAAAAAAAGTGACAAAGGAAATTGACGATTGGAATTCCTCGAAAAAAGAGATGAGTCCAGAAGAAGAAAAAGAAGAAAGAAGATTGATAAAAGAAAATGAAGATTGGGATTCCTCGAAAAAAGAGATGAGCCCAGAAGAAGAAAAAGAAGAAAGAAGATTGACAAAAGAAAATGAAGCTTGGGATTCCTCAAAAGAAGAGATGAGCCCAGAAAAAGAAAAGGAAGAAAAAAGATTGACACAGGAAAATGAAGCTTGGGATTCCTCAAAAGATGAGATGAGCCCAGAAGAAGAAGAGATCAGAATAGAAAAAGAAGGCGAAAGAGATGCCTTTGAAACTGTGTTATTTGAAGAAGAAGTAAACAGGGGAGAAGCCAGAATTGAAAAAAAGTGGTATTTGCACAGCAGTCGCGATGAGATATATATTTATTTACGAAAATGTAGGCGGAGGAGAACCTGAACTTCGTTTTGTGCAACATCCCTTAATCGAACTAGAAGTTGATATTTCAAAAGAGGACAAAGAGGAAGAACAAACTCCAGAAAACGTGGACTATGAAGACGATGTAGAATATTTGAGAAGTTTAGACCCTAAAGAATGGAAGTCACAAGATCATTACAAAGTCCTATAGGTATTCCAAATATAAGATACAAAGCAACAGATGACATTATCAAAACTGCCTACAGGAAGAAAGTCTTAAAGCAACATCCTGACAAACGTAAAGCGCTAGGGGAAGAAATCAAAACAGATGATGACTATTTTACCTGTATAACAATGGTTTATGAAACTCTAGGAAATATAAGTAGGAGAAGAGCGTACGATTCTGTTGATCCACAATTCGACAATGATCTACCTTGTACTAGTGATATAAAAAAAGACTTTTATAAAGCGTTTACGTATTATTTTGACTTAAACTCCCGATGGTCTGAAAAAACACGGGTGCCCAAATTAGGAACTGAAAATTCGACAAAGGAAGAGGTGGAACACTTTTATTCGTTTTGGTATGATTTTAAATCATGGAGGGAATATTCCTATGAAGACGAAGAGGATAAAGATAAATGTCAAGATCGTGATGAGAGAAGGTATGTGGATAAGTTAAACAAAGCTGAGAGATTAAGAAAGAAAAAAGAAGAAATAAAATTGATATGTGGAGAAGAAAAGGAGAAGGAACTGCGTGTAATATTGAGGGAATGTGAAAATTTAATAAATGAAGAAAACAGAGTAGCCAAAAAGTATGAAAATTCATTTGAGACTAAAGACTTAGGAAATTTTCGATCGAAAACTTACCATATCCCATCTAAGTACAGACACTGGGAAAAAGAAAGCCATTGTTTTTCAGGTGGGACTAGCGATGTGAAATTACGTGTAATTTCAGAAATTGTAAGTTACACGTGTAAAATTACCCAAAAATTACAAACCAGATGTAATTTATGTAACTTATGTAATTTATGTTCATTGTATTAAAAAATCAATTGTTTGCATTCATATTGAATATAATAAACACAAAGTAACTACATACTTATGAAATAAAGAAAAGTGGATAAGAAATACATACAAATAATAAAGAAATGAAAACATAGGTTCTTTAGTTTTGTTTTAAGCGGCTTTTATAAATCACAACTTCCTTTTTCGCAGACAACTGGAGACCTTCTTGTTATAAAACGTCGAAGTTTCAATTGTTTGCTCTTCCAATGAGCCTTGTGTAATTTTTTTTATCTCCGGCAAATCCAGAACTGCATCCTGAAATTAAATAGGAAAGTGTAAACATAGAGAGTAAAAATAATGGGTTTATAATATAATATATACAGATCTAACTACCTTGTTTTCGGCATCTGAAGTATCCTTCTCGACTTCCGTTTTTTTTTGGGGTTGTTCTGTGCCTTTACCCTGAAATTGATAATTTTGGAATATAAACAATAAATATGTATGTGTTTACACTAATTTACCGATTTCATTAAGACGTTTTCTAAAATGTTCACTTTGCTTTGTCTCAAAATGCGTGCTGGTCTCTGTTCCCTAGTTTCCATTCTTTGATCAATTTCATCATCGGTCATTGCAAAGTCAGCAAAATTAAAATCATCGTCGGAATTTCCATTTCCTGTTGTATTTGAATGCCATGATGATATTGTCTGAAAACATAAGATTTATAATTTTTTATTCGAAAACGGTGGAATGCATTGGAAAATCGGAAAAGAAGCAAACTGCATATATCACATGCACATATCACATATCTAAAAAATGCCTAAATTTAAAATTACCTCGTCTAATTCTTCCTCTTCGGAAATATGGTTTTCAATTACTTCTATCTCCTTCTGTAAGTTTCTACCTTCTATCGAAACGTTGTTCTGTACAGTCTCTTCTATAGGATATTGACTTTGTATGTGATGTTGTCGTGAACGTTTCAGCAATTTTGAATTATATTGTATATAATTTAAATTTGCTGCCCTTTGAGTTGTTAGGCGATTTCTTCTCTTCGTATGAATGCTGCTCTGGGAGCTAAAGCTTCTCTCTGTTGCCGCAGAAGTGCACGGCATTGTCAATATCCTGACTGCAACTTTGGAGAGGCATGAATGTCCACAAAATCCTTTCCACCATGTAACCAAAGAGACATTATCGAGTATGTTCCATAAAAATGTTTCGCCAAAAAAGTCTGTTTTAGCTAAATAGTTTCCTAAATCCTCAGTAATCTTTGACACTCCTTCATCACCAATCTCTATCGTGGTCGTGGTTGACATAGTAGTAATGTATTTCATCGCTTCAATCCTTTCGGCTGATGATAAATTTGCACCAACAGACCGAGGGTTTAGTAAGTCTGCGGCAAAATGGATCGGTTGAAGGGCGTATTCCTTCCTTGATATAAATTTATCCATCGCTTCTGTTTTTTCGCAATCCGTTAGTTTCACGCATTCTAAATGAGTAGATATGTTACTACCGATTTTCGCGAAAGTTTCACAAACCAAATGAATTGACGAAGAATCTCCTTCAAGACGTGTTATTGCTTCAGTAATTGGCTTAAGCAATTCAACAAGAGCGCTAGAATTTATCCAGAATCCTTCATCAAGTAAATTTGCTTTTGCGCTGCGTATTCTATCTTGAATTGTTTTATCTGGAGATATTGCTAGACGTTGTAGGACGGACTTGCATTTAGTCAGATCTTGAAGACATTTTACATGTGAACCCCATCTTGTTTTTACAGGTAGGCTAAGAGACACTCCACACTTCATCTCATTTCTTATTTCTGTGAATTGAGCTCTCAGTACTTGACACTGGTTAATAGTTTTAACGATATGTATAATATGTGACAAATGTGTCTCTATTGAAGATAATTTCAAAATATCGCTGCACAATAAATGTAATGTGTGCGCTAAACAGCCGTATGATACAAGATGGGGATACATCTCTTCACATTGTCTCACAGCCTTCCTCATATTCTTTGCGTTATCAGTCACAATAGCGAAAAATTTTTTAGGTCCATACTCCTCCAGAACTTCAACCATTAATTTTGTTATATATTCTGCGGTATGCTTCTCTGCTTTTGTTAGTACTGATTTGACAAATAACGGTTCGGGTGTTGTAACAATGAAATTAATTACACTTTCATTTCGCAAGTTGGACCAACCATCGCATTGCAATGATAAATTGTCAGCTTGCTTAATTTTATCATTAACTTGAACTTCAACTCGCTCGTACTCTTCGGTCAGGAGACGATTTGATAACATATATCTCGATGGTAAGGTGTATGAAGGTCTAATTTTTTTAAAAAACAATTTCCAATCTTCATTCTCGGTAATTGAATGTGGTGCTGAACTGGTGTAAATAGCTCTAGCAAGCAAAATATTCAATTCGTTATTTTGTTCGTGTGTCATTCGATCACAAAATGATTGTATTCTGTTGATTTTTGTGCAAACAGGTGTTTCCACATGAATGTTATCAGAAGCAGATGTTGATGCTGTGGAAACCGTTGATGATGTACAAGCAGCATCAGTGTTATCGTTATCCAATTTTGCCGATGTGATCTTTTTCATGGATGTTTCAAATGGAAATTTAGAGTGATTCCCCTTTGACTTTGGAGTTAAAATATTGAATTTAAGTTTTATCATATGCGGCACATAAGTGCATTGTTGAAGATGAGATTTCATTCTTGTAGCATTTTTTGCATGTACACTCTTGCAAAATTTACACCTCACATTTATGGTCTTTTGATTAGAAGAACCCGCAGGTAACACTTCAAAATAAAGCCAGATATCTGTCTTACGTTTCACCATGTTTTATGACCTAAAAAAAATATTCAGGTAGACTTAAACATTAAGAAGGGAAAAAACATTATTTTTCAAAGTATTTGATGGGCACGAGGGCATAAAAAATTGTTAGGCATCCTTAAATAGAAGAAAGATTAAAATTGAATCTGTGTAACAATTTAATGAAATTCGAATAAGCAGAATACTGGATCGGACAACTACATTATTTTGCCCTCAACGTTATCAAAATTTTTTATTTAGTAAGTTATGTCAGTGTAATTCAATTACACATGCTACATGCACAAGTACCCCGTTGCTCCTATCATTCTTATAGTTATTGTACAGTAAACTAATCTAAAAAATCGAATAAAACTTGGTAAACCGAATTCAGAATTAAGTACTGTAGCCACATATAAAATGACGCGCGTTAGATTTAACGTACAGTCGATATGCGATAGGCCCGCCCCTGTGTTTCCCAATCTAAGGTTGCTATGGACATCACCGGCACGTGTTTTGCTGTTTGTAGAAATAATATATTTCTTACCTTATAGTTTCTGTGCTTCCTTATAAATAAATGTAAAGTAACCAACGCTGCGTGAATGAATAGAGAAAGAACAGTCGAAAACTAACTTATACATACACATTACACATACAATAACAGAAATGTAAACATAACCTGCCTGACTCAGACTAAGGAACGACTAACGAGCGACGAGCGTAATAGCACCCACTGGTTCGCGCGCGCCGGCACCGGCGCACCGCACTTACGACAATTGCGCGCGCATAAGTTGCCATAATATATGTAATTTTACCAGTAATTACATAAATTACGGTAATTTATGTAAATTTATCATAAGTTACGTTAAATTTCATAAATTACGTAAATTCCAAAAATTACATAAATTACATTAAGTTACGGGTATCATGTAATATTACCGTAAGTTACGTGTAATTTATGTAACGTAAGTTATGTAATTTTACAACTCACATCACTAGGTGGGACTCAATGTTTTGACACAATAGAAAAGTGTTGTTGTCGAGAGAAAATCATTTTTTTGTTGCACTTATTTATACTGATTTTATCTCAAAACAAGGCGGGGATGTTATTGTGTTTTCAATTTATCAATCAAAGGCAAAATGAAAATTAAATTAAAATTTTTTTAAATAACGAGGGCACATAAATTTAATACACCCTGTATATTGATCTGTAAATATTTATTAGAATTTAGTTTGGATGTAAGTAGATTTCTCTTTTAATGAGCTTTCCGATGAACCATTAAAGACTCTTGTGAATAATTAAAGTGAAAAGGACGATGTATTTAGTTTTAAAATGGAAAAGATTGTTTATTACGGGAACTATAGCATCTACAGGTAGAGATAATTATCAATTTCTAGAAAAATGGTTTAAAAGAAAGTTTGGAATTTTAATATCTTTGTTTCAACCAGAGTAGCTTTAATTGTGAGTTATTCTAGTACTAAAAGGTACTCTTAGTTTAAGTCTATAGGACACACCATTTTCTAGAAAAATCGATTTGAAAATTTTTCGTTCCTTGAATTAAAAAAAAAAGATTAAAAAAAAAACTATTTAGAAAGATGAAAACTGGTACATTTATTTATATTCCGGAGATTAATCGATTTCATTAATGACGAATTTCTAGTACCGATCATAGGCGTCCGTTTTGGGTAGGTCAACAGTTATTTTATAGCATACCTTTATTGTCTTTAATTTTTAAGTATTTTTGACACGAGATTATTCAATTATGAGATATTCGAGTACTAAAAGTTACTCTTGCCTTAAGTTGGTAAAATACATCAGTTTTTTTTTTAAATTTTTTAACTTTTTTTTTCAAATTCCTAAAACTAAAAACTTTCAAATAGATTTTTCTAGAAAACGGTGTACCCTATCAACTTAAAGTAAGAGTACCTTTTAGTACTATAATGCCTCACAATTTAATAATCCAGTATCAAAAATGCTTAAAAGTTGAAGACAAAAAAGTTATGCAATAAAATAACCGTTGCCCTACCCAAAACGTACGCCTATGACCGGTACTAGAAATTCGCAATGGATGGAATCGATTCATTTCAGGAAAGTAAATAAATATACCAATTTTCGTTTTTCTAAATAGAAGCGTTCTGGAGGTATTTAAGAAAAACTAATTACATGGCGCCATCTTCAAAGAGCTCTAGCTCCCTTAGGAAGCATTTTCGGACTAGGTGAATTGGGTTAAATTGTCATAAAATTATTTGAGGAATCCCCTGTCTTCGTTTGTCGGTAGAGTTTCTGGACACCCTGTATATATATATACAGGGTGCGCCAAACCTCTGGTCTTCTTTGATTACGGCTAAACTATGAGATATACAAAAAAATGTTTATTACAAAACTAATGTGTATCAAAGAGATCTATAATTTAAAATTATTTTCAGTTATACAGGGTGAGTCAGAACGACGGTATGAACCAAAGTTGTATTTTTTTAAATGGAACACCCTGTATATTAAATCATTTTTGAATATATTATTTAAAAATATGAAAAATTTGTATAAGGTTTTATAGGCCTAAAGTTAATAATTTTCGAAATATTTACATTTTTATTGAGAAAAATGGTAATATTTATAGGGTTGTGGATTATGTTTCCAAGGAAATAAAAATTTAGGTGATAGATCAAAGTTTTTAAAATATAGTTTTATTTTTAAATAATTTAATATTTTTTACTTTTAGCCATAAAATATACAGTGTGATCACTATTTGCAAATACAAAATTTTCTCATTTTTTTTAAATCCGACACCCTGTATATTAGTTTTGCGTTTTGTAGTAAATATTACAACCTTTCTTTTGGTATAAGGTTGTATGTACCTAGCATGTTTCGTTTTGTAGATATTTTAAAAAAACTATAGATTTTACGTTTTTGCGGATTTTTTATTTAAAAATTTTTTTGCAAAAAAAATAATTATAATCTGGTTTTAGAAACATACACTAAAATATAAAATATGAAAATAAAAACGTAATTAAAGATTAAAATAAATCTTATGCTAGTACATTTCAATTGAATTTAATAACTTTAAATTATTTTACAAAAAATATTTTACCATATTAATGAATACATAAATTAGTTACTAAATTAAATAAACAACTAAATTTTAAATCAATCGTAGTAATTCTTCTACCGAAACTTTCCTGTACCAAATTAATTGTTAGTTATATTGTATTTACGAGTAAGATCAGTTAATAACTTTTTAATTTACCTACGTCTTGAGAACGTATAAAGTATGCTTTGAAACAAATGAACGTTATGGAAGTATATTAAGAAGTAAATAGTATCTATGTACCTACTCGTCTCACAATAGCTGGTAATAATTTCTAATGGTTTCGCCCAAAACAAATGTCATATCCAAAAAAATTTCGGTTAAAAAATTGAAATTTAAAATATAAAAAATTGTTACAAAAATTTCAACTACAAAAGTATTACCAGTTTTTGTGACACCAGTAAATACTATTTATATTAATAAATAATTTGGCTGATACATTTAACATTCATTTGTTTCAAAGCATACTTTATAATAATTTTTATATTCTCAAGATGTATGTAAGTAAAAAAAGATAAATTAAAAGTTTAACTAAATACAATTTAACTAACAATTAATTTGGTACAGGAAAGTTGCTGTAGTAGAAAAATTACTACGGTTGATTTAAAATTTGGTTGTTTATTTAATTTAGTAACTAATTTTTGCATTCATTAATGTGGTAAAATATTTTTTGTAAAATAATTTAAAGTTATTAAATTCAATTGAATTGTACTAGCATACGATATATTTTAATCTTTAATTACGTTTTTATTTTCATATTTTATATTTTAGTGTATGTTTCTAAAACCAGATTATTATTATTTTTTTTGCAAAAAAATTTTTAAATAAAAAATCCGCAAAAACGTAAAATCTATAGTTTTTTTAAAATATCTACAAAACGAAACATGCTAGGTACATACAACCTTATACCAAAAGAAAGGTTGTAATATTTACTACAAAACGCAAAACTAATATACAGGGTGTCGCATTTAAAAAAATGAGAAAATTTTGTATTTGCAAATAGTGATCACACTGTATATTTTATGGCTAAAAGTAAAAAATATTAAATTATTTAAAAATAAAACTATATTTTAAAAACTTTGACCTATCACCTAAATTTTTATTTCTTTAGAAACATAATCCACAACCCTATAAATATTACCATTTTTCTCAATAAAAATGTAAATATTTCGAAAATTATTAACTTTAGGCCTATAAGACCTTATACAAATTTTTCATATTTTTAAATAATATATTCAAAAATGATTTAATATACAGGGTGTTCCATTTAAAAAAATAAAACTTTGGTTCATACCGTCGTTCTGACTCACCCTGTATAATTGAAAATAATTTTAAATTATAGATCTCTTTGATACACATTAGTTTCGTTATAAACATTTTTTTGTATATCTCATAGTTTAGCCGTAATCAAAGAAGACCAGAGGTTTGGCGCACCCTGTATATGTCGAAAACTCAACGCACACGTTGAGTTTTCGACACTTTGCAAACATTTAAATTTTTTTACCACTCTATTTGCTAAGCTAAAGTGAAAAATGCTCAATAATGTCGATGCGAATGTCATCAATGCGATGTTTTGCGTTTCTTTCAATCCGTTTCAACAGAATCCATAAGTTTTTGAATTTCATCTTCGGTTATTATCGTCAAATCAAACTTTATCTTTCTCCAGTTGATATTGCCTGCCATATACAGAAGCAAAATATACAAATACGTGATCAAATGTTGGAAAACAATAGCACAACAACACATAATTATCACAACAAATTGAGACGAAACTTCACCTAAACCGGCAAGGGGTAAGGGGTCCCTCAGGAACCCTTTCTATTTTCGTTTCTAAAGCACACTCAAAATATTTGTTTTATAATACCTACTCTACCAAATATAGTGAAACTCGAAGCTGTAAACCACTCGTAAAAAATGTTTCACTAAATTCAGAGTACTTGCAGTATCAAAATTTTACTTCGAAATTTTTTTTTTTTTTTGAGAGATAGGTTCTATTTGTTCTGCGTTCACCTCAATTGTCGCACAAAACTGAGGCAGAAATGTAATTATACGGCGTAACGAATTTAGAATGCATTTTAAATGTCTCTAGAAGAACTAGAGAAGAAGATTCAAAACAGTTTGCGGCTACATTAATTATTTTACCTGTGGCTTAAATAAATAATAAGCGAAGGGGCCCTCAGGGATCTCTTGCCAGTTAGAGGGTTAAAATAAGATATTGTGTTGTAATTGTCTTTTTACGCGGTTGACTCTACTATTTTATTTATTTATATTTTTAGGCACTAATTTTCATTTAAATAAAGAAAGACTTACTTATATTATTTTATTTACATCGCTTATTTATTTAATAATTACAAATAACACCAACTAACACATCTAATTTATTTACAAACTCAAATTTATGATTTAATTAACTAATCATAATAATTCCGATAACTAATAAATACATTTCAAAACATACGATTCGGATACATTAAATTACGCGACGCGCTTCCATCAATGAATGACTGGCCTGTGCTCGAATCTCGGTTCTATATATACTTCGGCAGCGCTCGCCTCGAACGCCGTGGTTAAGGACTGGCTTTTTCTCGTAACGCCGAGAAGCTTCTGAGATAAATAGGCCGGGTTGTGAGCAGCATTATAAATAATGTCACATTGCCCCCTCCTTAAAAGATGGTTCCTCCTGGAACCTTGTCGGGACTGGAACTGGATGCTGGTATCTGCAACTGGACCCTCTTTTACAACTCCCAGTTGTATAAAAGTGACAGGGAACGGTCTTCGCTCCGCACCAGTAACTATGCGGATTGCAACAGACTAACACCTGGACCTCGGTGTCTTGGAAAATTTCTTCCACCATATTTCGGATAACTCTCCAGTCTAATTGGCTGCATTCTAACTTTGGCATGGCTAACTTTTGCACGTCGGACTCCAACACGTGCTCTCTCAATTGAATTAATGCATCCCATACATCTTGGTAGGTAGGTTGGTCATGGACAGTGTCTTTTGTTACCAGATGGAATAGGTAACGTGATGCATTTTGGAGTTTCAATGCTTTGCCAGGAGCTGGCAGTTGGCATTGAAGTTCTGCAACTCGACCAAACTTCCTTCGGAAGGCGGATGCCAACCCTCGTGCGTCTTTGATACTGGCCGGGATGGTATTGGCGAGCGAATAGTCATCGGGAAGTGCGAGAAGATCTCGCTTTTCTTCACTGGTAACACCATGTCTTGCTTTACCGGTACCTCCGTAGGCACCCATGAACTCTTCAAAGGTAATGTCAGGTATTCCTCGAATTTGGTTGACTTCCACTTCTTCATCTACGTCGTGGTCTCCCTCGTACGGCGCCAACCGGTTATGGTGGACTATCATCGGCTTTCCCCTCGGAATCTTGCTTATTCGGTAGATAACGTCATTGATTTTCTTGACAATGAGGTACGGACCTTCCCAGAACTGCTGCAACTTGGGAGAACAACCTGTTCGCTTCTTTGGATTATAAAGCCAGACTTTGTCGTTCTCCTTGAAACATCCCTTCTCGGCTTGGGTATCGTATCGTTTCTTCATTCGGTCGCTAGCGATCTGAAGATTAGAACGGACCAACTCATGTATATCGTACATTCTTCTTCGTAATTCATTCACGCAATCCTCACCAGCAACATCTTCTCCAGGTCGACATCCAAACTCTAGATCACAGGGTAGACGCATCTCACGTCCAAATAGGAGTTTTGTTGAACCGCCCAGTTGATTCATTAACAGCAGATCTATAGGCCATTGCGAAGAACGGAAGGTACTGGTCCCAGTCTCGTTGATAATTGGACACCATCTTTGTCAAATACTTGCCGACTGTCCTATTCATACGCTCCACCATTCCATCCGATTGCGGGTGATAGGCCGTGGTTATTGTCTTCTTCATGCCTAGTTTATCACAGATTCCTTGAAATAGATCGCTCTCAAAGTTCCTTCCTTGGTCACTATGGATCTCCAGAGGTACTCCAAATCGGCTGATGCAGTCTTTGATTAACACATCTGCAATAGTGGCGGTCTTCTGGTCTGGAATTGCGTAGATCTCCACCCACTTCGTGAAGTAATCCATTACCACCAACATGTATTTGCATCCATTGTCACTTTCTGGAAATGGCCCGGCAATATCCAAAGCTATTCTTTCAAACGGACTTCCAACATTGTACTGTCTCATAGGAGCCTTTCTTTTCCGGTAGGGTCCGTTACTTGTAGCACAGGTAGTACATTTCTTACACCAGTCCTTCACATCGTCGGAACTATTCATCCAATAAAATCGTTCCCGAATTCTCTGAAGGGTCTTCTTTACACCAAAATGCCCTCCTCGAGTTTAGAATCACCAACTATGTTCTCCTCACTGAACCATCATCATTTTCTATTACTCGTTTAAGCAAGCTGTCTTCCAAGATAAATGAGTCCCACTGGGCCCAATACGTCTTAACTACTGAGCCTAGGCTTGATATTTCTTGCCAAGATGGTCGACGATTTTCTTCTTTCCATTTTCGAATCTTCTGTAAAACTGGATCTTTTTCTTGTTCTTCCTTGATCTTGGTAGGCGTCCACTCGTCGTTGACCACTGTTGTTCTTAGTACTGCTGCTTCCTTTGACTCTGTTTTGTTGCAATGGGAACATTCTGCTGGACACGGTCTTTTAGATAGAGAATCAGCGTTCCTGTGGCTAACTCCGGCCTGATGCTCGATCTTGAAATCATATTCTTGAAGTCGTTCAATCCATCTGGCTATCTGACCCTCTGGATTCTTAAACTGCATTAACCATTTAAGGGCGGCATGGTCGGTTCGGATTAGAAACTTCCTTCTGTAGAGGTATTGATAGAAGTGTTCCACTGATTTTACTACTGCTAGAAGTTCTCTTCTCGTGACGCAATAATTTCGTTCAGGTTTTGAAAGCACTTTACTAAAATATCCAAGGACTCGTTCCTGTCCTCCTTGGATCTGCGACAGCACTCCTCCAATTCCCACATTACTTGCATCCGTATCTAAGATGAACTCTCCTTCTGGCAGTGGATACCCTAATATTGGCGCTGTAATTAAATGCCTCTTCAAAGTTTCAAAGGCCGTTTGGCAGTCTCCATCCCAGCAATAATCCCTTGCTTCCTCTGTAAGTCGCGTTAATGGCTTAGCGATATCTGCAAACTTCTTAATGAATCTCCGGTAGTAAGTACATAGTCCCAGAAAACTTCTCACTTGATGTTTATCAGCCGGTTCAGGCCATTCCTTAATGGAATCGATTTTTCCTTCGTCCACAGCCACTCCTTCTTTGCTGACTATATGGCCTAGATAATTGACTTTACTTTGAAATAGCTGGCATTTCTTGGGGTTTAACATTAACTGGGCAGCTTTAAGTCGATTAAAAACGTCTTCTAAATTCTTCAGGTGGTCTTCAAACGTCTTTCCCAAAACGATTATGTCGTCTAAATACACCAGGCACGTCTTCCAAGATAACCCTCTCAACACATTTTCCATAAGCCTCTCAAATGTATAACGCATAATCCAGATCCTGTCGTGAAGGCCGTCTTCTCCTTGTCCACCATTTCTACCTGCCAATATCCAGACTTCAAGTCCAACGTAGAAAACAATTTACTTCCAGCCAATGTCTCCAACGTGTCGTCGACCCGAGGCAGAGGATAACTATCTTTCTTGGTAACATTGTTCAACAAACGATAGTCCACATAGAACCTCGTAGCTCCATCTTTCTTCTTGACCAGGACCACCGGAGAGACCCATGGGCTCGTAGAAGATTCTATCACCCCGTCTTTCTTAATTTCTTGAACAATCCTTTCAGCTTCCTCTCTCTTCGCCTGTGGTAATCGTCGAGCTGTTTGACGAATTGGCCTAGCGGTACCAGTGTCAATTTTGTGTTTGACAACCGTCGTTCTTCCTGTCTTTTCTCCTTTCGGTACGAATATGTCACGATATTACCGAAGGAATTCCCTTAATTTCCTTTTTTCTACTTGGTTTAGTGACTGGCCTGCAACTGCAACCATTTGGTCGAACTTGTCGTTGGAATTATCTGATGTTGTCATCTGACGGATTATGGACGTCACGGGTACACATGTTCCTACTTTTGTCTCCTTCTTGATGGTCACCGGGTAGTCATTGACATTAATCAATCTCACGGGAATTTCTTTAGCAGAAGTAACCAATTCCTTTCCAATTATGATTCCTCGGCCAACCTCCTCGTCGTGGTTCCATGGCTCCATCATAACAGGTGTTCCTTCTTCTACAATTCCCTGTAGCCGCGCTACGATGATCGTTTCACTCCTCGCAGGCACAACTGTATCTTCTCTAATAGCTGCTAGCATAGTGCTGTCATCATGTGGATGAAGAAATACCTCCTCGTTGCCAACTTTGATTACCTTGCTCTTAAAATCCAATTGAAATCCATGCAAATTCAATACGTCCATTCCTAATATAACATCTTCTTCGATGTCTGCAACTATGACAGTATGGACGAACTTTTCTGCTCCAATCCCTAATTGTATCTGGATTTCTCCATGGGTGTTGGCGTTTTCACCTGTGGCAGTCCGCAGTCGCA
This sequence comes from Diabrotica virgifera virgifera, assembly GCF_917563875.1. Taxonomy (NCBI): domain Eukaryota; kingdom Metazoa; phylum Arthropoda; class Insecta; order Coleoptera; family Chrysomelidae; genus Diabrotica; species Diabrotica virgifera. The sequence goes on from NC_065451.1 coordinate 68,389,674, forward strand.
ACCTCGTTGGTAAGAGTTTCTTACGGCTGTTTAAAACTGACGGTCGTATAATGGTCCTGGTCACTCCGGTATCCACCAACAATGTATACTTTTTACCATTTATTTCTCCATCCACATATACACTATATTCACGACATTTCAAAGAAGCTATTAGTATGAGAGGGTCTTTGGAAAAGTTGCGGGTCGAAGCTGCTCCCCTAAGGCCGACCCGTTCTAGTTTTCCTGCTGGTGAGTCTCTTGATTGTTATTGTACCTAGGGTACTTACATGAACTCCGTACGTGTCCCATTTCACCACAGTTCCAGCACCCTATAGTCTTCGTTTTCTTGGATGCCATGTCTTTCATCATATTAACAAGCTGCTCAAGTTTGTCCTCATCCTGTTCCTCTTTCACAGTCCTCACTTTACTGTACCCACCAGAGGCCTGGGTAGCTGATTCGTATTCGAGGGAGGCAGACAAGACATCGACCAGCGTCTTGTGACGAGCTAATCGCAGTGTTCTTTGTATTTCATGATCACGAATGCCATCAATGAATGTTTGAACAGCCAACTTTTCCATCATGTCTTCGGGAGCTGTTGGATATGCATATCGTACCAACCTGGCAATATCGACCTCGTATTCTTGAAGAGCTTCATCTTTCTTTTGTCTTCGATTTTTAAACTGCGACTGATAGACATATTCAGTCTCTTTTTAAGCTGCTCGAAGTCATCGGTCTCCTCTACGGCTATGGTCTGGAGGACATCCAAAGCGTCGCCTCGAAGAGCAATAGTGAGGTTTACAGCTTTTTCTTTTTCGGACCATCCGTTCGCTCTGGCCGCCGATTCGAACTGTTTCATGTAGTTGTTCCATGATGACTTTCCGTCGAAATTTGGCACCTTAACACGAGCATGACCTACACTCCCTTCAACTATCGACCGTGGCTCCAATTTGTATTTGGTTTCATCATCTTTAATATCTGTTAAGATGGGTTCCATCCCTTTGTCTACTTTTTCCGTTTCCTCCATTTTCTTTTCTATTTCCTTGATCTTTTCTTCAAAAGTGGATTTTATGGACGTCATCTTGCTTTCAAGGGATGAAATATCACCCGAAACTTTCTTCTCTAACGATGCAATGTCTGTCGAAACTTTCAAAACATCCGAGGAAACTTGGGAGATTTCACTAGAAACCTTTTTTTCTAACGATGTAATGTCTGTCGAAACTTGGAAGATTTCACTAGAAACTTTGTTCTCTAACGATGTAATGTCTGTCGAATCTTTAGAAACATCGGAGGAAACTTTCGAAACATCCGAGGAAACTTAGGAGATTTCACTAGAAACCTTTTTCTCTAACGATGTGATGTCTGCCGAAATCTCTTTAGAAATTGACGAAATTAAAGCAGTTTGTCTGTCCTCAAACACGTAGGTTTCTGGATCATGACCCTCTTCTTGTAATGCGTTCTTCAGACGAACCACTAGATCAGCCTTTTTCCCCGCTGCGTCGAGCTCACGATTTTCCAGTTCTGTTCTGAGCTCCGTAAGGCGCAGATCAAAAAGTTTCGGCTTATACTGTGAAGACATGGTCACACACTTTATTTATTACGATTTATATTTTATTTATTTTTAAAGATTCCACTTCTGATCACCAATTTGCTGTAATTGTCTTTTTACGCGGTTGACTCTACTATTTTATTTATTTATATTTTTAGACACTAATTTTAATTTAAATAAAGGAAGACTTAAGGCGGCTGCACAATTGCCCGGGAACGGGAACGAGAACGGAAACGGGAACGGGAAAAAAGTTAACCTCTACGTAAATTAATGTTGTAGATGCACAATAACTGAGAACGAGAAGCTGTCCGGTAACAGGAACGGGAAAGTTGACCATGTTTTAACTTTCTCGTTCCCGTTGTATCCCGGAACCAATCAGAAGGCAGTATTAAAAATACTGTCAAATGCCCAATAAAAATTTGTTAGAAGTGTGTGACCAAGTTTTACTGACAATTTTTATACATTTTGCATTAAAAAAAATGACGAACGATTGATTTATTTATTGGAAAAATAATGTCCTCATCCGTATGATGATTGATGTAGATCATAGTACGTACTTATATGGTAATTAGATACATAATAATAATATAAATATTATGCTGACAAACCTTTGTGATTGAACCCATATTGTGTAAATTAGGTCCAAGATCATAAAAAACGAAAATATTAAAAGCTCGTCATAAAATAAATCCATATTTTTAGAGTTAACAGACATTTTCTTTTAATAAAATTAGAAAAAGATCGTCCCACAAAATTTTAGATAGACCACCGACCCGAACTGTTCCGCGTTACGCTATTTTTCGAACTGGCCTAATCTATTCTGTTATATCTATGGAAAAGGTAGCCTTCAAAAGGTTAACCTTCGAAAACGGTGTGAAAAAAGAAGTAGAAGGACGCCCTGTATAAATAATTATATAACTGTTTATATTACTGAATAGAGAATTGAAGAACCTTTTAAATGAGCTAGCACACGATCCCTAATCTCATTTAAAAAAATCATCGATTACTTCATCACGCCCAGATGGATGACGTCACTAGTATATGCCAAAATATCATAACTTAAAAATAAAAATCGACCTGTTTCGGGATTTTCCTTAAAGTCGCCGGTTTGCGAAATAACGAATTTATATTCCTTTCATTCGCACCATACTGTCGGTGGAAAATAGTGTCGCGCACGCTTGATTAGCAATTAAAAAACAAAGGAGTTGAATATTGTATTGCAAAAAACTCTTCGGGATTTCATCAATCGATGTTTAATGAATATCTAAATACCTTGGCAACATTCAAATTTTTAGTTTTTTACATAGTTTTTGAGGGTTAAAAATGGCCGATTTCGCAATTTTTCAATTTTGAATCGCTTATATGTCAAAAAGTATCAACTTTAGAGAAAAGTCACTAAAGAATTTTTCTGTTTGGAATGATCCAAAAAACCTAAAAAAACTTTGTTCCATGCAAAAAAATAATTTTAGGAAAAAAACGTTTAAAAAATTTTTGACCCACTTTTGGTCCTGGCAACATGCAAATTTGTTAAAAGGGGTCCTTTTTGAGTAAGATTGTGCAAAAAATCCGAATCGCAATATTTTTCCTAGCGGATACGCAGTGGCTTTCTGGACTAAAAGCGGTAGTCCGAAGCATGATACTATAAATAAAGAGTATTTTACAGCTAGCGCATTGATGATGGAACTGGAGACCGGAAGTTGAATTTGAATTCTTGTTGAAGTTGAATGGGATTTGTATACATTATTATATGAAATTATTCAATTAGCAAAATAAAATTAAACTTCAATGTATTCGAAAAAAATTTAGTGTCGAGATTCCAGTCAAAATAACAGTCAAAGATAAAATATAAAATACAACCGCGAACAATTCAAAGTAATGGGACATTACGAATGATTACGAACCATTACGAACTTGCCGGTCTCCAGTTACGTCACGACTTCTAGATGTGCAATATATTATCTTGTTATTTATAGTATCATGGTCCGAAGTCAGACTACCGACGTCATCAATTGCGACGTTGCCTTTTTCACTTCATGGCTTGTAAAGTAAATGGTGAAGCTCACTATTGTTACGTCAAACGTCAACGTCAATTGTCTATTTACTACTACTATCTTCATCTTCATCTTCATCTTCATCTTCATCTTCATCTTCATCTTCATCTTCATCTTCATCTTCCTTCACAGGAACAGGGAACAGGAACAGGAACCAAATAACCAAAAACTGAACACTGAACGAAACACAAAAATTCGAAATCGTTTTGGTATAAACTTTATATTTCTATTTTCTATTTCTTGTCCGAATTTTTATAGTGGTTTACATTTTAGTTGTAGTTGTAAAATAATTATAGGAGTAGATAAAATCAAGTGTACTCAAATGGAAGTCAAACAAGAAATTAGTCAGGAATGCTGTAAAATAGAAATAGATTATAATGACTTGGATTATGCTCTTTTGGATGGCTTTAAATGTGAAATTCAAGAGGAGTCCAATAGAGAAAGTACTCATGGCACATATGATTCTTTAGACTTTGAAGAAAACCAAAAAACTGAAAAAGGTTAGTAAAAAAATATTTAGTAGTAAAAATAGTATAAATAAATTAACTTTTTCACAATAGTATAGTATATGGCTTAACACGTCATGTGGGGTTTCGCCGCTTTCGCTTTCTAGATCCATTTTACGGGGTGGGTCAGTCCCCATGATCATTGTATTTGTTCACTAATATGTCTTCATTTCTTCTGGTATATTGCCTTCTCTTTTCATTTTGTAAGTCCTGCCCCTTTTAGGTCCTCCTCTACTTCAGTTAACCATTTCGATCTGGGTTGACCATGTCTCCTTTTTTCTCCTGGTTGCCATAATATCATAGCTTTTGATACTGATTCTGGTCCGTGTCTCCATATATTATGACCCAGCCATTTGGTTCTTTGTACAGTAGACTCGCGATTATCCGAGTCTCGGTCATCCGAGCCCCTCGGTTAACTGAGGCAAAAGTCAGAACAGGTGAGTTACAATTTTCAACCATGCCGCAACATTGCCGCCTCAAAATCAAAAAGAGGAGCAAAGCTTATGCAAAATCAAATACTTTTTTAAACAGTAACATTATTAAGGTAAATGCTTTTATCTTTTATAGACAGTACTGTATTAATTTTGTCATTAAAATATCCACAGTTATGATTATTCACGTGTTTTTCTATCAATATAACCAATGTCACTGTTAACCGAGTTTTTCCGTATCCGAGGTAGTCACGGTCCCAGTTACCTCAGATAATCGCGAGTCTACTGTACTTTTATTTTCTTTACTTTTTCACAATGCTTTGGGTTTTTTGTTGATTTAAATGTGTTGAGGTAGGCAGGGCCAGCCCTAGGGATTTTACCGTCCTGGGCAAGATCGTTGACCGCCAGCCCCCTTTTGGTAGATCTACGACTCACCTCCTTCCTTCAGCGATCCCCAACTTAAACCACGATTGTATTTTTATTATGTGTGCTTTGTGCTAAATTATCTAACCTTTCCCGACCGGTGCGAAATACATTTGTATCCCACAAAGTGAAATTTCGTTGTATTTAATTATACACTGCTCAAAACGAAAAAGGAGCCACTAACATAATTTAATGTAGATTGTTTGTTGCATTAGGTAGGAACTTAAATATGTAGTTCCACCCAGTATACACATATAGTTTTTATAAATGAAAGAAAAAGACAAGTTTCTTATGTTTGTTTTCTTGTATTCAATAAAAAACCAAAATTTGATAACAGAGGAGGTGTATAGTTGGTTTAGAAGTTTTTATGAAAATAGTCGTAATCTGAATGCTCTTCAGGACATCACAGAAGATGAATATGACGAGGCTCTATATAAAGGAAAAAACACAGCTCCAGGAAAAGATTCCATCAATTGTAAAATCCTTAGACAACTAGATCCAGATATTCATAAGGAGATAATGAGCATATATAACTATTGTATCATGAATCATGTCTTCCCTGATGAGTGGAAGACAGGCATTGTAATAGTTATTCCTAAACCTTATACTAACCATCAACTACCCCAAAATTACCATCCAATCACCCTTCTCCCAGTAATTGCAAAACATTTTGAGAATATTATCCAAGGAAGATTATATAATGAATTAAACCAACATATTCCAGCACACGAGTTTGGATTTAGAGAAAAATCATCTACAATCCTTCCTCTTTCAATAGTAACATCCAATATACAGGCAGCAAGATTGCAACGACTAAAGGACGCTGGAGTTTTCTTGGACATCAAGAAGGCTTTTGACTCCGTTTGGCATAGAGCATTGTTATATAAACTTCACAGAATGAAATGCTCCCCTTCTCTAATATGGATTATTGACGAATTTCTTAGAAGACGCAGGTGTATAGTTAAGATCAATGAAACATATTCCCATTCATTTTCAGTGCAACAAGGAGTTCCACAAGGTTAACCACTCTCCCCTCTATTGTATAATCTCTATTGCAGTGAGATATGCGACAATAGACTAACCAATACTAATTTGCTACAATTTGCTGATGACACTGCAGTGATATATAGAAAAAATTTAATAAAGACAATGGACTTATTGCAGAGGCAGGTGGATGACACAATATCTTGGATGAATAAATGGAGATTAACAATAAATCCTTCTAAAACAAAACTAATAATATTTAACCATAGAATCCAAGATCACTCACCAACTAGAAACATATGCGACAATATTATTAAACCCTCCCAAACTGTTAAGTATTTGGGAATAGAAATAGATAACAAATTGAAGTTCAACCACCACACAGCAGTTATAAAAAGGAAAAATTATAACTAGAGCAAAACACTTCAGAAGTTTAACATACAAGATAGAGGGAATTACGATTGAAACAGCAGCCAATATTTATAAAATGATTTGCAGGCCCATGCTGGAGTATGGTTCTGCAATTTTCTATAATTCTAAAGGTCCTGTCAAAAATAATATAAAAGTGGCTGAAACAACTAGCCTTCGACAAATTACTAGAATGCGTCATCCTGATAATCCACTTCATAATCCATTAAACAGAATGCTGTATGATAAAACTGGAATTGAACCTATTAATGAGAGACTCAATAAGCTCTTTAAATATCTCCTTATTAATGACAATAACAAAAATTTGATTGAGCCCCACATTGTGAAGATACCAGAGGACAGTGCCCGTAGATATCCAGGAAGAACTCTTTTTGAAGAAATCTGCTACACATCAAGACAATAAACAACTCGTATTTAAATCATCATCAGTATTGTAACTAATTGTCAGTGATATTGTGATTACCGCCACATACAAATATATTTTTTTTAATTATTGTATTGTATTAATATTAACAAAAAACATATACTGTATTAATGTTTATTAATTGTGTAAATTGGCTGAAAGACTTCGGTCGATGGCCTTTTGGTACATTGTATCAATAAAGTATGTCTCTCTCTCTGATAACATTTTGGAATTACATTTGATATTTACGTTAAATTGGCTAAGAATTAATGATGGATTCTGATCTACTTAAAAGGGCCCGAAGGCGTAGAGTGTATCTCACAGAGATTCAAATTGCTAGGGCAATAACTTTAATTCTAAGAGCAACTACAGCTACAGTCCGTCTAATTTACTTACCGTTGCATGTCATTATTTACGTTAGAGATCTAAGTTGACTTCTTCTTCTTTAAGTGCCATCTCCGCGACGAAGGTTGGCAATCATCATTGCTATTCTCACTTTCGACACTACAGCCCGAAAGAGTTCAGTTGAGCTGCATCCAAACCATTCTCTGAGATTTCTCAGCCAGGACATTTTTCTCCTACCTATGCTGCGCCTTCCTTGAATCTTTCCCTGCATAATTAATTTTAGGAGTTCATATCTGTCACCACGTGTTATATGACCCAAGTATTGAAGTTTTCTTATTTTGATGGAATCCAGTATCTCCCTGCTGTTCTGTATTCTCCTTAGTACTTCCTCATTGGTTATTCTGTCTGTCCAGGAGATTCTCAGCATTCTTCTATACGTCCACATCTCAAATGCTTCCAATCTATTGAGGCATTGTTTATTGAGAGTCCATGTCTCCACACCATACAAAAGAACAGAAAATAGTACTCGCTTTCTAAGATCTAGGCTGAGGTCTCTACTACACAATATTTGTTTCATATTAGTGAATGCACTTCTAGCCTTTTCTATTCTAATTCGGATTTCTTTGGTATAATCGTTTGTTTCACTAATGCTCGTCAATAAATAGTTATAATTCTGAACTCGTTCTATCGTCTTATTATTTACGTGTAGATTGATGTTTCTAATATTTTTCTTTGATATAACCATGAATTTCGTTTTCTTTATGTTTAGTGATAGACCAAATTCTTCGCTTGTTGCAACAACCTTATTTAAAATTCTTTGTAGATCTGTAATAGTTTCTGCTATTAGTATTGTGTCATCGGCGTATCTAATTTCACATATGGGTAGGTCATTTATTTTTATGCCTGCTACTTTATCTTCTAATGCTTTTTTGAATATTTCTTCGGAGTATGCATTAAACAGTGATGGCGACAAGACACAGCCCTGTTTAACGCCTCTTTTGATTGTTATTTTATTGGTGTTTAAATTATTTATTCTTATGACAGCTTCTTGTTCATAATACAGATTATTTATTATTCTTATATCCCAAGTGTCGATGTTCTTTGTTCTCAGTAGTTTATTAACGGATTATAAGTTGACATTGTTGCCCAATTACAAAAAATTCTTGAATTACAGTTCTCTTTAGAGTTAAAGAACCGGATAGTTGAGAAAAAGAAAACTCACAAAAAATATCTTTTATCTAAATCAGTTCTGGATTATCAGACTTTTTCACAGCTGAGGGCTAATTGTAAATTGTTAAAAGCTGAAAGCTACAGAAATCATATTTACTTAACAGAATTATCAATAAGAAATAATTTGAAGGGATTTTGGTCGTTTGTGAATTCACGGAGAGGAAAGCCCTCTATGCCCGCTGTGTTGAGGTATGGTGGTGTTGAATCCGGTCATGGACCAGATATTGTAAATCTTTTTGCAGAATATTTTTCTACAGTATATTCCACTCAAATATGTGTCATACCCAGTGACTCACCTACATTTGGTCTTACTAATCTGACTGGTTTCAACATAACTATATCTGATATTTATCTAAAATTATCAGAACTGGATGCGAATAAGGGTCCTGGTCCTGATGGATTGCCTCCTAGCTTTCTCAAGAACTGTTGTTTTATATTATCCAGACCTCTTTTTCACATCTTTAATCTATCCTTAAATACGGGTGAATTTCCAGAATGTTGGAAAAATAGTTTTTTAACACCCATTTATAAAGCGGGAGATAATTCATTGGTGAATAATTACAGGCCCATTAGTATAATTAGTGTAATACCAAAGATATTTGAATGTTTTGTATGTGACTATCTTAAAGCTTCACTTGAAAAACAACTAGTAGACCAACAATTTGGATTTCGGAATAACAGATCAACCGAATGTAACACACTAGTATTTGTGGACTTCCTGAGGAAGGCATTGGAGAGGGGTTGTAGGGTACATGCACTATACACCGATTTCTCCAAGGCCTTTGATCGGGTCAACCATAATATTTTAATATTTAAACTTAAACAAATGGGTGTTAATGGTCCACTTCTTGAGTGGCTGAGAACATACTTGATTGACCGAGTTCAGATGGTGCGTATCAGGGGTTTTGTTTCCAGTGAGATTAAGGTTCATTCAGGAGTACCTCAGGGTTTACATTTGGTGCCCCTGTTATTTAACATATTCATCAATGATATACACCACTGCTTCCGACACAGTTCACCTCTGCTTTTTGCAGATGATCTAAAGTTCTATACAATTATCAACAATACAGAAGACTGTATTAATCTTCAACATGATCTTGATCGGTTGAGTGAGTGGTGTATGTTGAATGCCATGGCCCTGAATGAATCTAAGTGTCATGCTATTTCTTTTGGACGATCGAGAGACCCAATAGAATATAATTATAATATACAGAATATTCCTGTTGACTGGGTTACTGAAATTCGTGATTTGGGAATTAATTTAGACTGTAAACTTTTATTTGAATCACATTATACATCAAAAATTTCCAAATCTTTACAAATGCTTGGTTTTATAAAAAGATGCACTAGAGACTTTCAGAATATTGATGCAATTAAATTACTATATTGTTCTTTAGTTAGACCTCATCTAGAGTATTGTTCTTGTGTTTGGTCTCCATCTTACAATATTTACATAACAAAAATCGAGACAGTCCAACACAAGTTCTTAAGGTACATAGCATATAAACTGGGTATACCTTTTGAGTTAAATCAGTTAAATTATTATCAAATTGAAACCCAATTGGGTATTCTCTCATTGCGTGACCGACGAGTAATTAAGGATGCAAGGATGCTCTATGGCATAATTAATTCAACAGTTTTGTGTCCTCAGCTACTTGAGCAGGTTGGTCTCCATGTACCTCTCCGCAGAACTCGATTAAATCAAACATTCTATGTTCCTATCCATAGAACCAACTATGCATATAACAACTTTTTATCTCGAGCACTAAGATGGGCAAACACTCAACCTGATCTAGATTTCTTTGCACCGAAGTCTGAATTCATCTCTGGCCTCAGACGTTTGTTTGTTTGAGTAGTTGTTGGATATTCATTATTGTGATATATGAATCTGATTTATGTGATTAAGTTTGTGATATTTATATTTTATTGTATTATTGTTTTATTATTACTATTTTATTGTAGTTTTATTATTATTGACACATGTATTATGTATATTGGACTTATAAACTTGTAATCTTATTGGGCAGTGTCCCGTTGAAAATAAATAAATGAAAATAAATAAATAAATGAATTCATTTTAAATCAAATACATCACACAATTTTTGCGGAAGTGGATTATACAGCAAAACAATTCAATGTAAATAAATAAAAACTTTAGAAATAGAAAACAAGAATTAAGTTAAAAAAAAAACAGCAAATCCTGTATAAAGGTATATTTAAAATCCCCAAAAAGGGGCTACATCACAAATACATAACTAGTTTTCGACTGGTTTACCAGCCATCATCAGTGCTTACCTAAAATTAATATAACCAGATAAAATAATGCAAAGATTGAAATTTTGACTACGGTTAAAGAAGCTGTCGGTTATACTCACGTAAAGTTGATACATCCTAACCACCAAAATATAGTTTTACAAAAATATCAGAGCCCTATAAACATTGTCCGTTAAGGAAACGTTTAAAATGCCACATAAAGCATGGATGTTTTAAATATTCTCAAAATGTCCCAGGTAACATCTGAGCTTTAGTGTGACTTTATTACATGGTGGAAGATAGGCAGCAAGTGACAGTGACAAAGAGTTGGATGTAGACCTCCGAACGTTGACGAATGACGAACGTTGAAGAATTAAGTTATAATCTTACGTTAAAGTACATAATAAAAACAGTAAATATAATGAAACAAATACTTATAGTAAAGAATATAAACAAATATGAAGTGTCATCACCGCAACTGTCAAATAAATGTTACCAATTTATGCCAAAATATCACCTTCGTTCTATTATAGTTACAGTGTATCCCGAACAAATGTGCTTCATAAAAACGCTTTATAATGGACCGTGATAGTGTGACGTTAAAACGTCAAAATTTTTCCAAACACGTTGTGTCTAGGTATACGGTAACGTGTACGCAAATAAAAAAGTTAGGTAGAATTAAACGTCGTAACAAATATTTTTCTATCAAACAAACACTAAACATATCAAAATAGCGTGTATCAAAATATACAGTCACTGCCCACGCTAAATAGTCACTAGCTTGATGAAGTTTAACTTTTTTATTTGCGTACATTTTAGCGTGTACCTAGACACAACGTGTTTGGAAAACTTTTTTTGACGTTTTGACGTCACGACTATCATGGTCCATTCATTTATACAAATTAAATGAAACATATTACTGTGTATTTCTTTAGGTTAACATTAATAGAAATCTTTAAATATTATTTCTACGAGTATATAATAAAATATGCCTAGTGGCTGTAACGCCAGCGTACTCGGCAAAGTGATTCTAAAAATGACACACCTACCGCCTAAATATTTCGGGTTGGTATCATGTGACGTCTCGGGCTATGATGCGGATGACGTGCAACGGTAAGTAAATTAGATGAAGTATATAGAGGATCTACTTTTACAACTATGGACTGTAGAGATTGTGGAATTACTGCTCAAACGCTAAAAAATGAATTCAGACTTTGTTGCAACAATGTTTGTTCAGACATTGGTTAAATGCAACAACGCTACCTAGAGTACCTCCTTTGGCCCCTGCCCATCGTAAAGCCAGGCGCTTATTTGCAGAAGAACACATCAATTGGACTGTGGTCTAATGGAGTAACGTGGTGTTTACCAATGAGTCTAGATTTAGAATTAGAATTAGAAGTATGCTTTATTGTCATGAAAAATTATACAATTTTATTGACAAAGCTTATGAAAAGTCACAAAACAATAACAATACAATTATTTACTAAAATTACATAAATCGTCAATATAACACAAAAAAATAATAATGAAGTAAACAGAAAAATGAATTGCAAAATTTAAAATTTTAAATAAATTGCAAATTGCAAAGTCTACCTTAGTAACTAATCGGGCAAAAAGTTAGGCTGCTGCATATGCCACCCAAACATAGATAAAAAAAATATACTACTCGTACAAAAGGTACTTACAGTAACTTCTTAGTTATTGATTAAGAAATTCTTCTACTGAATAATATGGTCTTTCCGATAGGTAGGCTTTTGTCATTTTACGGAATTTGGAGAAAGATGTTGCAGCTTTAAGTTGTAGAGGGAGATGGTTGTACAGTTTTTTTGCGGAATATAATATGGATTTCTTTACTAACTCAGAGGTTGGGGTCGGTAAATAGACGTCAAAGGTAGAATTTCTCGTGAAGTAGTTATGATTCGGTCTTGCTGGAATATTTCTTCTAAATTCTATTTCTAAGGTCTTCTAAGGTCTATTTCTTTTAAATCATGTTGATGGATGTGTTCTGGAGAAGACCAGATAAGCGCTTTCTGGATTCCACAATGCCCATGCTTTTGGCGGAGGTTCAATTATGGTTTAGGGTGGGATAAATTTAAATGTCAGCTCTGGCCTAGTAGTTATTCGGTGAGGGGTGAGGACGGCAGAGCTCTACATTAACGATATTCTTGAGCCACATGTTGTCCAATTTGCTGAAAATATGGGTCCAGAATATTTAGCAAGATAATACAGAGATCTGTCCAAATTCTAGCATATGCAGACGACGTGGACATTATAACAAGAACCAGAGCGAGAACTGCGGAAATCCTAACCGAGCTAGGAGCTAGTAGCAGCAGTAGAACAAATGGGGTTACATATAAATAGAAATAAAACAAAATTCATGGCGACTAACACAAACACAAGAGCTGGAAATGTTGACGCAGATCTAATCATCAATGACCAAAACTTCGAAGCGGTCAAAGAGTTCATATATCTAGGGACATCGGTTAACCCCAATAATAACACATCACAGGAAATAAAAAGACGAATAATAATTGCAAACAGGTGTTATCATAGTCTATCAAAGTACTTAGCTAACAAACGTCTGTCTCAAAAAACTCGTATAAGGCTGTATAGAACATTGATAGTCCCCGTTCTCACATATGGATCAGAGGCATGGACGCTAACTAAAACAGATGAATCCGCTCTGTCGATTTTTGAAAGAAAGGTGCTACATAAGATATTCGGAGCGGTCTGGGAGAACAGAATATGGAGGCGTAGATATAACTTTGAACTGCAGAATATCACTATAATTAAGCGAAACCGTCTGCAGTGGGCAGGACATGTAGCCCGGGCCCCTGAATCGAACATGATAAAAAAGATTTCAACAGCACAACCCGTGGGAATGATAAAACGGGGTAGACCAAAGCTGAGGTGGATGGACGGGGTAACACAGGATGCCGAGAAGATCGGAGTCAGCAACTGAAAAATGCAAGCAAGGGACAGAACACAATGGCGTAGAAAGCTTGAGAAGATCGAGGCCCTCTAAGGGCTCTGTAGCACCAAGATGATGATGAATACAAGAGGGGCGATTATGGCGGAGAGGTACATTAACGATGTTCTTGAACCCCATGTTGTAAAATTTGCTGAAAATATGGGTCCAGGATTTATCTTTGAGTAAGATAATACGAGACAGCATATGACCAGGATAGCACAAAATTATTTGACTACCCACAATATTCAGGTTATGGAGTGGCCAGTGAGGAATCCGGATTTCATTCCCATTGAACACATTTGGGATACACTCGGGAAGCGCTTGAAGGATAGTCAGCCACTAAGAAACCTGCAACATGCCGAGGGAGTTCTTGTGGAAGAATGAGAACAACTGGATCAAAAAACTATTCGGTCTATGCTTTAAAGAATGCATGGATGTGGAGAAGTTCGGTGAGTTGGAGGAGCCCATACATGCTATTTGTTTTGTTTTAAAATAATTTTTAGCAACTTTGTTATTTAAAAAATAAATTCAAATTTTTCACATTTTTATCACTTTTTATTTTTTTTTTACGAAAATTTACAGTTCCGTAACAAAAATTTTGCTATATTTATAGTGAAAACCCTTAGATTTGATTAAATAAAAATAATATAACCATTAATAGAATTCGTTCAAAACTACGAACATCTTTATAGTGGCTCCTTTTTCGTTTTGATCAGTGTATTTGGTTTATCTTTTTTTAATGCGTCTCTTTTTGTGTCTACATACTAATCAAAATAATATGTAAATTGTGTAATCCAAATTAACTACACAGTAATAAAAAAAAACCTTGTGGAATACGTTTGTATCCCACACTGTATAATATGTGGTTTAAGTTTATATGTATGCCCCAGAAATAATGACAAGAGGACATGGGTCAAAAGTGTACTAAACCAGTTTGTTCAAATCATAGCTTTGCCACAAAAATAATTACAGTAGAACCCCGATTATCCGTGCTCCTCGGGACCGGACGTTGGCACGGATAATTGAAAAGCACGGATAATCCGAACATTTATTTCTTATTGTAATACATATGTAATATCTATACATATAGCCCTACCGTAAAAAGACAACAGAAAAAATAAATCTTTCATTATGAGTCTTCCTATCCGCATATAGAGTTTCCGTCGAGTGATCTACAGTGACGCTATTTTGATAAAACCTCAAAAATGCAATTTAAGTAATAGAAAATTATAGCACGGATAATCCGCAGCCCGGATAATCCGCACACGGATAATAATCGGTGTTCTTCTGTATATGTATTCTTTGTAAGGATGATAATACAATGTAATATTTTTTTATTATTATATTTTAATACTTAATAGAGTTTGATAACATTTATTTTTTATTCATTTAACAGATCACTTTTAGAAGGTCGCCAAAAATCCCTTAAAACTCGCATGTGACACACAACTTGGAATAGGTACACATTGTCTGTCCCTTTCAGCTAAAGTGAAAGTTTTACGCCCGGTTTCCGAAAGGATGATCATCTCAAAAATTATGTAATCGACGATTAACAATAGATTAAATGCGTCAGAAACGTCAATCAAACTAGTTTTAACAACAGTCGATCACCTTACAAAAGATTAATCGTTAGTTAACAGCCGATCATAAGTGTTTTGAGTCTCCGAAAGGTCGATTAACCAGTTTCGCTTGTCAAACGGCTACAAAAATGGACTGTTAGCTAATCTGAGTTTATCCGTCGATTAAGAGATCCGGCTGTTAAAGTTTTTTTAGTTTTTTAATTATTGTAATTATTCAAATACCGGGAAAAAATTGTCAAATAACACATATATAAATAAGATAAATCATATTATTCAATAAAAATAAGATTTTCTTGTGGAAGAAATAATTTAAAATATTTATTTAAGAGGAAACAGTAGTGATCAACAGGTAGCGAAAACGCGTTCCAAGATTGCGGCTGTAATTTTGAATATTTTTTCGAGATATTTGGCACACATATTCATAATATAATAAAAAATGGCGGTCCAGAGCCAAATTTGAAAAATATATTAATATGTGAAAATTACTCTGTAATTAAATACAATATTAAAAAAACGAGCCTGTACCGCCATTAAGAAGAACACAAAAATACACTTTCTTCAAATAAACTTTTTTATCCGATGCCTAGATTTTGTGTCATTTTGGAACTACTAAAATTTTTTATTTCATTAGTAGTTCCAAAATGACACAAAATCTAGGCATCGGATAAAAAAGTTTATTTGAAGAAAGTGTATTTTTTAGTTCTTCTTAATGGCGGTACAGGCTCGTTTTTTTAATATTGTATTTAATTACAGAGTAATTTTCACATATTAATATATTTTTCAAATTTGGCTCTGTACCGCCATTCTTTATTATATTACGAATACGTGTGCCAAATATCTCGAAAAAATATTCAAAATTACAGCCGCAATCTTGGAACGCGTTTTGGCTACCTGTTGATCGCTACTGTATCACCTTAACTTGTAGAACATGGATATCTCGGACATTTTTTTATATTTGATTATACATATTGTATAATTTGAAGGGTATACGGGAAAAACCGGCTAAGTCACAGATTAACAATTTTGAGTTATTGGATGTTTTAACCTTTTGTCTGTTGTATGTTTGTCGCTAGCTTGAGTCTTAGATTTTTAACAAAAAAACTATAAAAGAAAGTACATATATATTTCACATTCTGCGAATAGTTTAACTTTGCTATAATAATTCCAGCCCTGGGAATCCAGCATTGTATCTTAAAGGGTAGTGACTTAGCCCCTTTTTGCCCTGTTCAATAAAAAAACAATTGCTTTATAGTAATTAATTCTCCGGATTAAAGAAAATAAAATAACATTCTGTTTATGTGCCGTTGTTATGAGTGACCGTCTGATTGATACCGAAATAAGGAAGCCGTCGCGTCTCGATGTTTTGGACTTAGCTTGTTATTATCCTGTACCGCGTGGACTTAGCTTATTTTTCTCGTGCATGGGCATATATTTATGGGCTTTTTCTCGTGACTTGTCTTGTTGTTGCCTTGTTTAAAGGTTTTAGAAGATGCAAATTGGAATTTACTACAAGATGGCGTAAAAAATGCAATTTCTACAAAAATGGACTTAGCCGGTTTTTCCCGTGTACCCTTCATTTATATTTTTCTTCTTCTAAAAATGTAAGATAACAATGATGCTAAACTCACAGAGCTATTTTTTGAGAGCCTAGAGCTCTAAAAAGCAGAACATAATGATTATAGCGATGTAAATAAGAGGGAAAACGTGTGAGAAATTATAGCAGCTAACTTTGGAGACAATAAAACAGCCGGTAAATAAATTAAAAATAAATACAAAAATTAAATATATAGACCAAAAATAAAAATGAGTATAAAATAGTATAGATCATAAATAAACTGTTTTATATCTTCAACTCTCATCACATACATTTAATGCGTTTTATTCTTTTTGAAATTATCTAGCCTCATTTTTAAAATGCTCTCGTTCAATTCTTGCTCCAAACAAAAGTGGCAGGACGTAAGAGATAATGCATCTTTAGAATCTAAAGATACAAGTTTGAATATAGAGGTTAATATAATTTAAATTTTGAAGAATAACAGCCAATTGTGACAGTATCGATACCCATGATACAATAACCCAAGATATGATATGGACCGTTCCTAATTTCGTTCAGGCCGCGCATGACGTCACGTTGTGAGTAGATCCTTTAAATTTCGAATGCATTGCCATTATGATTTGGAGATTTTAGCTTTTAATATCAGTTGTGAAACTTTCTAGAAGTGCTGTTTTCTTTAGTATGATTAAATATAATTATTGAGAACATATTCTAATAATAAAAATCAATCAGAAACATGATTTTTTTATTATTAGGCAACATACGTCTAATTATACAGTGTGGAAGGCACTTGTAGAATAAAATGATTTCTGTCCTTGTTTCGAAAAATTATAAAAAACGCTGATACTCGTCGATTTTTAAATAAATATCTGCACTTTTTAAACACAAATTTAAATTTACAGGGTGATTCATAAAAGTCAAACAGAGTCCATAAGCTTTATTTTTATTAGAACACCCTGTATATTTTTATATTTTTAAAAGCTGCTTGACAACCTGATTTCAACTAACTATATCATGTAGGGTGAATTATGAACAATACAGGATGAAATTTTGAAATTATTAACTATGGAATCCACTTATGGAATAAAATCGTTTGTGTCCTTATTTTAAAAATTATAAAAAATGCCGGAACAGGTCAACTTTTAAATTTAAATGGGCGCTTTACAAACAGTGATTTAAATTTACAGGGTGATTTACGCAAGTACAGCATGGTCCATGATCTTTAGTTTTAATGGATCACCCTGTATATTTTTATGTGCTTAGAAGCTACTTTATAACTTCATCTAAAAAAAAATGAATCATACAAGGTGAAATTTTGAAAAGGTAAAATTTTTAAATAAATTTCGTCAAGACATTAAAGATACAAAACCAAAAAAAAAATATTATTTGTACTTAGTTTAGAAAATATATGTCTTTATTTAGCTAAAATACCATTATTATATACATACTTTACGATTATTTAACGTATGATATATTATTAGATAATTTCAAAATTTTATGTAGGTACCTATTTAATATCTTGACGAAAATTTAACCTATATAATTTTAAAATTTCATATTGTATTATTCATAAGAGGCCCTATACAATACACTTTTTTGTGATGAAGTTATTTAGCAAAATTGAAAAACATAAAAATATACAGGGTGTTTCATTACAATTAAAGATCATGGACTATGATAGACTTGTGTGGATCACCCCGTATATTTTAATTAATGTTTAAAGAGAGCATATCTAAATTTAAAAGTTGACGTATCCTAGCGTTTTTTATAATTTTTTAAAATAAGGACACAAACAATTTTATTCCATAAGTGGTTTCCATACACTGTAATTTCAAAATTTCACCCTGTATTATTCATAATACACCATACATGATATGGGTCGTTGAAATCAGGCCGTTAAGTAGCTTTTAATAATATAAAAATATATAGGGTGTTCCATTAAAAATAAAGCTTATGAACTATACCAGTCTTGCGTGAATCACCCTGTTTAAATTTAAATTTAGGTTTAAAAAACCTACATTTATATATAAAAATGAACGGGTTTGAGCGTTTTTTTTTAATTTTTTAAAACAAGGACAGAAATAATTTTATTCCATAAGTGCCTTCCACCCTATATATAATACAGGCAGTGCTGTTTTTGTGACGGTACGCGCCGGTACGCCGTACCGGCACCTTTTGGGACAAAAAATAAAAAAAAACAAATAAATTATAGACAAATTTCTGAATTTTTTCGTCGCTCAAAAATAGCTTTAAAATGCCCTTATTGAGGCTAAATTTAAAAAGTTTTCCCGGGGGCACACCCCCCTTATCACCCCTCCCCAGACCCCCCGGAACATTGTGTACCGGAACCTCTATTGTTACAAGAACAGCACTGAATACAGGTATTATACACCCTTTATAATACATGTACTGACGATGAAATAAAGGTAACAATAAAATTGTAATGTGTTAAATGATAAAAAAGTTAAAGCTGCGATAGTCATGAAGCCCATCAGTTATATTTTTTTATTACTTAAGTTCTCTTATTCATTAATTATATTTATGATCACACCTCCTAAGGACTATTCAAATCTAACTATGAATATAATATTTTTGATAAAAGTGTAACAAATTATAAGTAAAATTCACCTTAGACACAAAAATAAACAGTGTTTACTATACGACAACACTGAATATAATGCTGATCTACTCACAGAGTGACGTAGCTACGTTGGCCCCGCCTACCTGCTCCATGTCATATCTTCTGTTATTGTATCATGATCGATACCAAATCGTATGTCAGATCATCGATTACATGATAATTTTACAATAATTGGCGTTTGAGAAACCCATCACTGGTTAACAGTTGATCAAATCTGACAGCCGATTAGATGATCGGAGATTTGAATAACGTTTCGGAAACCGGCTGTAAGACCGTCAGCTGGGAAACGTTAATACACCATTTTCCATTTTATTTGAAAGATACACGCTTAAAAACACATATATTTGCAATATTTACAAATTTACTACATAACTATATTCACCAAAAATCTCTTCATCAACCCCCGACAACAACCATTGTCATGTGATGCCGGGAGTTAATCTGAGAATATTTTTAACATCCCTTAAAATTTTATAATATAATGGAAACTTCACAATTTAAACAACTATAAGGGTTTTTACCCGTATATCTTGGTGGCTTATAACATGTAATGTGAATGTAATGTAATGAATATTGATTCCAAAAACGTTATGTTGTGATATAACCCTTTTTAGGGTTTTTAAATATACCTTTTACAAGATAAGGTTTTTGTTTTGTGATTTATGGTATACAGCCAGTTACAGGAATGTTTTCCTTGTGATATTTCTTCAATTTCAAAAATTGGCCGTTCTCTAAAATTTGCTGCCTGGTTCGCCCACCTCTGAGGCCGGCCGTGAAGGTAAGCATTAATATTAACAGACAATAGAGATAACTAATTTCAGGTACAGAAGACAAAAACACAGGCGTCTTAATCATATTTGTTAGATCATTTACTACTTCTGCTGTCTTAACCCATTTACGGCCAAAGGTGTGTAAACTCACCCTTTTTTGATAGTTTTTTTAATGTTTTCTTTTTGTTGAAGTAAGTAACATCTCAATAGATTAAGGTAAACTGAAAGTCAAACAATTAGGAATGTACGTCATAGATTTAATAACATCATAACCCACCAGTACAAACTTGACGACAAACAAATTCAACAAATTTTTCCTCATATATTAGTTTTTTTTGCTACTGTTAGGTTGAGCAGGAAAGCGCTGTTGCCGAATAAAAACAATATGTATATTTACCAAAACAGCTACCGGCTACACTGTTTCTCTTTTTCTTTAAGAGTGTGAAACAAAGTTTACTACATATCTGTAATATAAGTGTCAGTCATGTTGTAATATAGAAGGTTATGTAAGATTTTTGTTTGTTTATCTTTTTTCTTCTTTTATTTTCTTTGGGAGCTGTGCCCATTTACCCAGCAACATTTCCTAATATTAACGCCTAACTAAGGGCCGGTTGTTCGAACGCTGATCAAGAAGTTGATTATAATCAAGTCCCCTTAACAACCATCGAATAACAAAATCCGTTGTTCGTACGCCAATCAGTTGATTGTAATCAATTATTAATTAACATAACAATTATTAACATAATTGATCAATTAATCAATAATTGTAATCAATTATGTTTTCAGCATGTCAAAAAATCTGATTATTCTCTATGTATTTTTTCAAATCTAGAATATGGCAACAAGGGGAAAATTACGTGCATTCCTCATTGTTTGACGTTTTCTTTATATTGGTTGAAGTCAAACAACTAAGCCTCGCATGCAATTTTCCCCTTGTTGTCATATTTTAAATTGCAAAACATATACAGGAAATAATCAGATTTTCTTCACATGCCATTCCTATTACAAGTAGCAACGGGTATTACGTCATTATTATATTTGATGAGAGGGTAAATGGTAACTTATGTGTGTCATAATATTGGAGGTTAAATATAATGTCAAATTATTGTTTTCAAATTATATTTTATTTATTTAGTTTATATTTTAAGACAGTTTATTTTTTAACCAACTTCATTTTTCCTTCCCTAACTTTGATTGGTCAATTAGGTTCATAATAATAGTTTTTTTGTATGGTAGGTTTAGTTAGATGTTAATTTTAAGAAATGTTGCTGGCTAAATGGGTAAAGCTCCCAAAGACCATAAAAAAGAAGAAACAAAATAAACAAATAAAAATCTCTTAGAATATAAAAAACCAGGAAGGAGTACAATGCGAACTGACTTCTTGCCAGGAAGGAGGTTGCAAATGGCGATCAGCTGTCAGATTTGCTTTCTATCTCCAATGACGTACCTTTGAAAGAGGGAAGGAAAGAAATTCTTAACGATTTTATTACATCTTTGATGTTAAACAAACATCTATAGATCAAGAGAAAATACGTATTAATATAATATTTTGTTGAAAAGTCAGTTAAATAACATTTTATTATACTAAAACTTCAGTTAATTGATTGCATATACAGGAGCTTTACCAGATGTTACGCCTATGCACACAGCTGATCCAATACACAAACACTTTCTACCTCGTTGACAAAAACTTATGAGTCATCCACAGACGTTCAAGATGGCCGGTTCCGCTAGAAATTTAAGGTGTTGTTGATATATGACTGACTCCTTCCTGTTTATTTTATATTCTAAGAAAAATCTTACATAACCTTCTATACAACAACATGACTTTGACACTTATATTACAGATAATTGCCTTTGTTTCACACTCTTAAAGACAAAGATAAACAGTATACGCAAATCAAAATAAGCGGTACGCTACCTGGTGAGCATAGGAGTAACTAGAAATATTGACATTGTTCGTCCATTTTGCTTTGAGTTTGTGTATTTGTATACAAATATTTACGTATTAAAAGTAATTTTATAAGAATCATGAGTCGTTCAAATCGGTATTGTTCCGTTCCTCAATGTTCCTCCTGGGAAAAGAAAAACACAGATGTTACTTTCCACGCTTTCCCCCAAACCGGGGACAAATATCCTGTGCGGATAGAAGGAAAATTGGGAAGTAAAGTGTTAATGAAGAGGCAGGAAGCTTGGAAATTAAAGCTGAAAATTGGTAAACCGATAACAAAAAACATGAAAGTATGTTCACTGCATTTTACCGATGATGATTATTTTTATAGGGGTAAGTACGAATTACACATTTAATTTTAGGTTATGTTTATAGACATAAATCCTTTACAGATTCTAGTTCAAAACAAAGAAGATTTTTAAAAAAGACGGCCGTGCCATCCAAAATGCTTCCTATTGGATCAACTGCAATAAAGGAAGAAGCTGAATGTTATAGTAGCAGGACAGAACGACTAAACCAAAGAAATTCCAATAAAGAAAATCCTGGTGTAGAATGTGTTTGTGAAGAAATAAATCCTGCTGCAGAAACCTCTGAAAATGAAATTGAAGCAGCACATGGCCTATTACAGCTTCTTCAGAGTCAGCCCAATTATAAGGGACCCAAGTCGTTTAAAGATTTTCAAGTCCAAGTGGATACACCTAAAGTGTCTACTGTCTGTGATCTAATAACAACAGATAGTGCTCTGAATAGTTTTACTGGCCTCAATAGTTTCAAATTATTAGATACAATAGTGGAAGCAGTATGTTCAGTTTACAGTGATCAGAGGTCACATCGTTTAAGTATTAAACAATGTATCTTTTTAGTTTTCACAAAATTGAAGTGTGATCTAACTTATGTAACAATATCGCTTTTATTTGGCATTTCACAAGAATTGTGTAACAAATACTTTAACGATATGTTACCCATTTTAAGTAAAGTCTTGAGTTCAGTAATAAGGTTTACAGATACTACTGAAATACAGAAAAACATGCCTGAATGTTTTGAAAGTTTTCAGAATGTTAGAGTGGTATTAGATTGTACAGAAATTTTCATACAAAAGCCAAAATGCCTTTGCTGTCGAATTAGATTTTATTCTCAGTATAAATCTAATAACACTGTTAAATTTATGACAGGTATTTCCCCAGGAGGTTTAATTACATATGTTAGTGAACCATATGGTGGAAGAGCCTCTGATAAAACTATTTTCGAACAAAGCAACATAATTTTAAAGTTGGATAGTTCAAAAGATGCTGTTATGGTTGATAAAGGCTTTTTAATAGATGATATTTGTAACCAATTCAAAATAGAATTAATCAGACCACCATTTTTAAAAAATAAAAAACAGTTTAGTACAGATGAGGCATTACTAAATGCTAAAATAGCAGCTGCTCGAGTACACATTGAAAACGTTAACCAACGTATTAAGATTTTTAAAATTTTAGGATGTAAGCTACAGTGGTCTCTAGTAAAAAACATTAAAGATATTTTTACAATTGCCTGTGCTATAACAAATTTGTCAAGTTCAATATTAGCAGACCGTAGATATTTAACGAATTAAGTTATGTTTTTTTTTTTAGAATAGAATAGAATAATTTTTATTTGCAATAAATTTTTACATATTTGAGCAAATAACGTCAAGTTATTAGTATGTAGATATTAAATAACTATTATTATGTTTTTTGTTAAATATTTAAGTAGTTAGGTTAGGTATTTCAGTATTTAGATCAAAAACTTAATTTTTGTTTAAATAAAAATAACTTCCTAAAGTTTTACTGTTGTACTAGAGTACTTTCAAGTTTTGTGATATTGGTAAAATCAAATGAAAATATTCTTTTGTGACATAATTTTTTTGTAATCCATCACTGGACACTGTTCCTTTTAGGGCAAAACCAGACGGACCATGCTGCAGTGTTACGCTGTGGATCCACAAAAGTAGTTTCCGATGATTTACTGTGGGTTCTTATATGTAGAGTGGATGTTACACCCCAGACGAGCGACTGTAGCCGGCCACAGTCGCTCGTCTGGGGGTGTACTCTCCAATATATCTAAGAATCCACGGTAAATCATCGGAAACTATTTTTGTGGATCCACAGCGTAGCACTGCAGCGTGGTTTTTCTGGTTTTGCCCTTATTTTCAACTTAATTTATTTATTTATTTAACGGAAAATCTCCTTTTTACAATATAAAGATATATAAACATTTTTAACACTAACCTACTAACAAGTAAATATATCATAATAACAATTTACCTACATAAAATACTTAAAATATATAAAATACAAAAATTACATAAATTACACAAATACTCCCTCAGTTGGTTCCTAACAAATAAATATATCACAACATATTACATTAAATACTTCCTCAGTTGGTTCTTAAACCTGGTTTGACTAACTCCCAGCAGATCTGTAGTTTTATTAATTTCATTACCCAGTCTATGAAATCTAGGTATAGGACTATTATATCCGTAGTTGGTATAATGAAAACTAATTGAGAATAATGGTTTATCTCTAATATTTACAGTGTTTAATTTAAAGTTGATTAGCTCCAACAAATCCGGGCAAGTTATATTACCCTCCAAGATTTTATGAAGAAATAAAAGATCATTAATATTTTTTTTCAATAGACAACAACTTTAAATGATTATTTATTCTCTGATAAGAAGAAAATTGAGGCATATGTAATCTCCACCGACAAGTTCTCAAAAACCTATTCTGGACTGCTTCCAAAGATAAAATATGTGATCGATAATGAGGTGACCACACTGGTGAAACATACAATAGGATGCTGCGTACTAAAGATAAATACAAAGTCCTGAATGTAGAAACAGAAAATTCTCTAGAGTTTCTAGTTATAAATCCTAAAGTTTTCAAAGCTCTACTAGTAATAGATCTTAAGTGTGAGACAAATGTCAAAGAACTGTCAAAAATTACTCCTAGATCCTTGATTTCCCTAATTTTCTCTAAAGGAACAGAATTAATATTATAAACAAAATTTACAGGATTTGTTGATCTTGAGAAAGTTATTGTAAAACATTTGTGTGGATTTAAAAACATGGCATTATTGGTAGCCCAATTAATAAAGCAATTTAAATCATCTTGTAACTTGAAACAGTCAGATAATTCAAAAATTTCCATAAATAATTTCAGGTCATCAGCAAATAATAAAAACTTACAATATTTAAAACATGAAGCTACATCGTTAATGAAAATATTAAATAGTAAGGGTCCCAAATGTGATCCCTGTGGGACGCCGGAACTTGCGTTTATAGGAATCGAAGTAAAAATTTTTATTTTCACATACTGAATCCTGCATTGTAGGTAACTTTCCAACCAATTCACTTAATAGTCTGGAAATCCGATTTTAATGAGTTTTTGTAAGAGTAAATCGTGGTTCACTGTATCAAATGCCTTCGAAAAGTCAGTGTAATCAACCTGGTAGTGTAGGAAACAAAGGTTGAACCTTGCAAAATGGACACAAGTCCGATTTTATTTTTTTTTCTGGTATATAAAGGGGTGCTTATTATAAGACTAACTTTTCTGAAAAAATTTCGCCCCGGAACTTCCCTTTTCACCCCTTTAAAGGGGGTAATTTGTGGTTTTTGCGGGACGTAGCCCTTCCTGTACCTTTTACAAAAAAATTTTTTTATAGAAATATAAAATGGACTACATTTTCTACGATTTATTTCCCACAGCATATGTCTATCATCCACCGTTTAGCGGGGGTGGCGCCCCAAAGTTGACAAGTTTTTAAAAAAGATGTTTTTAAAAAATATATATTTTTCCCTAAGTGTAACGGATATTACGAAGAAATCCTGCGACAATTATTCATAAATAAGTTACTGATTTTTTGGTATAGGTTTTACTTAAGGGTAATTGCCTTATTTTTAATTACAGGGTGTTACATTTTAAAAAACCCCTTTTTATACCATCTGAACCGTTTATGCTAGAGTAAAAAGACTTTCAGCGATTACCCATGTACTAGTGCTATTTATAAATTTGTATAATGCATGCCCATTTTTTCCCCGGAACCACCCAAAAAAAAGAAGAATTAATAAATAAAGTGATTTTCTTGGAATCCTTCACACACAATGCCCTTTATTAATATGCTTCATATATCATTTTGTGCACGTTATTATTACCCATGCATTGACACCAAAAAAGATTTCCTAGTATAACCCCTGTAGACAAAAAAAAAAAAATAAAATGGGGGGTTGAAAATTTTTTTTCGTTTTTTGCTTTTTGATCCATAAGGGCATATGCTTCATCAATAGTGCTTTTCAGAAATATATATGGTTATTGCAACATCTCTGCGGAAACCACCCCTATCCTTGAAAATATACTGCAGAAACTACCCCTATCCCTTGGCGAGCATGTTTTTACGATTTTCTCATTACCTATGCATTCTTTTTAAACAAAACTTATACAAGGTTAAAGACCAATATTTACTCTAAAAATTAGATCCTATTCATTTTTTTCGTATAAGCAACCGTTACGGCACAGTGGCGCCGTAAACTCCATATATGCTTTGGCGGGCTCCAGTTTTTGTTATTTTTTTCGTCATCTGTTCGTTTTATTGATAAAGTACTTATGTAAAATAAAACAACATAGTTTAACCTACAAATTATGACCTATGCACATTTTACATTCTTTGCGCCCCAAAGCCACAGTGGTGGCCCAAAATCAATTTTTGCATATATTCGCCACCTACACGCATTTTATTGCATTAATGCTACCTTAATAGCACAATATTCACCCTTAAGTGGTCGCTAAGCAGTGGCGGATCCAGGGGGGTGATAAGGGGGATCACCCCCTCCCCCTCTCAAACCAAGTGATATTATATTTAAAGATTATAAAAATATTCATTTATTTTTATAGAAATACTTATATATTATTATTTTTATAAGAATGGCGTACTTTTTATGATTTAGCGACAGTGGCGGATCCAGCATCGTTAAGAGGGGGGTGCCAATTGGCTAAATTTCTAAAAAAATATGTAGATGAATATTTTTATAATATTTAAATATAATATCACTTGGTTTGAGAGGGGGGGGGTGATCGCCCCCATCACCCCTCCCTGGATCCGCCACTGCTTAGCGACCACTTAAGGGTGAATGTTGTGCTATTAAGTTAGCCACTGTAGGTGGCGAAAATATGCAAAAATTGATTTTGGGCCACCACTGTGGCTTTGGGGGCGCAAAGAATGTAAAATGTGCACAGGTCATAATTTGTAGGTAACACTGTGTTGTTTTATTTTACATAAGTACTTTATCAATAAAACGAACAGATGACGAAAAAAAAAACAAAAACTGGAGCCCGCCAAAGCATAT
Organism: Diabrotica virgifera virgifera; assembly: GCF_917563875.1. Taxonomy (NCBI): domain Eukaryota; kingdom Metazoa; phylum Arthropoda; class Insecta; order Coleoptera; family Chrysomelidae; genus Diabrotica; species Diabrotica virgifera. The sequence continues at coordinate 68,417,091 of NC_065451.1, forward strand.
ATGAAGTTTACGGCGCCACTGTGCCGTAACGGTTGCTTATACGAAAAAACTAAATGGGATCTAATTTTTAGAGTAAATAGTGGTCTTTAACCTTGTATAAGTTTTGTTTAAAAAGAATGCATAGGTAATGAGAAAATCGTAAAAACATGCTCGCCAAGGGATAGGGGTAGTTTCTGCAGTATATTTTCAAGGATAGGGGTGGTTTCCGCAGGGATGTTGCAATAACCATATATATTTTTGAAAAGCACTATTGATGATTCATATGCCCACATAAATCAAAAAGCAAAAAACAAAAAAAAAATTTCAACCCCCCATTTTATTTATTTTTTTTGGCTGCAGGGGTTGCACTAGGAAATAGCTTTTGGTGTCCATGCATGGGTAATAATAACGTGCACAAAATGATATATAAAGCATATTAATAAAGGGCATTGTGTGTGAAGGATTCCAATAAAATCACTTTATTTAATAATTCTTCTATTTTTTGGGGTGGTTCCGGGAAAAAAAAGGGGGTGCATTATACAAATTTTTAAATAGCACCAGTACATGGGGAATCGCTGAAAGTCTTTTTACTCTAGCATACACGGTTCAGATGGTATAAAATGGGGTTTTTTAAAATGTAACACCCTGTAATTAAAAATAGGGCAATTATCCTTAAGTGAAACCTATACCAAAAAATCAGTCACTTATTTATGAATAATTACCGCAGGATTTCTTCGTAATTTCCTTTACAGTTAGGGAAAAATATATATTTTTTAAAAACATCTTTTTTAAAAACTTGTCAACTTTGGGGCGCCACCCCCGCTAAAAGGTGGATGGTAGACATATGCTGTAGGGAAATAAATCGTAGAAAATATAGTCCTCTTTATATTTCTATAAAAAAATTTTTTGTAAAAGGTACAGGAAGGGCTACGTCCCCCAAAAACCACAAATTACCCCCTTTAAAGGGGTGAAAAGGGGGGTTCCGGAGCGAAATTTTTTCAGAAAAATTTAGTTTTATAATAAGCACCCCTTGATATACCAGAAAAAAAATTAAACCGGACTTGTGTCCATTTTGCAAGGTTCAACCTTTGTTTCCTACACTATGGCACCTCTTTTCAAAGGCAGAAGTGATACAATGTTGATAAAGCAGTAAGTTTGTGTTGGTAGACTTAGCACTCGTAAAACCGTGCTGTTGTTCGATCAGAATATTTTTACAATACCATGACAAGGGTTTATATAACAACAGTTCAAATAATTTAGGTATTGCAGAAAGTAATACTATGGGACGATAATTAGCAATATCATTTTTCAGACCATTTTTGAATACAGGGGTAATAAAACTATCTCGCCATTTAACAGGAAATTGTTGTAATTTTAACGAAGAATTAAATAAATAATTTAGTGGTTTGGAAAGACTACATTTACAATTTATCAAAAAATAGGCAGGGATACCATCCGGACCACTAACCAGTTTACCTTTTAAAGAGCCAATTCCTTCATAAACTTCGCTTAGGGAAAATTGTATAAATGGAATGTCAGGCTGCCTAAAAATATCGTATTGCATATTTGACACATCTATATTATCACGTTTATAAACACTAGAGAAATGAGTAGCAAATAAATTACTAATGTCTGTACCACTTTCAGCAATTGTACCATTATAATGCATTTTATTGGGGATACCGTGATCTTGTTTCAATGAGTTAATGTGATTCCAGAAGTATTTTGTATTTTCACTAACCTGCAGATCAGTACTAGAAATATAATTATCATAACATGTTCTTGTCAAAGTTTTACACTGAGCTCGAAGATTAGAAAAGTTTGAATAATCACCAGCTGAGTTAGTACTTTTAAACTTAGCATGAGCTGCCTTCTTACAAGATATCAACTTTTTAAGTTCAGATGAGAACCAACGAGGATATACAGATGGTTTGTATCTTCCAATAGGTACAAACAAATCTAATGCTAATTTTAGAATCTGATAAAAAATTTCAATGCTAATGTTAATATCATCATTAGCTAAGAAATACTCCCAATTAATTGGAGCAAAATAATCATTTAAAGCTATATAATCAGCATTCTTAAAATCATAATACAGAATATCGCAAGACAAAGGATTAATATCACTAACAGTTAATTCACATGAAAGTGCTACATGGTGGTAATTGTTTGACAATAAAGTGTCCACCGCTGTGTCAACAGTAATTGATTCCAGAGCATCATCATTACAAAAACATAAGTCAAGTAATACTCCATGCTGATTTGCAACTACATTGGCCTGCCTTAAATTCAAATATGAAAAACTTTCACAAACCGTTAATGCAGGATATTCTGCAGGGCAAGAGACAGAAACACCATCCTCAGTAGAATAATTCCAAGTTGCATGTGGAAGATTATAGTCTCCAAAAAGATATAAGCTACTATTAGGGTTGTTTTCAACAATAAACTCTACTGCAGAGCAATGATCCACATAAATATCCTGATTTGATGATGGTGGAATGTAAACAGCTCCAATAATAACAGTTTCGTTATGGCTTGACAAAGAAACAAACAGATGTTCAACATTAATAAAGTGAGTGGTAAGATGCGTAGATTTAAACTTACTATTAACTAAAATTAAAACTCCACCACCTCTATTCTTTGAACTAGTATTTAAGTTTCTATCAGCTCTGAAAACACTATAATTGTTGAAACAAAGCTCATGATCAGTAAAATTATCTGTCAACCATGTCTCGACCAAAATAATAACATCATATACACAATGTGCAATAGCGTTACGTAGCTCAACTAGCTTTGTACGGATCCCACCAACATTCTGGTAATAAAGGAGAACGTTTCAGTTTTTTGGAGCTTTTTTCACAATTGTTGGCATACCACGGATATATTTAATAGAAATTTCAAGTTCACCATTATCTTTTCTTGCCTGAAGTTCAGACCGAACCATTTTTAGCTGGTCTTGCTGAAATTTAGTGTTATCGTAACTAATTTTAACTCCATCGGTAAGTTTATTTTTAGATTTCATTGCATCTTTTATTACATAAGAATTATTTGTAACAACTTTAATAGGCCTGGATCTACCATGATTTATTTTGCCAACTCGTATTACTTTAAGCACAACATTGGAATTTATACCTAGTTCATGAAGGATAGGTTCCAAACTGGCTTTATCACTATCAATCCTTTCTTGCAAATTGGTACTAGAAGACTCTTTAACACTATACACCATTAAGTTGTTTGCCCTAGTAATACGATCCTGAACTTAATAGGATACTGTGTCTGAGTTTATGGAACTAGCGCCTGAATTTTTTAAAACTTGAACTTCCTTTTCCAAATTGGTAATCTTATCCACCAAGGAAGAAACTTTGTTCTCAAGAGCAGCAAATTTATTAATTAATTGGGGAACTTTCTTGAATGCAGATTTACAATCATCACAAAAGAAGATCAATGAACGTTTTTGAACTACAATAGCCCGCTGTTCACTGGCACACAAACTAGAACATTTTTCTTCCAAATGGAAATAAACACCACAGCTATCGCAACGGGCCGATTTTTCATCATCAGCAATACTAAGACGGCATTTTTCACATTTCAGTGGCATTCTAACCTCAATTTATTTGCCTTTAAATAAAACTATAAAAAATGATATTTCCACTCGGAAAAATTATAACAGGATTACAAGTACACCATAAATTCAAGATCCAACAACTTTTTTTGTTTCAATTTTAGTTTAAAAACACAAAAATACAAAAATTATTACAGACAAAAATGACAAGCATGTGCACGATTTATAGGTTAATATAGAAGTGTAGTTAATGTGTAGTTCTTTACTGTTAGCTTAGTACATTAATCATAAATAAATTAAAAATCTTTTTTAATTTACTAACAATTTAGTGAGAAATTGTATTTAGTAAATATAACATTTGTAATTAATAGTAATGAAAAAAATCAGCCTACACTCCGTACAATATACTGTTGCACTTCCTCCATGTCATAGCATGTGACGTCACATGAGACCAACACGAAATGTTTAAATAATAGGTCTGTTTCTATTTAGAATTGTTTAGCCTAGTACACTGGAATTACAGCCACTAGACATATTTTATTATATATGTGTAGAAATAATATTGGAAGATTTCCTTTAATGTAAATTTAAAGAAACATACCCTAACTTGTTTCATTTAATTTGTATAAGTGGAATATAAAGTGTTTTTATAAAGCATACTTGTTAGGATTATACTCCAACTGCAATCGAACAGAGGTAACATTAGAGAGATATCGCAAATGCATTTTTATCGCACGCTAATAGCGGAATACGCTATTTTGACATGTACGCAAGCGCAGAATGAATGTTACGCTAATACCGGATAGCGTGTCCCGCTATTTAGGTTGAAATAAGGGACGGTAATAACGTTAACGCTAATTTGACATTTGGGATGAAACATAAAAATAATGTATAGAATACAAATTTTATAAACTAAATACTGTGAATCATCTTATGTTGGGAAACACGTGCATTTTTATTTTGTCTACAATAGACTACTTTTTGTGGTTAGGATATTATTTATTCAGATATTTTATATTATTTTTATACTAACTATTTATATTTATTGTTGGTTAAATCATTAAAATTAAAATGCATGTCAACCAGCTCAATATCCAAATTCATTTTTCAATAAAAAACAATTACAGTATTCCTCAAAATTAATTTCTAGGTTACATTGTAATACCAAACGTCGGTTGTCATAATAACGTTAAGCCCCGCCCCAGAACATTTGCGATAACTCTCTTGTTGCCTGTGCTGAAATAGAACGTTATACGTTATTTACGTCTTGACACGATATTATCGTTTGCATTTGCGATATCTCTCTATTTTGGCATAAATTTTTTTTATTTAATTTCAAATTTACAATCTACTCCACACTAACATTGTAACATTTAGGGCCGGTTGTTCGAACGCTAATCAACAATGATCACTATCAAATATTTAATTACTGTCACCAAAACTGTCAATGTCAACTTTTATTGGGTTGCTGAAAACGTAATTGATTAAAATTATGAGATTAGTTACTCAATTAACATAACAATTATTAACATAATTGATTAAGTAATTTCATATTATGTTTTCAGCAACCCAAACAAAGTTGACATTGACAGTTGGGGACAGTAATTAAATATTTGATAATTATCATTGTTGATTAGCTTTCGAACAACCGGCCCTTAGAGTAATAAGTAAATACTAGTTTGTATTTTGTAGTATGTATGTACAGCTGGTTCCAAAAAAAACTGATACGACTCTTAAAGCGTATTTTGTAGAAAATTGAGCAGTGTACTTTCTTCTTCTTCTTCTTTTTGGTCTCGCAGCAAGGCAATAACCAGCACGATTTATTCGCGATCTTGATGTAGTCTGGCTCTAAGCCATATCAAAATCGCTAACTATGTTCTTGTAAAAAGCTTTTGATGAGGTGTGATATAATGAATATGACTTTAATTATATTCAATTTATTATATTTTGAAGGATAAATACTTCTTCTTCTCTTCATTTGAATGGCCTTAGCTGCCAGGGCTATCCGGCCAGAGGATAAATACTTATTATTTACATACTGTCACTGTCACTGCCAAATCTTAAAATTCGTCAGATAACTTCAACCTCAAAAAATGGTTGTTTGTTTATTTTATTATTTGTTTGTCATAATAAATCTAATATAATGTCAGACCAATCATACACTGCTCAAAATGATCAAATCTTACTAAGAGTCGTATCAGTTTTTTTAGGAACCAGCTGTACCTGGTACCATTCAGCAATGGCTCTCTGTACAGTTACTCAAGTAGGTTTCTTATGAACAAATTGTCATGATCTGATGTTTGTTCTTTATATTTATTCAGTCTAGATGATATTTTATCTTTTATTAATGGGGTTTTTAGATCGCTATGTATGATTAGATTTGTTACATACTAAGGTGCTCCAGATATCATACGAAGTGTCTTGGACTGAAATGACTAATATTTTGATATTTGATGGCTTTGTACATCCCCAGAGTTCAATCCCATATGTCCAAATTGGCTTTTGTATATATTTGTAGATGGTCAGTTTGTTTTTAAGTGATAGTTTGGACTTTCTATTGAGTATCCAGTATATATTTTTACTTTTCAGATTAAGTTGGCTTCTTTTTGCTTTTTTGTGTCTTCCATGTCAGTTTCTCATCCAGATCTAGAAAGGATATCCAGGTGATAATGCAGCTTCTCAGATATTCTCATCGGGTCCATGTCCGAGGTTATTATTGCTGTATCATCTGCAAATGTAGCTGTTGTAATATTGTCGGTTTGTGGGAGGTCTGCAGTAAAAATTAGATAGTGATTTTTTAATCCGTTGGCATTCCATACAGCAATTCTTAATGAGGAAGCCATTATTTAGCCAACTTATTTATTACTGTTGTAAGCATGGTTAGAATCATGATATTCTGATTTAGTTCTTAAATTCAGAAATCTTTGGAAAAATTAGTTCTTAAATCCTAGAAAATTTGTTGCTTCTCTGAAAGTTACTCAATACCATTTGTCTTTGGTTGTTTAGGGCTTATGCCTAAGAAAAAGGATTCTGTTGTAAATTTTGTTGTTGGTCTGGAACCTAGACTTGCTAGGTATTGATTAGCTATTCAGGAGCAGCTGGATTTTGATTAGCTATTTAATTTCCATTATTTTTGCATTTTATTTTAATTAAATCACCATAGACAGTACTTCCTTTATAATATTGCATAATGCGCATCTTGAAGGAGTATTTTTGGTGTAAGGCTATAGGTCAATGAAGTTTTATGAAAGTGGTTCCTTACTATGTGCATAGTATTTGTAACATTTTTTATTTTATGGTCTTGTTTTTCAAGTTCAGCTTTTATTTCAGATGTAGGTATTGAATGGTGTAAACCTCTTATAACCACCTAGTACGCTCTTTCTCCCTTCAACTGGTATGTGTGGTGGATTTGGCATAAATTGGTAACATTCTTTATTAGACAGTTGCGGTATTGACACTTCAGATTTGTTTTTATTCTTTAAGTATTTGTTTTATTACATTTATTATAAAATATGTGATATATTTGATTTAAAATGAATTCAAGAATTTATTGTAATTGGGCAACAATGTCAACTTAGATCTCTGACGTAGATAATAACATGTAACGGTATCAATATTGTACGAACTGTATATTAGTATCAGTATTATTTTAAGTCATTCTTCATTTTATTTTCTTGTTTCTCCTTGATGTTATACTGATGACAGCAAATGAAGTACATCCTGATAAATGAGTTTCATTGCATTTCATTATTTATTTGTCAAGTTGTAAATAAATGGGATAAGTAGGTAGCGTTTTAGTTTTAAGTAGGGAATGATGATAAACATTTGCCTTTGAATATTATCATTTTTATACAAATATATTTGAATTATTCAATAAGAACTTGTATAAATCCAGTTTGATTATTAATAAACAAACAATTGTGGATATGTGACTTTATTGTTTTCCTAAAAATAAAATATTTGATATCCTTTGTTGCAACTGTATAAACTTAAAGGGTAATGTGGAATGGTAATAAAAAAATCTTTCAGCCTAACTATAGTTTATTAGATTTACAAACAACATGTAACATATTTTCAAAAAAATTTTTCTTTACCACTGTGAGCATTTGTTTTGAGAAAGTATAATTAAATTCAACTTTAAATATTTCCATACTTTTATCAAAAGAAGCATATAAACCAAAGTAACAGGTAGGAACGTTCAGTAATGCCATACCTAGTTGAACTTGCCCATAATAGGAAATAAGCCACAATTTTACCTAAAAATGATTTTATTAACGTTTCGACGCCCAAGTCGGGTGTCGTTGTCAAAATACAAAATAATACTAAATAAATAAAAATGTTGTTGCTTAGTAAAAAATTCTTCTAATAATTTATTTAATCTGACTCATTTATATCGGCAATTCAGACACGTATTATACATTTTAAAGTAGACGACTTTAAAATGATATTGCCAATATTGATGAGTTGCGTTCCTGGGACGACTTTACTAAAAGATAGTTCATTCGATTACATGAAATCAATCCCAACTCAAGAATATCCGCCACAAAAAATCATAGCATGTGATCTGTCTTTAAAAAGACAACCAAATGCAACGGTGGCACTGAAATTCTCGCGTTAGAGATTCCATAGTAAATCACGAGGGAAAACCAGGAAAAACCTCGTGATACTATCCCGACATCGTAAGTATTTGGGTTTACATTTAGTTTACTGTCAAAACTAATACCAAATTCTGACTTGATATTTTAAATTTTAAATAATACTAAAATACTAAATATGTACTAACTCGATATGTTACTGATTTACTAATTGTGGTATTTTCTTTCTATTGACTTCCTCCTTTAATATGGGTAACCACATCCTACTGCATTCTACCGAGGAATTTGCGACACAATTGGTTTCATTTAGCATAATTAGAGCCGCTTCTTTGATTTTTCTCTTTTTACTATCTGCTTCTTTTAGGACTATACTTGAATCTCTCCACTGAACTCTATGTTCATTATCCCATGCGTGTTGACATATTTGAGATCTATCAAATTCTCTATTTTTTATATAAGACTGATGTTCATTTACTCTAACGTCTATTGGTCTTGACGTTTCACCTATATAAAATTGTTCGCATTCACAAGGTATTTTATAAATACAATTCTTTGTTCTTTCTTGTTCACTGTTAGGTTTAGTTTTAGATAGAATAGATCTCAAAGTGTTTGTTGTTTTGAATATTGTTGATATGTTGAATTTATTTCCTATTGTTTTAAGTTTCTCGGATAGTCCTTTTACATATGGTATTGATATTTTCCTCGTATTATTTCTTGTGAATGTTGTAGGATCCCGTTCTAAGTTGTTCTCTTCCATTCGATCCAATCTTGACAATTCCTTATTTATAAACGATATGGGATAATCATTTTTTAATAAAACAGATGTTAACAATTGTTTTTCTTCTAAAAATGAATTTTCGTTAGAACAAGTAATTTTGGCTCTATCATATAAGGATTTAATGATTCCCTTTTTAACGTTGATGTTATGATTTGATTTGTAATTGAGATATCTGTTGGTGTGTGTTGGTTTTCTATACACTTGAGTCTCATATCCAGTATCCTTCTTTGAGACCAAAACATCGAGGAAAGGTAGGGTGTTATTGTATTCCTTTTCCATTGTAAACTTTATTGTCTCTTCTTGATCGTTTATAATATTCAGGAACGTATCCAACAATTCCGATCTATGAGGCCATATGGAAAACACATCATCTACATATCTCCACCATACTGTGGGTTTTAAATTTTGTTTAGAAATGATATTAGTTTCGAAATCCTCCATAAATATATTAGCCAATAATGGAGATAAAGAAGAGCCCATTGCGAGGCCAAAATTTTGTTTATAGAATTCATTATTTAGTTGAAAATAGGTATTATTAGTACATAATGTCAATAACTCCATTATAGCTGATACATTTAGTCTTGTCCTAGTTGTTAATGTATTATCATTTTCTAATTTCGTTTTGATTAAGTTTAAAGTTTTATCTAATGGCACATTTGTAAATAAACTGTTTATGTCAAAACTTACTAAAATATTATTTGGATTAAATTCAATATTTGATAATTTTTTTAAAAAATGTAGTGTATTTTTTATAAATGTGTCATTATTATTTGCAAATGGTTTTATAATATTTAATAAAAATTTTGATAGTTCACTACAAGGAGAATTGATGGTACTACAAATAGGTCTAAGTGGAATATTTGCTTTGTGAATTTTCGGTACTCCATAAAAATGTGGTGTCTTACTGTAATGAGGTGTCATTAATTTTCTTTGATAGTACGTTAGCTCATTTTTAAATTTGAATAAAGTTCTGTAGATTTTGTTTTCCAGTGTCTTCGTTGGATCCTTCGTTAATTTGGTATAAGGTCCATTTGTAATTAGATCTGTAATTTTGTCCTCATATTGTACTTTATCCATTATTACAGTTGCATTTCCTTTATCCGCTGGTAGGATTGTTATGGAGTCATCATTTTTTAAAGTTTTTAAAGCTTTCATTTCCTCTTTGCTGATGTTCTGTTCAATTTTATTAGATTTTTCCAATTCAAGTTTGCATAGTACCCTATATTGTTCTTTTTCATGAGTTGGTAAACATAGGGATATTTTTTCTACTGCGCTAATTATGTCTAATTTTGGAATAGATGGATGAGTGACAGCATAGTTTAAACCTTTTGACAATACCAAATTTTCCGTTGCATTTAAATGTCTATTTGATAGATTGACAACTGTCGCTAATATGTCATTATTTCTATTTAAGTTATCAAAATTATGTATACTATTTTGTTCTAAAAGAATATTAAATTTATTTAAATGTATATTTCTTTGTTTCTGATATGAATTTTGATAAATTATGTGTAAACTAAAAATAATTCGATCAAAATCAGAATTTGATATCATTCCGTAAAGCAAATCTTCAATACTTACGATGTCTTGTTCAATAAAAAATAAATTTGATCTATGAAATTGTAACCTTTCCCGGATCATTGACACACTGGCTCTATGTAAAATATTTTGGAGTCTTCTGCTTGAGTATGCTGGCCGTAACCTCAAGCCTTTTGGTATTAAATTGTTGTCTCTACATCGTCTTAAAAATTTAAATTTTGACAGTGTGCCAATTTCTCGTACAAAGTTTCCAATCTCCTAAAATTTTGACAAACGCTAGGCCCATACCGGTTTCTTAATGTTCTTCTGAAGCTATTTTCTTGTGGCATTTTTATAATCAAGTATATTCAAATGGGAAATAAGCCACAATTTTACCTAAAAATGATTTTATTAACGTTTCGACGCCCAAGTCGGGTGTCGTTGTCAAAATACAAAATAATACTAAATAAATAAAAATGTTGTTGCTTTGTAAAAAATTCTTCTAATAATTTATTTAATCTGACTCATTTATATCGGCAATTCAGACACGTATTATACATTTTAAAGTAGACGACTTTAAAATGATATTGCCAATATTGATGAATTGCGTTCCTGGGACGACTTTACTAAAAGATAGTTCATTCGATTACATGAAATCAATCCCAACTCAAGAATATCCGCCACAAAAAATCATAGCATGTGATCTGTCTTTAAAAAGACAACCAAATGCAACGGTGGTACTGAAATTCTCGCGTTAGAGATTCCATAGTAAATCACGAGGGAAAACCAGGAAAAACCTCGTGATACTATCCTATTAGGGAATTAAAACTTGAGACTGTCATTTTCAGGTTGGGCGTAGATTTACGCTCCTGTTATGTCTATGTCTCGGATGTTGTTTTTTGATGGAATGTGTCTAAAGATATTCAACCTCTCATCTTTACCGATGAGCCCACGGAGGTTGAAGAGGGCGAAACACATTTCTAAGAACTGGTGTTTGGATCTTTGATTCTATTCGAAAAATTTTTCCCAGCCAGAAATAGTGGATGTGTGAGTTATTCGTAAGGGGATTTTTCCACATTCTCTATTTCATTTGTTTGATTTCTACTTTGATTTCTAATTTGCATTTGGTTGTCTTTTTAAAGACAGATCACATGCTATGATTTTTTGTGGCGGATATTCTTGAGTTGGGATTGATTTCATGTAATCGAATGAACTATCTTTTAGTAAAGTCGTCCCAGGAACGCAATTCATCAATATTGGCAATATCATTTTAAAGTCGTCTACTTTAAAATGTATAATACGTGTCTGAATTGCCGATATAAATGAGTCAGATTAAATAAATTATTAGAAGAATTTTTTACTAAGCAACAACATTTTTATTTATTTAGTATTATTTTGTATTTTGACAACGACACCCGACTTGGGCGTCGAAACGTTAATAAAATCATTTTTAGAATCAAATTTTGTTGTAGACAGCACTTCCTTGATGTTCTTAGTAGCCCCTGTAAAATATAGCTATTAAAATTTCTATAATGGAAGAACATTATTCCACATTTTTAAAAGTGGTATTTTTTATGAAAATAATTTCTTACAAAGTAGACGTATGGTTCTATATGAGCCGTTGAACACCAGAGTGGACCAAGCTAATTTTATTTTCTGTGCTCTCTCGGTATATTATTTTTATATAATATATTAATATATAATATTGACATATGGATGCTTCAGAAGTCAAATGGTGTAAGTCATATTCTGCATAAAAATTACTCGGTGCCACTTCGGTATGCGGTCTACCGTCTAATATGTGGTCTACGGCAATTTAGCTGATTCGGCATGCGGTCTACGTACAAAAACAAATTAGAGAAACTATTACAAACATTACTATTTTATTATATTACTTAAAAGTTAAATAATCTTTGAAATAAAGTCATTACTACTTAATTAGGAATGCAAAAACAAATTAGGGAAATTATGACAAACTCATTACTATTTCATTATATTACTTAAAAAGTAAATAATCTTTGAAATAAACTCATTACTGCTCAATTAGGAATGCAAAAACAAATTAGGGAAATTATGACGAACTCATTATTGGTCAATTACGTAGTGCTTATACTAAAACCTTTAATGACCTATTTTGGTATAAAATGAGCCCCAAAATGAAGATTGATTTAGTTGCAAACAAAATTTTGCTAAAAGAGTTTTATCAAACTGTCATTTCGAGCGAAGCAGAGGCAGTAGCATTTCTACGAGCGAACGGTTTATTACAAAATGTTGAAGACGCTGAGCCGTGCCGCCGATGTGGGGCAGAAATGGTAGAAAAGCGGAAACGAGATCGGGGTGGTGAATATAGACCAGTTCTTCGCTGTCCAAGGAGAGGATGCCAGACCACAAGATCAGTTAGGCATGGCAACCGTTTTTTCCATTTCACCGACTTAAATGGAAAAATTAACTGCAAGTTAACTTTATGTCAAATTTTGGAATTGATGTTCATGTTCATTTTGGAACTCGATTTTGACACAGTAATGAAAGTAACGGGGAGAGGAAGTGAAGCTGTAGGGGACTGGTACAGCATGTGTCGAGAAGTCTGTTCCTCTGTGATGTCAGTGAATCGCCGTGGACGGCTTCGAGGTACGGAAGAAGACCCAATCCAAATTGACGAAGCCAGATTTGCGGGCAGAAGGAAATACAACAGAGGACGAATATTAAATGGAGACCATCCAGCAGAATCAGAAGACAGCGATGCTGAAGCGGAAAATAATCGGAATCATGGACGCCGAATTGACGGTCCGTGGGTCTTCGGATTAAAGAGTAAAGAGGAGGTCCGATATTTTTATGTTGAGCGAAGAGACAGAGCGACCCTAGTTCCCATCATACAAAGGGAAGTTGAAGCTGGGTCAGTAATTCACTCGGACGAATGGCCAGCATACGGCAATTTGCGCCAATTAGGCTACGTGCACTCAACCGTTAACCACCAGGAAAATTATGTCGACCCACAAACAGGAGCACATACGCAAGGGATAGAAAGATCCTGGTTGGAGGGTAAAATTACGATTTTGAAAAAAATGAGAGGTGTTCCTGTCAGTACTTTGCAGTCCCATTTGGATTATGTTGCGTGGAAGTTTCTACGAAGGAATGTAGAAGATAAGTTTATCGCTTTTCTGCACGATGTTAGAGATGTATATGTATAAACCATTTAAAATGTTTATGTATTGTCAGTTGACCCTACAAATAAGTTTTTCAAAGATTATTTAACTTTTAAGTAATATAATAAATTTGTTTGTAATAGTTTGTAATAGTTTGTAATAAATAAAATAATATATAAATAATAAATAAAAAGTTTGTAATAGTTTCTCTAATTTGTTTTTGTACGTAGACCGCATGCCGAATCAGCTAAACTGCCGTAGATCGCATATCAGACGGTAGACCGCATACCAAACTAGAAACTCTGCCGTAGACCGCATACCGAAGTAGCACCAATTACTCATGAGATATAACACATATTATTATATATTACAGTTTGTATTATTATTATATAATATAATTATAATTTCCTTGTTTTATTATGATAAAAAATGGAGATGGTTTATTTATTTTTAATGACTCCTTATTTTTCTGAAACTACTATCACAAATGTTTTAGTATCTCATTTTTAACATTTATTAACTTGCACAGATTGGCTTCTGAGACATCGATATATTACAGTAGCTTCGTCTGTGATTGGGTGGATGCTAGGGTGGCCCACATTATAATGTTAATTTTTCAAAGTTATATTAGACACCTGGGCACCCTCTTACTTTTTTACTTATAATATTAATAGTATTTATCCAAAATTTCAAGATGATATTCCATTTGGAAAGGAGTGCTCAAAGACATTTTATGTTGGGCATAATTTTAGAAAATCGGAATATTTGAGGGAATTAAAAATCAAGAAAAAACAGCTCAAAGTAAGTAAACTAAATGTATTTTATTTACAGTATAAAGTTACAATAAAACAATGCAATGATATTCATGAAAAGAATTTGCTGTGGGCGATCAATCCTTTGTTGATATTTTCAAACTATCGACGATCGCTTGTTTTGTAGTCTTTGTAGGCACCATCTTTCTGTTAGCTTCTATGACCTGGAGAAGCACCTGCTTTTCATCTTCATCATTTGTTAACAGCTTGTTAAACTCTTCAAACAGCTTTACTCCTCTTTCAGCCAAGTCATTAACAACTTTCAGATTTCTGATGATGTTTTGACCTTTGATATACTCTTGGTCATCGGTCCATTCATCTGGGTTTTTGGTGAAAAAATTGGTATTGATTTCCAATTTCTCAAGTAACTGCAGTGATCTTTTTGAAGCAAAATCAGCCAAACGCGCTTTCTCAGTTAGGAGTGCTGAATTGCCTCTCACTTTCCGTTCAGCAGGCTCACATTTCATTTTTTCAACGATTTCCACCTTATCATCAACAGATACTTTTTTTGAGAACAGACTCAAACCAACCAACTCATCCGAAAGATACCAAAGATGAGATTTGAAAGCCTTTTTGACAATTTCAGTTACTTCAGGATCAATATCATGGTACTTTGTCATATCATTCCACAGTGAGAGATCTGACCATGGAGCATTTGAAGCTAAAGGAGCTTCTACCCAGTACTTGACGTAGACAAGAACTCCAAATTTCACAAAGCGTTCAAGCTGAGCTTTCTCCCTTTGCGTTGTCACGAAACCACTGTCATCACGAAACAAATAGATTTTGATGCCATATAACAACTTAGCCATCCAACGGGCGTGGTGTACCGCACCAGGAGCTCTCCAATGAATTTTGGCTGGAGTGTGGCCTAAAGCAATTAAAGCCAGCTCAATCAACTCCATATAGTCATCCCGAGGCTGATTTTTGCCTTTTAAGGCAACTTGGAGAACATCAACTGCAGATTGTTTGAAATCTTCACTGCCAGGAATGTTTCCCAAAGACTGATAACTATCTTGTCTGATATATTGCCATGCTGCTTTGAATCTTTTGAATATAGGTATATCAGGTGAACTGGAGGGACCAAAACAGAAAGTAAATACTTTACTGAGTACAATCTCTAAAACATGGTGTCTGCATGCTAGCCATAACAATTCTCCTTCAACTAGGTGTTCAATCAGAACACAAGCTCCATTTTTCAACCCTGTGTTTACAGATGTTGTGTCAAAACACATACCCACTACCTTTTTACCCAAACCCCATTCAGTAAGCTTTTTGTAAACAGCATTAGCTGAATTTTCACCAGTACCACCAACTAATTTTGGTACACCAAGCAATTTATCTGTATTGTCAGCAGGACAAGATACTATGACAGGCAAACTGTCTACCTTGTCACTTCCCAAAATATCAAGAAGAATTTTTCCATCCCAGTGTACAATGACGGGATTATCAAAAGAGGTAGATTCTTTAATAGTTTGAAATATAGTTTTTCGTGCTTCCTTCCTTTCCCGTTGAATAGTGCTTCTTGAGAGCGGCAATTCACTGGGATCATGACCGAGAGCTGCTGCGATAGGAGCCATTAATCTTAAAGCTTCCCTATCAGAAACTTTGTTGCGATCCAATGCACTAACAACATGTGTGGAAAACAAACTTCTCTTTGCGATTGGTGGAGATGACAAGTCTGTGTGTGAATCTCTTTTGTTTCTTTGGGATGCCGAAGATGATGATGATGGTTTATACAGCTCTTCTTCTGATGAGCTGTGTTTTACTGGAGTACACTCATCTGATGAATCATCCTCTGAACTTTGGCAGGAAGCAGTCGGAGTCACCAGAGGCGAAGCGGTTCCCTCTTGAGCTTTTTGAAGTCTTTTTTGTTCTTTTAACTTTCTTTCAAGGATTCTCTCCTGTTTTTTTTTTATATTCCTTGTCTTCTGATGTTATGATCATTTTTCTGTCAGTTCTTTGATCTATTAGAAACTGTCTGTCCTCATCTACTTTACACATAACCAGGGCTTCACTGTGAGCAATATCAAAAAGCTGATCGAGCTGCTCTACAAACAGATTTTGTCTTTTGTTCTGGGCATCGGAGTTTCTTCCTTTATTTTTCTTTAGCATAAGCCATTCATTGTGTATTTTCTCAACTTTTTCAATACAATGTTTTTTTAATCTGGTAGGAATCGCAGCCTTTTGCCATACTGACATCACTTCTTCCAAGGTTAAGTGGCTAGCATTCCTTATGGATTTTTTCTCGTTTAGGAAAAAATGAAATCTGAGAAGAACTTGCCTTACAGAAGGTAGTTGGTTCAACTGAGATATGGGTTCTAATTCTCTTATTCCAATTAAAAAAATATTGTCTGCTTTACGCGTTGAAGTGGAGGGCGAAGCCATGACTACGCACATGCACAAATCACAGTTCTTACTTTTGTTCACTTTTTGCACTTGACTCGTATTTTCTACTAGTAACAAAATAGTCTTTTAAGACAAATATTATCAGTTTATATATATATATATATATATATATATATATATATATATATATATATATATATATATATATATATATATATATATCAATTACTTAAGTCTTTAAATGCACAATTTTCACAATTTCAGCATCTGAAACAAAAAAATAATGTAAGATATTAATTTTTGAAAATTCGACGAAATTGCGAAATTTTCAAAACTTTGAAGACTTTGAGCACTGCTTTCCACTCCACCTATGACATTGAAACTTTAGGGATTTACTTCTATTAGGCAAAGTAAAAAAATGAGAGGGTGCCTAGGGATGTTCTACAATTTTGAAATTTTTGGGCCACCCTAGTGGATGCACTAATATTTTTCAATTTTTTTTTAGCAAAATAGATTACTGTTAAACAGAATAAAATTCTTGACATAAATGTAAAATGAAATTCTTGACTTAGACCACTCTGGTTTTTAACGGCTCATATAACAGGTGTAGTGGTCTGGCTAACATCCTAGAAGGTTAAGTTTGTATGAATATGGTATGAGAAATGTACCTATAGTACTTAACACATTCCCTGCCATCCATATTTTCATATATGTACCTCTAGAGACCAATGTTATTAAACTAGTTTTTTGTATATAAAGCCTTATATTGAGAAAATCAGCCACGTTTTTGTAGATTGTTTTAGTGAGGTTCACGCATAATTTTTTTAACAAGTATGTCATACATTGTATTATATATTGTATAGTTTCTAAATACATTTGACTAAAAATTCAATTTTTTTATTTTATCACTTCCTATCAAATAACTGGGACCACGAGGTACTATTTTCAAATAATTCAATGGGCTATTCTTACAGTATATACATACCTTCTAGGATACATGGTCCTTTAGTCTGAGATATTAGACATTATTATGAACCAGCAGCCTAACAATATTTGATCTATTGTTGAGCTTCCAGCATGAAAGCCCCATTGGTAGTTGCCTAAAGTATCTTCGGAATATGGAGTGAGCCTCTTTAGCAAGATAATTGATACAATTTTATAGCTGTGCTAATAAGCGATATGCCTCTAGTTTCGAAATTATTCTTAAGCTTCCATTCCATTTTCTATTGTTACCATACTCTCCAAATAGTTACCTATATATTTTAAATAAGTTCAGCTAATGGATAACAGTCAGGAAAATCGATAATACACACACATATAATATATTTTAAAATTAGGTGACTCAATTACCCGAGTGTATTCAACAGAGATAAAAAAAAACACTTTTACTAATATCTCACTTTCCATCATATAAACTGTGCAATAGCCTATTTGTGGAGCACAAGAAGAAAAAAACACCAAATTTATGCTTTATTTCATAATAATTTTTTATGAGCATTACCTTGATATAAACATTTCACTTCAAGTAGGGCAACAGGTCTGTTGTTCTCAAAGATCACACCATCTGGAGAATAGCCAAGCCAAGGATTAGAATGTGAAACAATCATTCCACAATCCACAACTTGAAGGGATGTTTGAGAAAGAAAGGCATCTTTAGCATCACCCTCGTATTTCACACCATGTTTGGTAAACTTATTACTGAAGCCTTTACTATAAAAGTATCTTGAGGCTTTGTTGTCCCACTCAGATTTCGAATATGTATATAATTCATATATTCGGGAACCTATAAAAAATATATTAATACAAAAAGTACAATAACGCATTAGAAGTACGGTATATAACACATTATATGGATGCTTCAGAAGTCGAACAGTGTAAGTCACATTCTCCTTAAAAATGACTTATGAGATGTAACACATTATTATATTATAATTTCCTCGTGTGTATTTATGAATATAAGTTATTATAGGTTTGTTCTAGCAAACAGTCAAACTAGTCAGAAACCGTCAGCAAACAGTTGGTCATTGAGAGAACATAATACAGTCACCAGTGCTATCCCCTCTATTCGTGCTGGTCGACTATTCGCTGATGGTTTCAAACCGTTTGAGACTGATGCTTGAAGCAGCCTTTTATTATATAATAAAGACAGTTTATTTATTTTTAATGACTCGTTAATTTTCTGCAACTACTTTCATAAACATCTTATTATCCTATTTTAAACATTTATTGACTTAAACCAATTGGCTTCCGAGGCATCGATATACAACTTTACCTGTTACTCGGTATTTTCTCTGTTCATGCCACTCTTTGGATTGTTGATTTATATTGAAGATGGTATCAGAAGTCATATTAAAAAGTTTTGAAAACAACACTACAACAATCGTTTTCATTACATATTGAAATGATGGAAGATTCTAACATTACTATAGATTGACAAGCATTGTCCAAAATTGCTTGGATATAATAATCATTTATGTCAAATCCTACTTTTTTGTCCACAATTATGTCAGCAACTTCTCTTCTTCCGATACTTGAAAAAAGAAAGTTTGTTTTAATTTTACACACATAAAAGGTCTGGTATTATAGTATAAAATATTCTAAGTACATAGTATTACATATTATTAACTTACTTAGTTTAGAAAGTGCAGATTGAGGTAACTGGCCCATGAAAAAATTATGCAATTTATTGGTATCCAATTCTAAGTGACACTGTTCAATTTTATTTTTGAAACATGGCATATCTTTTATGGGAACAGGTTTGTATTTTTCTTGTGTCACATGTTTCTGTGTTGACCAAACACATTTCACATCAGTTTGGGAAATTACTTCCAATTCTTCAAGATTTACCCTAAAACAAAAAAAAGAGTATATTAAAAAATTAATAACACAGAATAGTAAAATGATATACCTTGTACAGTTGAGCAAAACAGCAGATATGTGCTTACATCTACCACTAGCTCCAGCTTTGCAGGAACAAAACATGCTCTTGATTTTGATGGTGACTTTCTCTGAATTGCATTGAAGTTTTCCTCGAATTTTATGTGGATCTGAAGGAAGTGCACTAGTTTGAAGACACAAAGCGTATATCAGAATTTTATCGGAAGTGGAAGAATTCGATTTTCCACATAAAATTACATGACCAGCATTTAATACTTCTTCGCCTTCACAGACACTTCTAGAAGTATTTGTGCCCCCAAGATAGTCCAAATATTCAACTAACCTTAGTCTTGCCATTTTGATCTAAAAATACTAGAATCCTGTAGTATAATAATGCTTATTTAATCATTAACATAATAATTATAACATGCACCAATAATTCGAAATTTTTATTATAGTCTAGCCTTACCTCAAATTGTTTGAACAGGGTTACACTGAATTGAGAAAAAAATATACGTATTGTCTTTCTAAGATACAAAATAAATACACAATAATTACAGCCGTTCACGATAAAAGTCCTAATATTACAAAATAAATTTAATATAACACAAACGATATCTACTAGGTTTTAAAACTTATTATTATTGAAAACTTATCACTATTAAACTTATTACTATTAAAAACTTATTACTATTAAACTTATTATAAAACTTATTAACCTATTAAACTTTACTAATGAAATATTACTATTAAAAATTATTTTAACATTCAATAAATACAAAATTTTAACTATTTATTATGGGAAATAAGCCACAATATTATTAAAAAATGATTTTTATTAACGTTTCGACGCCCAAAACGTTAATAAAAATCATTTTTTAATAATATTGTGGCTTATTTCCCATAATAAATAGTTAAAATTGTAAAAATGCCACAAGAAAATAGCTTCAGAACAACATAAATACAAAACTTATGCAAAACACCAACGACCATGTCAATATTTATAGTTCTAGAATTGCTCACTTTGGCGCTGCAATCTTATTTTCAGTTGCCTATAGCCGATAGCTGCTGTGGTAAATACATACAATGAGCACGTAAAGGTTGGAATAAATTCATTTTCTCGAGAATGGAAAATTTTGGAAAAAAATCCTGAAGCAGGTCGATTTTTATTTTTAAATTACGACTTTTTGGCATATATATCATACTAGTGACGTCACCCATTTGGGCGTGATGACGTCATCGATGATTTTTTTTAAATGAGAATAGGGGTCGTGTCATAGCTCATTTGAAATTTCAATTATCGATTAAGTAATATAAACATTAACATAATTATTTGAACAGGGTGTCCAAAAATTTTTTTTAATTAAATTTATTAACATAAGAAGAATCTGTGTAATTTATTTAATTCAAAATACATTTTACTGCTATCAGAAAACAGGAAAGCATGTTTGTTTGACAAATAAAAAATATTGTTTTTTGCAAATTCAATATTAAAGCAACCACCAACTGCCTCTTGACAATTTGAGCATTTAATTTAACCGAAAAGCAATAATTTGTTCAAATAAACATTTTTTTCTGTTTTCTGAGAGCAGTGAAATGTATTTTGAATTAAATAAATTACTAAATTAAATATATTACAATAAATTATTTCAAAAAATTTTTTATTTTCGACACCCTGTATAAATAATTATGTTAATAAAATAAAAATGTATACCATTTTTATTCAGTTGCAATGCGAAGGCAAAACAATCTTACTTTTCAATTAGAATACGGAGTGCAGTCCAGTCCCTTTAATCGCGATTTTCGGCTCTTATTGGAGCCTCATCGGAAAGAACGTAGGCACTGTTCTCCATATTCTAAGTGATTCGCATCGAGAGCTTTTCCCACACATTGCAACCGAATTGATGATAGTAGGTGGCTAGCGCCATCTGGCGCCAATTATGTTAATGTTTATACTACTGAATGGAGAATTGAATTATCTTTCAAATGAGCTATCACACGACACCTATTCTCATTTAAAAAAATCATCGATGACGCCATCACGTCCAAATAGGTGACGTCACTAATATGATATATATGCCAGATAGTCGCAATTTAAAAATAAAAATTGACCTGTTTCGGGATTTTTTCCAAAGTCGTCCATTCTCGAGAAAATGAATTTATTCCAACCTTTACGTACTCGCTGTATATGTTTTTTATTTTGCAACAGCGCTTTCCCGCTAAACTTAACGGTAGCGAAAAAACTAATATTATGAGGAAAATTTGTTGAATTTGTTTGCCGTCAAGTTTGTACTGGTGGGTTATACACCAGGGAAATAAGGCAAAAATATACCATGTTCGGGACACTTGAGCAGCCAGGTTGAAAATGGGTTTTTTGGATACTATATACCTAATACATTATAAATACAAAAATGCCCGTCACAGTTTGGACGAGAAATTTAGGTATACAAATAAGTGTCAAAAATGAGAGTTTTTTCGTTTAAATCGCTACAGGTAAAAATAGGGTAATTAAATGTCTTATTTATAATATTTTTCTTTTAGTAGATGAGCCAAGGTTTAAAATAGCGTTTTTTGAATTTTGGTCCGATTATTTGTTGCTTCGGATATTGCAAAATAAAACTAAAATTTCGAAAATAAATAATTTGCTATAACTTTTGCGAACATGAATTTAGGACTTTCATATTGCACGAAAAGTTGAGTCAAACAGTCCATACAATGCACAAAAAATTTTAAGACGATGCGTCAATTAGTTTAAATTTTATTCAATTTGTTTATCCCAAAGAGCTTTTTTTTCGCAATGTTATTGTTCAGAAAATGATAATGCTACAGCAATTCTGTGAAAACAACATGAAAGAAAAATAGTCATATTTTCAACGCATTTTAAAAAATAATTAAAAAGTCATTTTTATCACTCAGAAAACATTTTCCTAAAATAGAGTCATTTTTGGCTTATAAACAATTTGAATAACTTTGTTAATATTGACTGTAGGCTAAAACTACAATTGAATTTGAAAATCTGGTATTTTTATACGAATTTTCAAAGAAAAACTTTTCGCCTAGGTTAATTACGGTCAAAGTTAGCCACTTTTTTATTTAATTGACGGCTACTTTGTTTATAACAATTAAGCAACCTAACTAGAGCCATTTTGAAGTTGAAGATATATAGGTTATGTGTAAAAGTTTGAGTAAACTTTGAACCTCAACAGAGTGGTTAATAAAGCTTTAAAAATGGCGTCCGAACGGAATTAATTCGTGGTCGGTGAAGGGGAATTACTAAAATACGTGCACTCAAAAAATGAAACTGATTCTGCAAACATATGCTGCGATTAATATCGTTGGAACTTGTTGATGGATTTTGATCATAATTTTTTTGATTTGTATGTACTCGTAGTCTTATAGAGTACGTTATGTACACACAACCCCACCTAATATTACAAAATGTTAGGGGGAACTCCCCTTATCACTCAGGGATATGAAAAATAGATTACGACGATTCTAAGACCTACCGAATATACATATATAATTTCATAAAAATCGGTCAAGCGGTCTCGGATAAGTATGGAAACTAACACTGTGACAGGAGAATTTTATAGACGTAAATATATATGGCTATTAACAAATAGGGGTTGGTGATAGAAGAGTGAAAATTAAGGGTTGCATGTATTTTTTAAGTCTACATCATATAAAATTAAGGTAGATAATTTTGTCCAAAAAAATAAATAAAAAAATATGAAAAAAATTTTTTTAGAAACGCTTTTCTTTAGTTACGAGTGACTAAAATTAAAAATATTAAAAAAAATCAACTAAAAAGCAAAAAATAAAAAAAAATTGAAAAAATCTAACACATTCGTCAAAGAAAAGCGTGGCGCGTCTTCATCGAATAAACGGTTTTCGCCCCACGCTTTTCTTTAACGAATGTGTTAGATTTTTTCATTTTTTTTTATTTTTTGCTTTTTAGTTGATTTTTTTTAATATTTTTAATTTTAGTCACTCGTAACTAAAAAAAATTTTTTTCATATTTTTTTATTTTTTTACTTTTTAGTCTTACACTTTTCAAAGATTAAAATATATCGTCTTGTTTATTAAAATATGTATAAAACATATGATGTACTAACATGAAACTTTATTGTTTATTTATGAAGCATAACGTAAACAATTAACGCAAAAAGTGAAATTATGTATGGTTCATATCATTAGCTACAATACGTAAAAGTTTCAAGTTTTTACATCGTAAAAAACAAGAGAATTTAAGTATTTTCCATTAAAATCGTCTTTTTATTTAAACAATTAATAAACATAAAAAAAAAAATTTGTTGACTATTCGTGTATTGTTCCCGCAAATGCATGTGTCCGCAAATTTTCATTCATTTTCATTGGAGAAAAGGCAGTCAAATTAACGTCTAAAGATTTGACGCAAACTATTGAACTAAATAAAAGCGTTTAAAAAAAATGTCAGGGGAGCAATCCCCTTATAACTTATGGGTATAAAAATAGATTAAAACCTCTTCAACGTCCTACAGGATAAACGTGTAAAATTTTATAAAAATCGGCCAAACCGTTTCGGAGTAGTATGGTAACTAACACTGTTACAGGAGAACTTGATGTATATAGAAGTAACTGCGAATTAAATAATAAAAGTGGCTAACTTTGAACCTAACTAACCCAAGCAAAAAGTTTTTTTCTGAAAATTCGTAAAAAATTACCAGCTTTTGAAATCCTAGGGTAGATTTACTTTATAGTCAATATTAACAAAGTTATTCAAATTGTTTAGAAGCCAAAAAATGACTCTATTTTACTAAACTTTTTTCGGAGTGATAAAAACGACTTTTTAATGATTTTTTTCAATACTTTAAAAACATAACTAATATTCTTGCATGTGGTTTCCACAGAATTGCTATGTCATTATTATTTTCTGAACAATAACATTGCGGAAAAAAGCTTTTTGCGATAAACAAATTGAATAAAATTTAAACTAATTGGCGAATCGTCTTAATAGCTATTTGTATAACAAGGGAGGAAAGTGCTACTTTTCCTCCCGAGAATGAAGTTTACTGCCCGACGCGTAGCGGAGGGCAGTAATCATTCAAGGGAGGAAAAGGCACTTTACTCCCATGTTATACATATGGTTTTTCCACCTTCCTCAAATTAATAACAAGTCATTTTTCATTTTTACTTAATTTATTTTTATGTAACTAACCAACAAAATTTATTAAAACTAAAACTAACAAGTAGGTACAATATAACTGTCAAATATAAGTCAAATTATTAATGTAAACATTGATAAATCAAAATAACAATTTACTGTTTTTTACCATTCTGCAAAATACAGGGTGTTTTATAAATAAACGTTAAAATGTATAGATACTTACATGTAAAGACGATTAAAAATTCAAATTATAGCAACCAGTCCAAGACGCGCCCTCATTGGTCGTGACGTCATATAATTGTAGTATTGGATGTCCTCGACATTAATTCATTAGGTTTGGCATTCGTTTTGACACTGACACTCAGTTTTATAAATATTTTGATAGTTGCTATTTCTGGCTAATTTTTTTTTTTGTTAAGACAATTTCGAACTAATGTTTAAGTGTTTTTGTTAAGACAATTTTTAATTAATAGTTGAGTGTTTTTATTGCTTAAGACAATTTTTTTTAAATTACCGTAGAGGGTTTTCTAAAGGCCAGTCTGATAACTTACCTATAGTAAATATGTGTATGGTGGCAACATATTTTCAAAAGGGTGAAAATTTTTCCGTTTGAGAAGTTCGGGAAGTTAAAGTAGATAATTAAGTACAAAATATGTATATTATACGCCGTTTTTTATCGGCTGGTAATCCAATAAATATTTTATTGGGGTTTTAATAGTTGTACTTTTACAAAATGGCACTAAACAACACTTATAGTGTTTCCTTTTATTTTCCATAGTAAACCGTCTTTTCTTCAAAAAGTGTATCAAACTCCAATCTCAACAAACTGGTATATATTATTACAATGACATACGATAAATGTCATTAAAATAAAAATATAACCATAAACATAAATAAAGTATAATTATGTGACGTCACGGGTCGTTTGAAATGGTTTAAATACACAGAAGATTTTAAATTTGTACTTCAAGTTATTATGAGTTTTTGAAGCGTGAAATTTTGGAAATCTCATTTTTAAACAAAACTGAACATTATTATGTAATAAAAATGTGCAAGTTCCCTATTGACAGAGTTTGAATTCCAACGATGCTTCAGGTAATAATGCTGCTTTCTGGTAGAAGCTAGTCAAAGTCGGATGTGCACTCATGGCCCCCTCCCCCCTGTCGTAGTTCATGGATGTTCCCTAATCCAATCTAATAAATAAATTGTCAAATTTCTCTTTGTTTATTGTCCCTGCCGTTAATGACCTCAATTTGATTATGGTTTGTATTTTAGGTTATCTCCAAGATGTAAACAAAATGGACGTTATGGAGAAACTCATTGTAGATTTATCTTACGAAGAAAATTATATAAGTCAACACATTGAAGGAAAAACATTACATGAAAATATGAAAGTTGTGACGGGAAATAGACCTTATAAATGTGAAATTTGTTTTAGGCAGTTTTCCCTCAAATGTTCTTTAAAAACACATTATATGAGAGTACATACTAAGATAAAACCATACAAGTGTGAAAATTGTTTTAAGCAGTTTTCTCAGAAAAGTCATTTGAATAGACATTTGAAATTGCACACTGGGGAAAAAGTTTATAAGTGCGAAATTTGTTTTCAGCAATTTAGTAAAGCAGATAGTTTGAAAACACATTTAAGAGTGCATACTGGGAAAAAACGTTCTAAGTGTGAAATTTGTTTTAAGCAATTTTCTCATAAAAGTCTTTTGAATAAACATTTGAGAGTGCACACTGGGGAAAAACCTCACAAGTGTGAAATTTGTTTTAAGCAGTTTAGCGAAGCAGGCTCTTTGGAAAAACATTTGAGAGTGCACACTGGGGAAAAACCTTACAAGTGTGAAATTTGTTTTAAGCAGTTTAGCGAAGCAGGCAGTTTGAAAACACATTTGAGAGTGCATACTGGAGAAAACCCTTACAAGTGTGAAATTTGTTTAAAGCAGTTAAGCGAAGCAGGTTCTTTGAAAAAACATTTGAGAGTGCACACTGGCGAGAAACCTTACAAGTGTGAAATTTGTTTTAACCAGTTTAGCGAAGCAGGCAGTTTGAAAACACATTTGAGAGTGCACACTGGAGAATACTCTTACAAGTGTGAAATTTGTTTTAAGCAGTTTTCTCAGAAAATTCATTTGAAAACACATTTGAGAGTGCACACTAGGGAAAAACCTTACAAGTGTGAAATTTGTTTTAAGCAATTTTCTCAGAAAATTCATTTGAATACACATTTGAGAGTGCACACTAGGGAAAAACCTTACAAGTGTGAAATTTGTTTTAAGCAGTTTTCTCAGAAAATTCATTTGAATAAACATTTGAGAGTGCACACTGGGGAAAAACCTTACAAGTGTGAAATTTGTTTTAAGCAGTTTTCTCAGAAAATTCATTTGAATACACATTTGAGAGTGCACACTGGGGAAAAACCTTATAAGTGTGAAATTTGTTTTACCCAGTTTAGCGAAGCAGGCAGTTTGAAAACACATGTGAGAGTGCACACTGGAGAATACCCTTACAAGTGTGAAATTTGTTTTAAGCCGTTTTCTCAGAAAATTCATTTGAATACACATTTGAGAGTGCACACTAGGGAAAAACCTTACAAGTGTGAAATTTGTTTTAAGCAGTTTTTTCAGAAAATTTATTTGAATACACATTTGAGAGTGCACACTGGGGAAAAACCTTACAAGTGTGAAATTTGTTTTAAGCAGTTTTCTCAGAAAATTCATTTGAATGCACATTTGAGAGTGCACACTGGGGAAAAACCTTACAAGTGTGAAATTTGTTTTAAGCAGTTTTCTCAGAAAAGTCATTTGAATAAACATTTGAGAGTGCACACTGGGGAAAAACCTTACAAGTGTGAAATTTGTTTTAAGCAGTTTAGCGAAACAGGTTCTTTGAAAAATCATTTGAGAGTACACACTGGGGAAAAACCTTACAAGTGTGAAATTTGTTTGAAGCAGTTTAGCGAAGCAGGCAGTTTGAAAATACATTTGAGAGTGCACACTAAGGAAAAACCTTATAAGTGTAAAATTTGTTTTAAGCAGTTTAGCGCAGCAATCCGTTTGAAAATACATTTGAGAGTGCACACTGGGGAAAAACCTTACAAGTGTGAAATTTGTTTTAAGCAGTTTAGCGAAGCAGGCAGTTTAAAAACACATTTGAGAGTGCACACTGGGGAAAAACCTTACAAGTGTGAAATTTGTTTTAAGCAGTTTTCTCAGAAAAGTCATTTGAATAAACATTGGAGAGTACACACTGGGGAAAAACCTTACAAGTGTGAAATTTGTTTTAAGCAGTTTAGCGAAACAGTTTCTTTGAAAAAACATTTGAGAGTACACAGTGGGGAAAAACCTTACAAGTGTGAAATTTGTTTTAAGCAGTTTAGCGAAGCAGGCAATTTGAAAATACATTTGAGAGTGCACACTAAGGAAAAACCTTATAAGTGTAAAATTTGTTTTAAGCAGTTTAGCGCAGCATTCAGTTTGAAAATACATTTGAGAGTGCACACTGGGGAAAAACCTCACAAGTGTGAAATTTGTAAAAAGCAGTTTAGCGAAGCAGGCAGTTTAAAAACACATTTGAGAGTGCACACTGGGGAAAAACCTTACAAGTGTGAAATTTGTTTTAAGCAGTTTTCTCAGAAAAGTCATTTGAATAAACATTTGAGAGTGCACACTGGGGAAAAACCTTACAAGTGTGAAATTTGTTTTAAGCAGTTTAGCGAAGCAGGCAGTTTAAAAACACATTTGAGAGTGCACACTAGGAAAAACCTTATATGTAAAATTGCTAGGTTGAAGTCTACTTTTGTGATATGTAATAAAATATAATTGTATAATGTCAAAGCGTTTTATTTATACATGGATTAATAACGGTGATTTCACAGTTATAGTCCTGGATCTCGCTTTACAAAGAAAAAATTGAGTAAAATTCACGCAAGCTGAAAATTTGTTAATAGCTTAACGGTGTCTAGTCGGACAAACTTTGATATACGAGAAGAGGGGAAATTTTAATTGTGGAACAGTTTAAAAATTTGGTACGTCAGATTACGAAAGCGTCCCATGTGTTTTGTCGGACAGAACTTCCAATTGATTTGTTAACCTTTCATTAAACTCTCCTGCAAAAATAAGGCTGCTATTTACCACCTACATAATTCTTGTCATTTGACATGATCTATATGTAGGACTTATTAACCCGGGAGCAGTCGCGTTCACTTCTGTTACGTAAGCAGTGGCACGTAGAGAGAAAATCTAACAATACGAATTTAAAACAAATTTCTATTTTATAATATTTTTATTTACTTGATATATGTAAAAAATATATATTTCTAACAATTTTTAAAGCTAATTGGTTCTCACCAAAGCCATAAATTCCACACAAAAAAATCCTACGCTTTACTACAATCTTCCTCCAGGCACTTACGAGTGGAAAGTTATGTTGCAAAATTTTTCATCAAGTTATCACGGAAATGGATAAAAATGTCAGATTTTTTCTAAGTCCCGGGTTAAAATGCCCAACATAGTATGCTATTGAATAAACTTAAAAATAACCTGGCAGTTTTCACAATCATAAACTTGTCAGGATCACACGTTCTACAATTAAAACTTCCCCTGTTCACCGTTAAGCTATTAACAAATTTTCAGCTTGCTATTAATAAACTTTTTTTGGTACACGGGATCCAGGCCTATTAGTGCAGCACTGAAAGTTAATATGAGCTACCTCCGATTTCGTTGAACCTCGATCGATTTTCATGAAAATTGGTGATGGTTAGAGGATACCCCCTTGCCGGGGGCAAAATTATTTGATTAAAAATAAGCCCATAAATCGATAGAGCGACAAATTCTAAGCAAAATTTATTATATAAAGTTATTAAAACAAATTAATACTTTTTGAGATATTAAAGATCAAAAGTTTTAATTTTTCGTGAAAAAAAAATGCAGAAAGCAGTTTTTCATAAATAACTCAAAAACTATGTTTTTACAAAAATGTCATTATCAAAATTGAAGATAATAAAATATCCAATAAATTCATTACTTAAAAACCTTTTAGTATTATACAGGGTGTCCCGAAAATATTGGTCATAAATTATACCACAGATTCTGGAGTCAAAAATATGTTGATTGAACCTAACTTACCTTAGTACAAATATGCAAAAAAAATTATAGCCCTTAAAATGAAAATCATTTTTTTTTTCAATATTTCGTAAACTATTAGAGATTTTTTATTGAAAATAGACGTGTGGCATTCTTATGGCAGGAACATCTTAACAAAAAATTATAGTGAAATTTGTGCACCCCATAAAAATTTTATGGGGGTTTTGTTCCCTTAAACCCCCCTAAACTTTTGTGTATGTTCGTATTAAATTATTGTTAAAGGAACATCTTAACAAAAAATTATAGTGAAATTTGTGCACCCCATAAAAATTTTATGGGGGTTTTGTTCCCTTAAACCCCCCTAAACTTTTGTGTATGTTCGTATTAAATTATTGTTAAAGTATTATTAGTTAAACACAGTGTTTTTAAAACTTTTTTGCCTCTTAGTACTTTCTCGAAAAGCCAGTTTTTATCGAGATATTTTGAATATTTGTCAAATCCGCCACCACCTATTTGTATATTTAAGTACGATTATAGAAGAGACCTGGTAATAATATCAAAAATCTATAATTTACATTTTTATAATATGAAAATATACTAAGAGGCAAAAAAGTTTTTAAAACACTGTGTTTAACTAATGGTACCGCAATAAAAGTTTAATTGGAACGTACACAAACATTTTGGGGTTTAAAGGAACGAAACCCCCATACAATTTTTATGTAAACATATTAAAAAAGAAGCCGCATCTCGATAAAAACTGGTTTATCGAAAAAAGACTAAGAGGCAAAAAAGTTTTAAAATACTGTGTCTAACTATTGGTACCATAATAATAAATTAATTGGAACATACACAAAAGTTTGGGAGGGGTTTAAAGGAACAAAACCCCATAAAATTTTTATGGGGTGCACAAATTTCACTATAATTTTTTGTTAACATGCTCCTGCCATAAGAATGCCACATGCCTATTTTCAATAAAAAATCTCTAATAGTTTTTGAAATATTGGAAAAAATTGATTTTCATTTTGTAACTTTAAAGGGCTATAACTTTTTTATGTGCACATTTGTACTAGGTTCGATCAACATATTTTTGACCCTAGAATCTATGGTATAATTTATGACCAATCTTTTCGGGACACCCTGTATAGTTATACGTATTTGAATGTATATTTTTTTCGACCTGTAATCAAATCTAAGTATTCAAGAATACGGAAAATTCGTATTCAAATCATAACGGGAAAACGATGCATTTTATAACTTACTAAATACTTAACAAAATATGTAGTCAGATATATCTGGTAAATGACCCGTGTTGAGCTGCCCCCCCCCCCCACTTGCAAAAATCACAAAACAAATAGCCCTGATTTATGAGCTCTCATATTCCGCAAACTAAAAATTTTGAGCTCGTTCCACTGAGCAGGAATTTGATACTTTAGTGGGGGGGGGGGGGGGGCTGACTCCACCACTACTTAAAAATAGGAATATTAAATCGGTTTTTGCGGCAGAATTATGAGCTCTTGAAATTATATAGTTTCGATTTTTGAGCTCATCCCCTTCACCCCCAAAAAACCCTTTAATTGATTTAACTTAAGAGAAAAATGCTGAGAAAACTTAAAATATATCGTATTTTGGATATAATTCATATAGCTTATATACTCTAAGAATAAACTATTAAATCACGTGCATTTCGATTATTGAGCTACAACCCCTTCGCAAGAAAACCACCCTATCTTCCCGGCTTAAGAGAAAGTTGTACTTAAAATGCATTAGACTAATTATTTGGCGACTACATATCATTGAATAATTTATAAGCTTCCAAATTACGCGCATTTAGATCAGTAAATTGCAATTTATTTTGTATAGTGCAGTCACTGAAGGTAAAAATCAACGATTACCTTCAATTTCGGTGAACCTTCATCGATTTTCACGAAAACTGGTCAGTGGTTAGAGGATACGTCAAGAAACAAAGGTGACATGGTACCACCTTGCGCCTTTACCCTGAGGGTGGATACCGCCCCTTCTCGGGGCTGAAAATTATTTTATTAAAAATACTGCACAAATCAATAAAAGAACAAATTAAAAGCAAAATTTATTATATAAAGTTAATAAAATAAGTCAATACTTTTTAAGTTATTAAAAATCAAAGATTTTAATTATTCGTGAAAAAAATGCATGTTATGAAGCGGTTTTTCGTAAATC
This sequence comes from Diabrotica virgifera virgifera, assembly GCF_917563875.1. Lineage (NCBI taxonomy): Eukaryota > Metazoa > Arthropoda > Insecta > Coleoptera > Chrysomelidae > Diabrotica > Diabrotica virgifera. The sequence goes on from NC_065451.1 coordinate 68,449,130, forward strand.
ACTGAAAAACTGTAAGTTTTTACAAAAAAGTTAATAGTAGTTTAATTCGTATAGCTTATATTCTAAGAATAAACTCTTAAATCACGCGCCTTTCGATTATAGAGCTACAACTCCTTCGCAAGAAAACCATCCCATATTCCCGGCTTAAGAGAGAGTTGTACTTAAAATAATTTAAATTAATTATTTGGCGACTACATATCGTTTAATAATTTATGAGCTTGCAAAATATACGCATCTCAATTATTGAATTGCCATTTTCTTTCTATAGTGCAATCACTGAAGGTAAAAATCAACTATGACCTTCAATTTCGGTAAATCTCCATTCATTTTCACGCATTAACAATAACTTGGGGTTTTAACCTGGGGTATATGTCACCCCTTCTCGGGGGTGAAAATTACTTATTAAAAATAACCCCACAAATCGTTGGACAAAGAGAGGGACAAATTGTAAGCAAAATTTGTTATATAATGTGATTAAAATAAATCATTAATTTTTGAGTTAATAAAGATCAAAAACTGTAAGTTTTTACAAAAAAGTGTTCATCACTAAAATTGAAGCTAATAAAAAATATAATAAATTGCTTACTTGAAAAACCCTTTAATGTTAATTTAAAGTAAGTTATTGGTAATTAAATATATGTTTTTTTCTGCGACTGTTCAAATCTAAGGATTCAAGCTTAAATAACGGGAGAGAGATGCGTTTTATAACACTTAGGTACTAAATACTTGTCAAAGTAGGGGAAAGGTAGGTAAAGTGGAATAATTACCGATTCAAGCTTGTATCCCGGTAGAAGTATTCGTCTTAAAAGTTTGAGTTTATGGAAGAAGCCACTTACGTTATAGCCCTACGTAGTACTGTTAAGAAATTAAACTAATATATCACCACTTCGGAGAAAAACGTCAAAAGTAAAAGTGGTGTAATATTCCACTTTACCCGCCATATTGGAGGTAAAGCGGAATACAAAAACTTAAAATGAATTAATATTATTTATTCAACTAAGCATATAAACAGAGCTCAGGAACATTGAAAAACCCTCGTCTTAACTGTTTTGGTTCATTAATAATCATTTTAATGTCCTTAATGTTGTAATCTAATACATCATCTTTATTAGGCCATTTGAAATATTTTTGCGTCCTTTCCATACACTTTACAGACGCTGATTCACCTGATTTTGAAATTACTAAACCGGGAAATGTTTGTCCGTTGTACTCTACAGCTACATATATCCCTTCCTTAATATCTTCTGTTTTTATGGTAGGAATTTGAACTGGTAGGTCCAACTCTGAACCGCTGTCGGTGTCACTATAAATGCTGATGTTTGCATCATCTTCTTCTTCGCTGTCGCTTTGAAATAGTTGCTTCGTAACTTTCTTGGTTGGATTTTTTGGGGTCGGAGCCTTCAAATTCTTTAACTCTTCAATAAAAGGGGTAGAAGTTGCTACTACAGTTTTTCCTGATCGAGCCCTTTTCTTCGTTGGATTTTCGATATTTGAAGCGACCCGTGGGATAGGTAAAATATCCGCAGGACTAACAATAGTCTTATGGAGGAGAATGTCATTTGACACTGGAGTGGACGCTGATGGCAGGTTAGATGTAGCGAGTAGAGGCCCAGGACGATCAGTTGTATCTGCAGCCACGAAAACGTTTGGATCAGGTCTCTCAAACGGCCAAATACCCGTCTTCTTAAATCCTGAGATAGCTGTTGCCATACTAGCTGCCTTCAAGTAAGCTTCTCCGAAGAGAGGACCGACATCATAAATCGTCACAACTTTCCCCGGGTGGGTTCGCAGCCAAACTCGCACTGCCTGTTCATAGAAGGTCGACATGGGATACATAAATGATACGTCCAGTGGCTGAAGTCGATGTGTGCAATGTGGTGGTAGCACCAGGATGTCTACAAAGTTTTTCTTAGCAAGCTCTAAGACTTCAATGTTTTTTATGTGGGTTGAATGGCCATCTAAAATTAGTAAAACCCTGTCCTCGGAGGTAGGCTTCGCAAATTTAATAAAATGGTGAAACCAAGCCGTAAAGATTTCGGTCTGCATCCATCCAGAAGCATGCGTGAAAATTTTGGTATTCAGAGGAACTCCAATGTCGAATGTCAAGTGATGTCTCACCCGTGGAAAGATAAGAGCAGGAGGGATGTATTCCCCTGCAGCGTTGAAGCAAATTTCTGCAGTTGTAAGCGTACCTCTTTCAGCTGATGATAAAACTCCTACTTGCTTTTTCCCCTTTTTTGAAATAATCTTTGAAGGCTTATTTGGCACGGTAGAGATTCCGGTTTCGTCACAATTATAGATGCGGTTAGGTTTGTAGTTGTGTTTTTGGTATAAGTCTTCCAATAAATCAAAGAACTTTCCGACACTAACTGCGTTAAATGCTGACGCTCGCGCTGCTGACGTTTTTTCTGGAAGTCGAAGTGAAAGAACTGGGTGCCGTTTCATGAAACCAAGCAACCATACTTTACCAGCTTCTTTCTTCTCATTATTGAATCTATGTTCAATGTTATTTCGTATGGCAAACTCGTAGGTAAGATATTTTAAGTCAGAAATAGTTAGCCCAAACAGGCGTTCTTCCATTTTAAGAATATAGTCTACCAACATCCTCTCTTGATCTACCGTGAACACGCAACGGAATCGTCCAAGTTGCTTCACTAAACGTTCTTCTGGTGGTCGCTTTAATCTTCTAAAAAGAGTTGTCGATGGAATGTTATATTGTTTTGCAGAAGAATGAATTGATAAACCACCTTGACATGCAGTTAGAGCCTCAGCCATTGCCTTCTCGTCCCAACTCTGCTGCGAAGTCTTTCGTTTGTAAAAATTAGGCATGCTAAAAAAATGTTGTCACTTAATAACATTGTTAAACTTTTAGGAGGTAAAGTGGAACGTCATTCCGCTTTACCCGCATACGTTTCATTCCACTTTACCCGCATCAACATTTTTTCTGTACAAACACGATAGCTACTAACCAAACGTGCTAATAAGTTAAAGAAAGAGTATTTATGTCCACAAATAACCATTTTATACAATAGATAATAAATACGGTTAGAAAAACTTACCTGTTGCTGATAAGAAATTTCGTCTTAGTCACCAAATATTACAACTTTTTGTTAAAAAACAATGATCTTGTTTAACTCACATGAACATATCAATGAAAGTGCGCCATATTGAAGTAAATATTGCCAAATGTCAAAAGGTATATTGTGGTAGGAGTTACAACAAAAACCGCCAATTTTGAAATTAAATTTTAAGCTTATTCCGCTTTACCCACCCATTCCACTTTACCTACCTTTCCCCTACTTAAAAATACCTATCAAAAATGAGCTCCAGAAAAATTTGATAGCATCAAAATCCGCTCACCAATTTTCGTGAAAATGAATGGAGATTTACCGAAATCGAAGGTCATAGTTAATTTTTACCTTCAGTGACTGCACTATAGAAAGAAAATGGCAATTCAATAATTGAGATGCGTATATTTTGCCAGCTCATAAATTATTAAACGATATGTAGTCGTAAAATAATTAATTTAAATTATTTTAAGTACAACTCTCTCTTAAACCGGGAATATGGGATGGTTTTCTTGTGAAGGGGTTGTAGCTCTATAATCGAAAGGCGCGTGATTTAAGAGTTTATTCTTAGAATATAAGCTATACGAATTAAACTACTATTAACTTTTTTGTAAAAACTTACAGTTTTTCAGTGATTTACGAAAAACCGCTTCATAACATGCATTTTTTTCACGAATAATTAAAATCTTTGATCTTTAATAACTTAAAAAGTATTGACTTATTTTATTAACTTTATATAATAAATTTTGCTTTTAATTTGTTCTTTTATTGATTTGTGCAGTTATTTTTAATAAAATAATTTTCACCCCCGAGAAGGGGCGGTATCCATCCTCAGGGTAAAGGCGCAAGGTGGTACCATGTCACCTTTGTTTCTTGACGTATCCTCTAACCACTGACCAATTTTCGTTAAAATCGATGAAGGTTCACCGAAATTGAAGGTAATTGTTGATTTTTACCTTCAGTGACTGCACTATACAAAATAAATTGCAATTTACTGATCTAAATGCGCGTAATTTGGAAGCGTATAAATTATTCAATGATATGTAGTCGCCAAATAATTATTTAATGCATTTTAAGTACAACTTTCTCTTAAGCCGGGAAGATAGGGTGGTTTTCTTGCGAAGGGGTTGTAGCTCAATAATCGAACTGCACGTGATTTAATAGTTTATTCTTAGAGTATATAAGCTATAGGAATTATATCCGCAATACGATATATTTTAAGTTTTCTCAGCATTTTTCTCTTAAGTTAAATCAATTAAAGGGTTGTTTGGGGGTGAAGGGGATGAGCTCAAAAATCGAAACTATATAATTTCAAGAGCTCATAAATAGCTCGTAATTCTGCCGCAAAAACCGATTCAATATTCCTATTTTTAAGTAGTGGGGGGGCTGACTCAGCCCCCCCCCCCCCCACTAAAGTATCAAACTCCTGCTCAGTGGAACGAGCTCAAAATTTTTAGTTTGCGGAATATGAGAGCTCATAAATAGCTCATAAATCAGGGCTATTTGTTTTTTGATTTTTGCAAGTGGGGGGGGGGGGCAGCTCAACACGGGTTATCAAATGAGCTGCAGAAGAAGTTGATAGCATTAAAATGTATGCACCAAAAATTTATCAGAATTTATGCTCCAAAAATTTTTCCAAAAAATGTTATTGTTTCTTTTAAGATTCTTCTTCTTATGGTGCCTATCCGTTTGGACACTAACATGGCTATTCTGACTGTTGACTGCTCAGACTGCTGCCCTGAAAAGTCCGGTGGTGGTTAAGTTGAACTATTTTCGCAGGTTATGCAGCCAGGATATTCTTCTTCGTCCTGGACCTCTTTTCCCATGCACTTTACCTTGAAGTATGGTCCGAAGTAGGTCATATCGTTGTTCATTGCGCATTATATGGCCCCAGGTATTCCAGTTTGCGACGTTTTATGGTTACGACTAGTTCGCGCTCTTATTTACCCATTCTATGTAGAACTTCTTCGTTGGTAACTCTGTCTATCCAGGAAATCCTCAACATGCGTCTATAGACATAAGTCTCTTCGCAGTGATACTTCAGTTAAGGTCCATGACTCCACGCCATATAAAAGAACGGAGAATACGTAGCATTTTAGTAAACGAACTGTTATTAAATTTATTTTCTTTTTTTAAATATTTTTTAGAATAACTGCTAATTTTTTTAAGGTTCATCTAAAAATCATTTGAAAGGTAATTTCAAGGGCTATAAAATTGTATTACATTTAATTTTTTAATCCCTTTTTTAAGGTTAAATGGCCCAAGTCCCAGGTTACATAGTTTTCGCAGTAAAATTTAGGCTTTAAGCATTTCCAACTCGGTTATTTTTTATCCCATAAAAGTAATAAAAAAAAGTAAAATATTTGTTGGAGAAAAAACTAAAATTTGGTTCTTATCATTTTTTACGTAGGTATATTGAGTATTTTTGGGGATTATTTTTATATTACACCAACATAAGTATATCAAAACAAAATGAAATTTAAGAAAATTTGAAAAATTCTGATTTTTTTTTAAATCATACTTTTTTCAAAAATATGAATTCTAAATCGGTCAACATTTTTGAGGTCATTACCTACTGCTAAAATAAAGAAAGTCGTAAAATAAATTGCTATAAATTTTAATTTTTATGGAAATGGCGTAGGTACCTATGTTTTATTTTTCACTTTTTTCTAAAAAATTCGAAATGTTTCTCTTATTTTCATCACTTGATTAATTATAATGCTGTCAACTTCTTTTGGTGTTCATTTGATAGGTATTCCTGAGTATTTTGACGACTGTTTAGTAAGTATATTTTCCCGTTATGTCCATGTATGAGAGCCATATCGGGACAGATAGAGTATACATTGATTGAAGACTCTTAATTGTTTTTAGGTATTAGGGACATTTTCTGTTCCGTAGAATATAGGAGTTTATCTACTCTATCTCATATTATGTATTTAGTTTTTAGTTTGTGAAAGCTGTCATTATAGATAGCAGTGCGTGAAGGATTTAAAGTGTAGTGATTCGAAGAAGTGTACGAAACTCGGTAACAATGCGCCTAAGATAAACAAGTTTGAGTGACGCGGACCATTATAGTGTTCGCGGAAGATTCGATCATTAGCCTACGCTAAATAAGACTCAGTGAAATAGATAATAGGTCATTAAGTTTTGTAAAAAGTAGAAAGTAAGTTTAAATTGGGAAATGATTATTTTTTCTTGAAATCCATTAAACATATTTAGAAAGATTAAAAGTTGGTATTGAGGAATACGGCGAATTAAAATTTGTGGTGGAGTGTTGATTTTGAATCTGGAAGGGATATTTAGAAAGTAAGGGAATGAATGAGGAAGATAGATCAGAATGTTTTGAGAGGTCGAGAAGTGAAGTCCAGTGGTAGACGGTAGTGTACGAAGAGTGAAAAAGCCGGTGTAGTTCCGTGAGTGTTGAGTACCCATCGGAACGAGAGGTAGGCCGAGTCGAGAGAAAAGAATCTCCTTGAGCAAAGAGTGTCCCGGTAGCTGATTGAAGTGGTTCGAAAAAGGTAGAACACGGCATCACAAGAAAAGCAGGAACGAGAGCTATACGAGGTAGTTTTCAAGGAGAACATTACTGGAGGTCAGGACGAGTTTTTTTATCGCAACCAAGGGTAGGAGGAAACGGGTCTTGTGTGAGGACATTCGCAGCTCACCAGATAAAGGTCAGTCTCATTTGTCAGGACATGAATGTATGGGTTTTTGTATTGAATACCACATTAAAAATGGAAGAACATAATCGCTAATATCAGAAGATTTTCATCAAACTTAAATCAATTTGTTGCTAATAAATCCTAATAGTTCATTGTTAATAAAAATTTTAAATTGGAAACCAAAAGGAAATAAGATTCCCATTTTTAAATGTTTGTGTTAAATAAATATAAGATATAACAAATATTAAGCAATGATTGCCATTTATATAAAATAAACAAAATTTTGATTTATAATTGTAATCCATATGTGTGTATTATTTTATTATTTTCCTATCCCGATTAGGAACCACTGAGAAATACTTAGAAGTCACGAACGTAAGTAAGTAATTTTATAATTCGCCCTGAGATTAAAAACATATTGATATGTGATCTGGTTGATTAATTAGAATATCATTAATGCATTAATTAAATTAAATTACATATAAGAATATCATCACATATAAATAAATAAGATCACAACAATATATATATATATATATATATATATATATATATATATATATATATATATATATATATATATATATATATATATAAATAAATAAGCAAAATCATTGGCTAATACTCGTAAAGTGAATGTGAATTTTGTTGGAAATATATAAAATGATGAAGGGTCATCACTCCATACATTTCTGTGTAACTATATACACCGGTGTTTCGGCCTATTTGGGCTTCGTCAGTATAGTGTAGCAAGTTAAAAAAGTTGTTTGTTAACTTGTAAAAGGATTACTACAGCCCACATAACAATTTCATGTTCTTAGTATATTCATAGAACATACTTTTCAGAAAAAGTATATGCTGAGAATATGCGTAATTACCATTGGGAATGTGCAGAGCAGATGCTGAGTATATACTACATTACAGTACTTAAACGTTCTATGTATATACTTAGAATGTACTACCGCACTTTATTTTCAGTATATACCAAGAATATCCGTTTTAGAACATTCTAAGGAGGTGCTGTAAACCTTCTATTTATATACTTAGAATGTACTACGGCACATCTTTTTAGTATATAGGAAGAATGTACTTTTTAGTATATGGGAAGAATATTCCAAGGAAGTGCTATATATTGCTCAGAAGTATGTTTTCAGCATCACCGAATCTCCATCCTAGGTTCTACTTTCTACTAAATTTACATATTACATATGGGAATGCAGTCTGTACATTAGTAGAAGATAAGCCACTTCAGGACACTTTGACCTTTGAACCCTAGCGATACAACGTCGCGCGTGACTGTCGATGCACCGCGTGGCTCCGGCGTGGGTGACGTCAGTGGGGTAACTTGTCGGGACTTGTCGGGTGACGTCAGGGGGGTAACTTGTCGGGACTTGTCGGGTGACGTTAGTGGGCCACAGTCCGATTAATTATTTTAATTATTTTTAATCATATTTTAAGTCATTATAATAGTCTAAGTATGTCAATAACCATTAATATTAAACAAAAAAATTTTCCTTAGGAGGGAATTGAACCAAGTACTAACACGACAGTAACTAGATACACATTCCGCTAACCCACGCAAACGCTTGCTAGACACTGGTAATATAAGGTATAAAAAAAAAGCAAATAGATAGGTAAAAATTGTAAAGAAAATTACTACATACTTAAATGTATTATAAATTAATATATTCCTAAATTTTAGAAGAAACATTCGTAAATAGGTACATTCGTAGTAGAAGATAAGCCACTTCAGGACACTTTGACCTTTGAACCCTAGCGATACAACGTCGCGCGTGACTGTCGATGCACCGCGTGACTCCGGCGTGGGTGACGTCAGTGGGGTAACTTGTCGGGACTTGTCGGGTGACGTCAGGGGGGTAACTTGTCGGGTGACGTTAGTGGGCCACAGTCCGATTAATTATTTTAATTATTTTTAATCATATTTTAAGTCATTATAATAGTCTAAGTATGTCAATAACCATTAATATTAAACAAAAAAATTTTCCTTAGGAGGGAATTGAACCAAGTACTAACACGACAGTAACTAGATACACATTCCGCTAACCCACGCAAACGCTTGCTAGACACTGGTAATATAAGGTATAAAAAAAAAGCAAATAGATAGGTAAAAATTGTAAAGAAAATTACTACATACTTAAATGTATTATAAATTAATATATTCCTAAATTTTAGAAGAAACATTCGTAAATAGGTACATTTATACAAAACACAAAAGCATGTAGGTACCTACACATAAGTATTACTGTATATGAAGAAGCTTCTATAACAGGACAAAGGGATATTAATCTTCTAAGCAGCTCAATGTACATGCAAGATATCGCTTGAAAACCTATTGCGAATAGATGAAAAATCAAACACATCATACCGCAGGTCATCCTCACATTATGACCAAACCACCGAACGTGTCTAAGTATAGGTACCTACACGGCTCTCGTCTCTCACACAGATACACACAGATGACCTACAATATTCCTATATAATTATGGGTATTAACCAGCGAATTCTTACAGTATGACCAAACCAACAAACATCCTTTATAATCTTAAAAGTCAATATACAATATTCTTTTTTGTGATTTAATCAATGAGCATGATCCAGTCTTACAGTATAGCCAAACAATAAAAACCTATCTTACTCGATAAAGATATCAGCTGAACGATCACTGCTCAACATGGACCTTATATGAACGATCACTACTATACATAGGTCTCCATTGAACGCGCACAGCTATTATTCTGTATATGCCTATCATATGTATGAAACTTACTAAATCGAGAGGGTATTGTGAGCTGCATACTTTATTTTATCTACGACAATTCAGGTAATACTCTCCAATGAACGTACATTACTATACGCCGCTATTATTCTGTATATGCCTATCATTTTAGTGAATATTACTGAAATATTGTGATTTGCGTACTATATTTTATCTACGGCAAGCGTGTAATATTATGTTTTTACAGGTTGATATTGAACATCTTCGATAAGAAAGATATGTTGGTCATAGACGGTTCTTCGATAGCCATCAGGCAACAATTTCCCCTGATCATGTTTATAAAACATACGGAATGCACTGTATATACTAACCCAAGCTGACAACATACTTTGCAGATATGGATCACGATCAGCTTATAGGTTTATGTACGATTCCCTTCGTAAAGGTACATAGGCGTGCATCCGCGTGGGATAAAAGTCGACCGTCCTTTTTATACTCCGAATAAGAGGACCATCAAATATTCAAAGTTAAAATGTGTCATGGCGAGAAAATAAAATTATATACAGTTTATGTGCGTAAAATATAAGCGGTAATACAGGGTAATAACGAAAAAAAATATGTTAATGTACAAAAACGATATCCAACAGTATTGTCGTAAAGAAAAGGGATGTCGTAAAAGTCTTAACGTTAAATCATCTAAATAGCTTAATTTAGCGAGACAAATGATACATCGATGTTAGCATATACATGACAGTCGACTGTCATGTAAATGACACGTACTGTGCTACACGACAATTTTAAAACATTGATTTGACAGACCAATACTTGACGGCTGCGGCAAAGAAGTTGACATGACAAACAAAAAGAAAAAGAATTTACAGCAACATGACAAACGAAAAGGAGAAGAAGAAGTGACAAACGAAAAGAAGAAGTGACAAATCGAAAAGAAGATGAAGAAGAATTGACAAACCGTAAAAAAGAAGAAGAATTGGCAGTTAATATTGAACGTTGACAGACCGCAAAGAAGAAGAAGTAAACGTGACAAACGAAAAAAAGAAGAAATGACAATGGCTCAGCACAATGAAGAAGTGACAAATCGAAAAAAGAAGAAGAAGAAGGCTCAACACAATGAAGAATAATTTAAAAATCGAAAAGAAGAAGAATTGACAACATGATAAACGAAAAGAAGAAAAAGAATTGACGGCAACATGACAAACGTAAAGAAGAAGAAGTGACAATAGCTCAGCCACAAACCATACATACTTATAGACGTTTCACGACCATGTTAATCTTTCGGATCGAATTAACGCCATCTCTTGATTGGAATGGGAACTAAATTGACAAATTTTAGTTACGTGTGAATTTCAAATTGTAAATTTTGCGGTATTTTTGATGAAATTTCGCAGGAAATTAAAACAACAGAAAGACAATTCAATGTTTTACTGAAAACTTCAAATATTCCAATTTGTTTTGAAAATTCTAAACACTACTGCCATGTGTCACGTGAAAGCACTGATGTAATATTGAGTTGAATGAAAATTTTTGAAAGAATCTTGTAGGATGATTGTTTAGATAAATACCTTATAATCTTTTACAAACTTCCAAAAATATATAGGCCCGAAATGTTGATGACACACTTGTCTATTGGAATAAACTGTTTCAGGATCTATTATATTGTTTTTTTTAATGTGGAGAAACACAACACGGGATGATCAATCAATGTAAACTGAAAATTCTACTCATAAAAACGGAGAGGAGGTTAATACAATTGATTAAAATTATGATTAAATCTAATTAAAAACGTAACACCACTATACACAATAAAATAATTAAGCCACAAACTGTAAAATAAAAAGTAAATAACAAAACAAATTAATTTAATTGTCAACTGTCAGTTGTTAAATATGACAAGAGAATTTACTGACAGCGACATCTCTCGATTGGAATGGTAATTAATTTGCTGTCTTGACCTTGACAATTTATGTGAAACGTCTATGAGTATGTATGGTTTGTGAGCTCAGCACAATGAAGAATAATTGACAAATCGAAAAGAAGAAGAAGAATTGATAACAACATAACAAACGAAAAGAAGAAGAAGAAGAAGAACTGACAGACCGAAAAGAAGAAGAAGTGACAATGGCTCTACACAAAAAAAGAAGAAGAAATTAAATACGATTTAATTAATTATAAAAAGTTACATTTCACATCTAATACTAGTATTAAATAGAATTTCATTAGTCACACAAAACGAATGTGTCAGCGGTCGTAAGGCACATTCCTCATCTCATATTACACCTGTAACATTATATTGCAATAGTAAGAATGTAGGGCAATGACCGCAAAAAGCAAAGATTATATTTTTTGCAACATCGCCAGAAACACCTTGCAAATTTCAATAGCAGAAATTAAAACTGCAAATTCTAGAAATAATATTCACATGTCGTTTAATTTATGTCGCATTTAATCTGATGGTGCAAAATTAGCAAGAATGTATAATATGACAATGATGCATTAAAACCGCAAGTTCGAACAAAAAAGCATCGATTATATTTTTAGTATACGATTTTCATCATTATGACATAACATTGTAGACGAACGAAACGAACAGGGAAATCAGTGTAGAGTGAGCACATCTTAAATAAGGTAAATGATTCTTATTTCTGCAATTCTTTTTTAGTAAATATGTAGTGATAAATATAATTTTATTTCTTTTAACATTTCCATTTAACATTTATTAAGATAATAGCATTTGATTTTTACGGTCTATTTCTAAATTCGGCGTTGCACCTATCCGCATATTGTTGATTGATTTTACGTTTTATTTAAAAAATAATAGCTTTAATGACACATTTCTAAAGTACTCCTTCTTTTATCGTTTCCTTGTTATGCAAATAAATGAGAGAGGTTGTTGCTATCCACAAAAGGATAATAATATTTTATTTTATGGTTTATTTTTTGTTTCTAATTTAATCTAAATGTATTTTATGTGTTGTTTTTTTTTTATAAATTGTATGTTTCATTTGTCCTTATATTTTTGATCGATTTTACGTTTTATTTAAAAAATTATAGCTTTTTATCCGTAATACTTCTTCTGTTTAGCAATATACTATCAATCACAGCTAATATTTATTTTTTAATAGCGTGATAATAATAATGTTGCATTTGTACACGTCCCAGCGTATTTTTTTACTTTATAAAAATATATTGACAATCCTACTAATGCATTGGGTTAGTAAAAAACACTATGCGTTTTTTATTATTTTTATTTAAATTATTTCATACGAGTACATTGTTAAAGTTAGTAATAATTAAAAAACTAGCCAATTTATTTTAACATTTTCATCCATGGATCTAACGGAATAACGGTTAAATGAAGGTGTCTCGTATTCTATGTCTGTGCGCTATTTAAATTGTTGGCAGATTATTCATTACTATTACGACGTTTTTTCTAATTTTTCTATGCATTTTCAAAACGACTTCGACGACGTGTTTGCTCATTTTTAAACAAAGGTTTGATGGTTTTATTACATTTATCCCGGAATGCTTGATATGTCAAATATCCTGGAGAAACTCTATGAATACCTGTGACCTCTTATATTTTTTATAGTTGAGGCTGTCCTTTGTCGTAAAGTCTTGAGGATTCTTATAAAATAGTAAATTGTTTAGCCCACAAGTAGTTTTGTGCTTGTTATCGTTAATCAGTACATTTTTAGGAGCAAATTTGATGTTTTTTGCCCATTATCCTTTTATCAGTTTTCCAAACACACTGTGGACCTTAAGCTCTATCAATATCTGGGAATAATACCAATATTTTAGAAGGTGTACATCTTCTTCTTCATCTGTGCTCTCATCACCCTTCCATTTTTATATCTTCACCGCTTTTACGCATAAACATTACTTTTTTCATCGTAAATTTTATTTAATGACATAGAAGTTCTTTTTCATCAGCTTGCATTTTCCGAGAACTTTGTACTTTTCTCTCACTATTGCCGCACGTTTGTTTACCTGAACCGCTCTACTGAAGACATGTTAACAAATGAATTCTCACATGAATGACTTTGAATCTTTGTATATTTATACTTCTGTGCCCTTCTGTTAGTGTGTCTCTGATGACGTCTGAACGTCTCAGGTAATCTTTGTGGTCGTCTGTGCCTTTTGTTAGCGTGTCTCTGATGACGTCTGTACGTCTCTGGTACACTTCTATGGTCGACTGTGCCTTCTGTTAGCGTGTCTCTGATCACGTCATATTTAACGCCAAATGTCATGTCCTGTGTCAAACGACACGTCCTGCGTCGAATGTAACGTCATTCACGTCACGTCTTTCACGTCATATTTCACGACAAATGTCAAGTCATTAACGTAACGTCATTCACGTCACATCATTCACGTCACGTCACACACGTCACGTCATTCATATCACGTCATTCGCGTCACATCATTCACGTCACGTAACTCATGTCACGTCATACACGTCACGTCATACACGTCACGTCATTCACGTAACGTGATTCACGTCACGTTATTCACGTCACATCATTCACGTCACATCATTCACGTCACGCCAAATGTCAAGTCCTGCGTCAAACGAAACGCCCTGCGTCGAATAAACGTCATACACGTCACGTCTTTCACGTCATATTTCACGACAAATGTCACGTCATTCACGTCACATCATTCACGTCACATTATTCACGTCACGTCACATCATTCACGTCACTCACGTCACGTCATTCGCGTCACGTCATTCACGTCACGTCATACACGTCACGTCATTCACGTAACGTCATTCACGTCACGTCCTTCACGTCACATCATTCACGTCACATAATTCACGTCACGCCAAATGTTAACGTCCTGCGTCAAACGAAGCGTCCTGCGTCGAATGTAACGTCATTTACGTCAAGTCGACTTGACGTTAATGACTTGACATTTGTCGTGAAATATGACGTGAAAGACGTGACGTGAATGACGTTACATTCGACGCAGGACGTGTCGTTTGACACAGGACATGACATTTGGCGTTAAATATGACGTGATCAGAGACACGCTAACAGAAGGCACAGTCGACCATAGAAGTGTACCAGAGACGTACAGACGTCATCAGAGACACGCTAACAAAAGGCACAGACGACCACAAAGATTACCTGAGACGTTCAGACGTCATCAGAGACACACTAACAGAAGGGCACAGAAGTATAAATATACAAATATTCAAAGTCATTCATGTGAGAATTCATTTGTTAACATGTCTTCAGTAGAGCGGTTCAGGTAAACAAACGTGCGGCAATAGTGAGAGAAAAGTACAAAGTTCTCGGAAAATGCAAGCTGATGAAAAAGAACTTCTATGTCATTAAATAAAATTTACGATGAAAAAAGGAATGTTTATGCGTAAAAGCGGTGAAGATATAAAAATGGAAGGGTGATGAGAGCACAGATGAAGAAGAAGATGTACACCTTCTAAAATATTGGTATTATTCCCAGATATTGATAGAGCTTAAGGTCCACAGTGTGTTTGGAAAACTGATAAAAGGATAATGGGCAAAAAACATCAAATTTGCTCCTAAAAATGTACTGATTAACGATAACAAGCACAAAACTACTTGTGGGCTAAACAATTTACTATTTTATAAGAATCCTCAAGACTTTACGACAAAGGACAGCCTCAACTATAAAAAATATAAGAGGTCACAGGTATTCATAGAGTTTCTCCAGGATATTTGACATATCAAGCATTCCGGGATAAATGTAATAAAACCATCAAACCTTTGTTTAAAAATGAGCAAACACGTCGTCGAAGTCGTTTTGAAAATGCATAGAAAAATTAGAAAAAACGTCGTAATAGTAATGAATAATCTGCCAACAATTTAAATAGCGCACAGACATAGAATACGAGACACCTTCATTTAACCGTTATTCCGTTAGATCCATGGATGAAAATGTTAAAATAAATTGGCTAGTTTTTTAATTATTACTAACTTTAACAATGTACTCGTATGAAATAATTTAAATAAAAATAATAAAAAACGCATAGTGTTTTTTACTAACCCAATGCATTAGTAGGATTGTCAATATATTTTTATAAAGTAAAAAAATACGCTGGGACGTGTACAAATGCAACATTATTATTATCACGCTATTAAAAAATAAATATTAGCTGTGATTGATAGTATATTGCTAAACAGAAGAAGTATTACGGATAAAAAGCTATAATTTTTTAAATAAAACGTAAAATCGATCAAAAATATAAGGACAAATGAAACATACAATTTATAAAAAAAAAACAACACATAAAAATACATTTAGATTAAATTAGAAACAAAAAATAAACCATAAAATAAAATATTATTATCCTTTTGTGGATAGCAACAACCTCTCTCATTTATTTGCATAACAAGGAAACGATAAAAGAAGGAGTACTTTAGAAATGTGTCATTAAAGCTATTATTTTTTAAATAAAACGTAAAATCAATCAACAATATGCGGATAGGTGCAACGCCGAATTTAGAAACAGACCGTAAAAATCAAATGCTATTATCTTAATAAATGTTAAATGGAAATGTTAAAAGAAATAAAATTATATTTATCACTACATATTTACTAAAAAAGAATTGCAGAAATAAGAATCATTTACCTTATTTAAGATGTGCTCACTCTACACTGATTTCCCTGTTCGTTTCGTTCGTCTACAATGTTATGTCATAATGATGAAAATCGTATACTAAAAATATAATCGATGCTTTTTTGTTCGAACTTGCGGTTTTAATGCATCATTGTCATATTATACATTCTTGCTAATTTTGCACCATCAGATTAAATGCGACATAAATTAAACGACATGTGAATATTATTTCTAGAATTTGCAGTTTTAATTTCCGCTATTGAAATTTGCAAGGTGTTTCTGGCGATGTTGCAAAAAATATAATCGTTGCTTTTTGCGGTCATTGCCCTACATTCTTACTATTGCAATATAATGTTACAGGTGTAATATGAGATGAGGAATGTGCCTTACGACCGCTGACACATTCGTTTTGTGTGACTAATGAAATTCTATTTAATACTAGTATTAGATGTGAAATGTAACTTTTTATAATTAATTAAATCGTATTTAATTTCTTCTTCTTTTTTTGTGTCGAGCCATTGTCACTTCTTCTTCTTTTCGGTCTGTCAGTTCTTCTTCTTCTTCTTCTTTTCGTTTGTTATGTTGTTATCAATTCTTCTTCTTCTTTTCGATTTGTCAATTATTCTTCATTGTGCTGAGCTATTGTCACTTCTTCTTCTTTACGTTTGTCATGTTGCCGTCAATTCTTTTTCTTCTTTTCGTTTATCATGTTGTCAATTCTTCTTCTTTTCGATTTTTAAATTATTCTTCATTGTGTTGAGCCTTCTTCTTCTTTTCGTTTGTCAATCCTTCTTCTTCTTTTCGTTTGTCATGTTTCTGTCAATTCTTCTTCTTCTTTTTTCGATTTGTCACTTCTTCATTGTGCTGAGCCATTGTAATTTCTTCTTTTTTTCGTTTGTCACGTTTACTTCTTCTTCTTTGCGGTCTGTCAACGTTCAATATTAACTGCCAATTCTTCTTCTTTTTTACGGTTTGTCAATTCTTCTTCATCTTCTTTTCGATTTGTCACTTCTTCTTTTCGTTTGTCACTTCTTCTTCTCCTTTTCGTTTGTCATGTTGCTGTAAATTCTTTTTCTTTTTGTTTGTCATGTCAACTTCTTTGCCGTAGCCGTCAAGTATTGGTCTGTCAAATCAATGTTTTAAAATTGTCGTGTAGCACAGTACGTGTCATTTACATGACAGTCGACTGTCATGTATATGCTAACATCGATGTATCATTTGTCTCGCTAAATTAAGCTATTTAGATGATTTAACGTTAAGACCTTTACGACATCCCTTTTCTTTACGACAATACTGTTGGATATCGTTTTTGTACATTAACATATTTTTTTTCGTTATTACCCTGTATTACCGCTTATATTTTACGCACATAAACTGTATATAATTTTATTTTCTCGCCATGACACATTTTAACTTTGAATATTTGATGGTCCTCTTATTCGGAGTATAAAAAGGACGGTCGACTTTTATCCCACGCGGATGCACGCCTATGTACCTTTACGAAGGGAATCGTACATAAACCTATAAGCTGATCGTGATCCATATCTGCAAAGTATGTTGTCAGCTTGGGTTAGTATATACAGTGCATTCCGTATGTTTTATAAACATGATCAGGGGAAATTGTTGCCTGATGGCTATCGAAGAACCGTCTATGACCAACATATCTTTCTTATCGAAGATGTTCAATATCAACCTGTAAAAACATAATATTACACGCTGGCCGTAGATAAAATATAGTACGCAAATCACAATATTTCAGTAATATTCACTAAAATGATAGGCATATACAGAATAATAGCGGCGTATAGTAATGTACGTTCATTGGAGAGTATTACCTGAATTGTCGTAGATAAAATAAAGTATGCAGCTCACAATACCCTCTCGATTTAGTAAGTTTCATACATATGATAGGCATATACAGAATAATAGCTGTGCGCGTTCAATGGAGACCTATGTATAGTAGTGATCGTTCATATAAGGTCCATGTTGAGCAGTGATCGTTCAGCTGATATCTTTATCGAGTAAGATAGGTTTTTATTGTTTGGCTATACTGTAAGACTGGATCATGCTCATTGATTAAATCACAAAAAAGAATATTGTATATTGACTTTTAAGATTATAAAGGATGTTTGTTGGTTTGGTCATACTGTAAGAATTCGCTGGTTAATACCCATAATTATATAGGAATATTGTAGGTCATCTGTGTGTATCTGTGTGAGAGACGAGAGCCGTGTAGGTACCTATACTTAGACACGTTCGGTGGTTTGGTCATAATGTGAGGATGACCTGCGGTATGATGTGTTTGATTTTTCATCTATTCGCAATAGGTTTTCAAGCGATATCTTGCATGTACATTGAGCTGCTTAGAAGATTAATATCCCTTTGTCCTGTTATAGAAGCTTCTTCATATACAGTAATACTTATGTGTAGGTACCTACATGCTTTTGTGTTTTGTATAAATGTACCTATTTACGAATGTTTCTTCTAAAATTTAGGAATATATTAATTTATAATACATTTAAGTATGTAGTAATTTTCTTTACAATTTTTACCTATCTATTTGCTTTTTTTTTATATCTTATATTACCAGTGTCTAGCAAGCGTTTGCGTGGGTTAGCGGAATGTGTATCTAGTTACTGTCGTGTTAGTACTTGGTTCAATTCCCTCCTAAGGAAAATTTTTTTGTTTAATATTAATGGTTATTGACATACTTAGACTATTATAATGACTTAAAATATGATTAAAAATAATTAAAATAATTAATCGGACTGTGGCCCACTAACGTCACCCGACAAGTCCCGACAAGTTACCCCCCTGACGTCACCCGACAAGTTACCCCACTGACGTCACCCACGCCGGAGTCACGCGGTGCATCGACAGTCACGCGCTACGTTGTATCGCTAGGGTTCAAAGGTCAAAGTGTCCTGAAGTGGCTTATCTTCTACTTACATTCTACAATATTACTTCAAAAGTAAATATGAAATATATAAATTTTAGTTAGTTATATAAATATTATATAGGTAAGTAGGTACCTATATATATATTTAGTTTATTTGTATATAAAAATAAAAATGCTGAATATATAAATACCTATACCTAATACCCAAATATATATTATGTAAAATATGTATGTAAATAACTAAAATTTATGTTTTGTTTATATGTATCTATATACATACTTACTATTTAAGTAATAATGAAGTACCAAAATGAATTCTTTATTTGTAGGTTGACCGCAAACAAAATAAAAAGGTTAATTATGCATGTTCCTATTCCTTGTAGAAATACTCGTGTCTTCCTCATAACACAGCACAGACCAAAATACACATCCCACAGTCCCGAGTCCCGCATAGACAGTGATAGTCTTGACTGTAGATACAAATGCCAAATGCCTAACTGTTTTTCATATTTTGTATTTTGCCTTTGTTCCCAACCCCTTACCCCTTATGCAGGTATGCAGCGGTCGTTTCCTCATTGTTTGTGGGATTTGGCTCAGCTTTGTCAATTCCATGTAAAAATAAAATTCTAAGAATACTCATGATAAACTTATTCAATCAAAATAGTAAATGCATTTCAATGATGAAAGCGAAACGAGAATTTCTCCTTTTTCGTTAATACAACTAATTTTTAAACATTTTTACCATACAATTAAAAACAATTTTAAATAATGAATTCGGTAGTTCAATAGTACTGCCTACATAAATTTTTAAATTTTATTAATTATTCATAACGAAGTTTATAATCTATAGGCTAACATTATTCTTCTTATGCATACACATATTCCTTTTAAGATATTTTAAAAGTACTTATAAGTATGTGTCAAGTATATACTTTTATGGAATATTCGATAAAGGTATATTCTAAGAATAAACTTTTTTGAATATTCCGAGATGCTACTTACACGAATGTACTCAGTATATTCGGTACGAGAATATTCCTTAAAGTATATGCAAAGAACATGAAATTTAGAATGTTTTTTATGGTACATGCTACGCTTGTACTACGCATATACTAAAAAGAATATACTCCAACGAATGTTGGTAGTATATGCTTTGAACATGATGCGAACATCATTGTTATGTGGGAGGAGCAAGGTTACCAATTTTGGTCAGGTTGTTAGAAGACCCGCAGTCGCAAGGCTACAACTAACATTGCCAAGGAGGTAAAGCTACCTGAGGAAATGAAAAGCCATAACATTATTAAATAAAATGATGTTGGATAATCGAGTACAAATATAAAAATAAATAAGCAAAATCATTGGCTAATACTCGTAAAGTGAATGTGAATTTTGTTGGAAATATATAAAATGATGAAGGGTCATCACTCCATACATTTCTGTGCAACTATATACACCGGTGTTTCGGCGTAATCCTTCTACAAGTTAACAAACAACTTTTTTAACTTGCTACACTATACTGACGAAGCCCAAATAGGCCGAAACACCGGTGTATATAGTTGCACAGAAATGTATGGAGTGATGACCCTTCATCATTTTATATATTTCCAACAAAATTCACATTCACTTTACGAGTATTAGCCAATGATTTTGCTTATTTATTTTTATATTTGTACTCGATTATCCAACATCATTATATATATATATATATATATATATATATATATATATATATATATTGATGTGATCTTGATTATTGATATGAGATAATATTCTTATATGTCATTTAATTTAATCAATGCATTAATAATAATCTAATTAATTTACCAGATCACATATCAATATGTTTTCAATCTCAGGGCTTTTTATAAAATTAATTACTTACTTACGTGGCTTCTAAGTATTTCTCAATGGTTCCTAATCGGGATAGGAAATAAAAGAGTAAAATAATACACACATATGGGTTACAATTATAATCAAAATATTGTTTATTTTATTTAAATTGCAATCACTGCTTAATATTTGCTAGATCTTATTATTCTTAAACATAACATTTACAAATGGGAATCTTATTTCCTTTTGGTTTCCAATTGAAAGTTTTTATTAACATTTAACTATTAGGATTTATTAGCAACAATTCTATTTAAGTTTGATGAAGCTTTTCTGATATTATTTATTATGTTCTTCTACTTTAAATGTGGTATTTAATACGAAAAACCCATACATTCATGTCCAAACAAATGAGACTGACCTTTTTCTGGTGAACTGAGAATGTCTTCACACAAGACCCGTTTCCTGCTATCCTTGGCTGCGATCAAAACCTCGTCCTGGCTTCCAGTAATGTTCTCCTTTGAAAACTAGCTCGTATAGCTCCCGTTCCTGCTTCTGTCGTGATGCCGTGTTTCTACCTTTTTCGAAACTTCAATCAGCTACCGGGACACTCTTGGCTCAAGGACGTTATTTACTCTCGACCTGGCCTACCTCTCGTTCCACGATAGATACTCCACACTCACGGAACTATACCGGCTTTCTCACTCTCCGTACACTACCGTCTACTACTGGACTTCACCTATCGACAGCTCAAAACATTCTGATCTATCTTTTTCATTCACTCCCATACTTTCTAAATATCCCTTCCAGATTCACAAATCAACCTTCCACCACCAACTCTCATTCGCAGTATTCCTCAAAACCAATTTTTAATCTTTCTAAATATGCTTAATGGATTTCAAAAAAAAAATAGGTAATTCCCATTCTAAAATTACTTTCTACTATTTACAAAATTTAATGACCTATTATCTACTTCAACTGAGTCTTATTTAGCATAGGCTAATGATCGAACCTTCCGCGAACAACGATAATGACCTATTCTCTATTTCAACTGAGTCTTATTTAGCATAGGCTAATGATCGAACCTTCCGCGAACAACGATAATGGTACGCGACATTCACTTTGTTTATTCTCGGCGCATTGTCCCGAGTCCCGTAAGCTTCCTCTAATCACTTCTTAAAATTAAATATAACAACTTGTTGTATACAGGTTGTTCTAAATTTATTATGCCCGTGGTTGAGAAAATTGAAAATATTTTATATTAAATTGAATTCTGCTTATAATTATCACAATTTAATTTTCAGATCAAATAGAAATATAACAAATCCCCGCCTTGTATTCGATAAAATTTATCTGCATTTTTAAATAAATTTTCTCGAGGCAAAACCAACTCCCTGTATATTTCCTTACTTTAATCTACGTCTTATACCCCTTCTTCTTGTATTACTCTAATTAGTCCCACCTGTAGAGTAATTGTTTCCTTATTTTCAGTGTCCTCATCCTGTGTTAGAGTGTCGGCTATTATGTTGTCTTTCCCTTTTTCCCATATCAATCTTCTGTCTTTTTCCTCAGATTTTTCACATACTTTTACCGTGTATTCTGCATCCTCATTTTCATATGCCTCCTCTTTAAATGCCACTGTTTCGATCATATCTTTTTCGCTTTCATTTGTTAGCTTTATTTCTTCTTCTCCTGAGCTCATCTCTTCTTTTGAGGAATCCCAGTTTTCTTTTGCTTTTGATACTCTCAATTTTTCTTCTTCTGGGCTCAACTCTTCTTTTGAGGAGCCACAGGTTTCATTTTCTTTTGTCTTTTTCTGACTTTTTCTCCCTTTTCTTCTTTGTCCTTGCTTCGTTGCCAAATTCATTTCCACTGTTTGTTCTTTACCTGATTCGTCCGTATTTTGTTTCTCCTGTTCCTTGTCCTGTTCTTCTTCTTTTTCTTCTGTTAGATTCATCGTATTATTTTTAAAATCTATCACTACATGTTTTTCTGCCAATTCGTCAACTCCTACTATCATGTCATGTGACATGTTTGGCATTATTACACATTGTAGTGCATACATCTTCTTACCCAGTCGTACCATTACTCGTATGCCTTCATTTATAGTTGCCAATGTCCGTTTGTTTGCGCCCACTAAATTTACCCTAGGTATTTTGTAAATTAAATTTGTTAAGTTAACTTCTTCTATTAGTTTTCTGTTGACCAATGTTATTTCAGATCCAGTGTCTATCATAATTTTAATTGGTTTCTCGTTGATAAATCCATCCACAAATTTTAAATTAACTCCATTTTTCTTTTCGTTGTTTCCTGCCAATTTAATAAACTCCTTGGGGTTACAAAAGATTCCTGTTTGATTTTTGGTTTTTAGTGAGCGCCGTCGTGAAAAGACGCCGGTTGCTCATCGTTGTTTATATTTTCGTCATAATGTCTCTCTCCGTCATATTCTTCTGTCTGGGTATTATTTACCTCTCTTCTATTTTCTCTTGGTCTGTCGGATCTGTTTCGGTTTTCTCGATATCCCTGTTCATTTTGTCTACCATTATTTCTGTTTTCTTGATTTGCGCGTGTGGTGTTTCTATTCTGGTATTCTCGATTTCTGTCCTCATTCCATTGCCTATTTCTTTGTTCATAATTTCCTCTTCCGTTGTCTCTATTTTCGTTTTCCCTTCTGGGATTAAAATCTCGTCTTGTATAGTCCCTCCTATTTTGATTTCTATCTCTGTAATCCTGTGTTTCTCGGGGCCTGTAATCTTCTCGCGACCTTCTTGATTTTCTTTCTCTTAAACGTGATTCTCTTATTTGTAGGAATTGGCATAAACTATCTATGTCTTTGTAGTTTTGCAATGTGATATGGTCTTCCAGCGTTTCTTCGAAATGTCTTGCAATCAGTTCGACTAATTGTTCCGATGAGTAATTATATTGTAAATGTTTTGCGTTATAGTAAATTTGTAATGCATATGTCCTTTCTGATATACCCATCCTATCATTGTATTTCCCATTTTGCAATTCCTTGTTAATTTCCAATTGTTGGACTTTTCCCCAGAAATAATTCAAAAATTTTTGTTCAAATTGTTGCCAACTGTCAAATTCTTCTTCTTTGCAATCGAACCATAGGCTTGCTTCATATTTTAGATGGTTTCTGATAGTTTCTTTTGCTGTTTCGAAATTTCCGATGTGCTGTATTTTCTTTTTCAGGCTATTTATGAACGGCACTGGGTGTAATCTTCTTACATCCCCGCCAAACCTTATCTTCACGTCATCTGTGCTATGTATAACCATTTCTCTTCTTTCTCCTACATTTTGTTGAATATTGATTTCTGCAATCTTTCTTTCCATTTCTTCTCTGATTGCTTGAATAGCGTTTTCAAACTTGTTTTCGAAATTTTCTATTTCCTTTTTCTGGCAATTCGTTATCTCCTTTATTTTATTTTGAATTTTCATTTCTTGTTCTTTCATCTCGTTTTTCATTGTTGTCAAACATCCTTTTACTTCCTTTTCATACTTTCCTATGCGTTCCTCCATTTTCTTGTTGTTCTCTTCTATCGCTTGTTTCATTTTTTGTTGTGTTTCATCCATTTTTTGATCCAATTTTTGTTGTGTTTCATCCATTTTTTGTTGTGTTTCATCCATTTTTTGATGTGTTTCTCTTTGATTGTCATCCAGTTTTTGTTGTGTTTCATCCATTTTCTGTTCCATTCTTTGTGACTGGAGTTGCATCATTTGTAATAATTTATCTATTCCTGATAATTCTTGCTGTTCTGATGCCATGATTGTCGTGTCTAAAATATCTTCTTGGTCTGAATGTTCTTTTTGTTTTTTATTGTCTTTGCTTTGGCTTCTTGTCACAGACATTTGTTTTCAAGAAATACTGTCCCCGCCAAATATGAAATTTTACTAGTATGTTACCAAGACGACTTTTTCTCACCCAAATATTATAAATTGTCAATAAATATATGAAATGTAAATATCGTAAAAATAAAATATTAAATCAGTTATGTAAAATTTGTACCTAAAGAGATCTAAAATTTTATGTTATCAAATGCAAGTATCTCACTTTTTACCACAGGCATATAAATTTTCAAATACCGGCTTTACTCTTTCTATCCTTCAAATTTGCCACTAGAAATACTTTTCAATGCTTTCCACGTTGGACGACAGTTGATGTGATCTTGATTATTGATATGAGATAATATTCTTATATGTCATTTAATTTAATCAATGCATTAATAATAATCTAATTAATTTACCAGATCACATATCAATATGTTTTCAATCTCAGGGCTTTTTATAAAATTAATTACTTACTTACGTGGCTTCTAAGTATTTCTCAATGGTTCCTAATCGGGATAGGAAATAAAAGAGTAAAATAATACACACATATGGGTTACAATTATAATCAAAATATTGTTTATTTTACTTAAATGGCAATCACTGCTTAATATTTGCTAGATCTTATTATTCTTAAACATAACATTTACAAATGGGAATCTTATTTCCTTTTGGTTTCCAATTGAAAGTTTTTATTAACATTTAACTATTAGGATTTATTAGCAACAATTCTATTTAAGTTTGATGAAGCTTTTCTGATATTATTTATTATGTTCTTCTACTTTAAATGTGGTATTTAATACGAAAAACCCATACATTCATGTCCAAACAAATGAGACTGACCTTTTTCTGGTGAACTGAGAATGTCTTCACACAAGACCCGTTTCCTGCTATCCTTGGCTGCGATCAAAACCTCGTCCTGGCTTCCAGTAATGTTCTCCTTTGAAAACTAGCTCGTATAGCTCCCGTTCCTGCTTCTGTCGTGATGCCGTGTTTCTACCTTTTTCGAAACTTCAATCAGCTACCGGGACACTCTTGGCTCAAGGAGGTTCTTTACTCTCGACCTGGCCTACCTCTCGTTCCACGATAGATACTCCACACTCACGGAACTATACCGGCTTTCTCACTCTCCGTACACTACCGTCTACTACTGGACTTCACCTATCGACAGCTCAAAACATTCTGATCTATCTTTTTCATTCACTCCCATACTTTCTAAATATCCCTTCCAGATTCACAAATCAACCTTCCACCACCAACTCTCATTCGCAGTATTCCTCAAAACCAATTTTTAATCTTTCTAAATATGCTTAATGGATTTCAAAAAAAAATAGTTAATTCCCATTCTAAAATTACTTTCTACTATTTACAAAATTTAATGACCTATTATCTACTTCAACTGAGTCTTATTTAGCATAGGCTAATGATCGAACCTTCCGCGAACAACGATAATGACCTATTCTCTATTTCAACTGAGTCTTATTTAGCATAGGCTAATGATCGAACCTTCCGCGAACAACGATAATGGTACGCGACATTCACTTTGTTTATTCTCGGCGCATTGTCCCGAGTCCCGTAAGCTTCCTCTAATCACTTCTTAAAATTAAATATAACAATTTGTTGTATACAGGTTGTTCTAAATTTATTATGCCCGTGGTTGAGAAAATTGAAAATATTTTATATTAAATTGAATTCTGCTTATAATTATCACAATTTAATTTTCAGATCAAATAGAAATATAACAATATATATAAAATTGGGGTTGAAGTTTATTGGGTATCCAGCTGAATAAAACCAAGTGGTACTCTGTTTAACAAAACGTTATATTTCGCTGATTTTCATCAGCATCATCAGACGAAAGCTACAATATTTAAAAAAATGGTACAATTTTAGAGTATGGTTTTTTACTATTTTTATCTTACCTAATTGAGGTTGATGGTAGTAAGATATTTAGATGACATCGAGATACTGCAATTTTGATAAAATGTTTGTTAAATTTAGTTAATTATGTAATAGGATTAATTGAAATTAGTTTTAAATTGACAAGAATGAAAATTTTATTTGAAGTTGATTAATGTCAATCAGGTGAAGTACTAGACATATTAAATAATGAATGTTATTAAGTGTTTTATGTGGGAAAATAGTTTAGTTATATATCGCTAATATCATAAAGGTTTATTTAATTGAAATTTAACATATCGGTTGTCTTTTAGTTTAAAAATTTAATATTATTTTTTATTATGCTAATTATATAAACTGCGCGTCATAGAAAACGGGCACCCTAAAAAATGGGTCATTTTTGATGTCGCGTATCTCCTAAACCTGTTGTCCGATTTAAGTGATTTTTTGAATATGTTATAGCCTTATTCTTTGTCAATATCACGGTAATAATATTTTTGCCAAACAGGTAAATTTTCATTGTATACCGGGTGTACGAATCAAACTGTGTTTTTTTCTCAAAGTTCGCAACACCCTGTGGAATATTCTAGCATTTATAAAATACTAAAATTAAAACCCAATTATAGCCTCAGGTTTTCTTAACATTCTGTTTTTTGATTCATTCGCTTATGTTGGATAATACAAAAGTTATGTACTTTAACAACTAGTCATGTTCTTCATCAGTATAGGTTGTTTGTAAATAGGTTCACAAACTTTAAGGGGCAATTCTGCATGAAAAAATAATGACCGTTTTCTTTATAAACTTATGTCCGCAAATGCTTTGTTTACGAGATACGGGATGTTGAATTTCTTTTACAAACTGACGATTTATTTTATTGTCCAAAAACCGGTTAAGATATGCAAATGAAATTTGGTAGGTTTTAAGAGACAGTTATTACAAATTTTTTGACTTACAATTAAGAATTTTATATTGACTATTGGCATGCATACGGGTAATATGACCGATCATATTACCCGTATGCACGCCAATGGTGAATATAAAATTCTTAGTTGTATGTCAAAAAATGCGCAATAACTACGTCTTAAAACCCACTAAATTTCATTTGCATATCTCAACCGGTTTTAAAGCAATAAATAATTCGTCAGTTTGTAAGAAAAAATTCAACATTCCGTATCTCGGAAACGAAGCATTTGTGGACATAAGGCGCAGTCTCTCTTATGCGATTGTCGCATGCGTTCGACGCAAGCAGCAGTCGCAAGCAATTAACGCAGTGGTTGGGGTGGTCTCTCTTGTGCGTTTAGACGCATCAGTTAAAACAGCTGATGAAAAGCGGGAATTTAAAAAAAATAATAGGTTAGGTTATATATTATCTAATAGCACCGATAACAGTAACATTGCTTCATAGTAATTTATAATAATATTGATACATAATAATTTATAATTATAGTAATACTTAGTAATTAATAATAATAGGAATATTTAGTAATTTATAATAATAGTAATACTTAGTAATTAATAATATTCATTAGTCATTTATAATAATAGTAATATTTAGTAATTTATAATTAGTAGGTAGTAGTAATTAGTAGTAAGTAGTAATTAATTTAGTGATAATAATAATATCGTATGGCATTTTTGCCGGGGAGATCCTTTCGGATAGTTCCAGCGCCAATTACATCGTTAACCCTGTTTCAAGTAACTAGTGTCGATGTACACTAGCCCAGGGGGACCGACGGCTTAACGTACTCTCCGAGGCACGGTGAGACGGCTCGTGTCATTATTGGAAATGAAAATGGTTTGTCTTTGGCAGGGATCGAACCCACGTCTACTGGCGTATGAGGCCAGCGTTTATACCGTTACCCACTGCCGCTCACAGTGATAATAATAATGGAGCATCTACAGAGACAGGTTTATCTTCACATATTAAAAGAGCAAGAATTGGAGGAGAACATTTTAAAAATGATGCTCTCAGATGAAGGTAAACCAAAAAAGAGTAAAACTGATGACATATATGTGAATAGGGTTAAAGAAGGATACCAAACCAATTTAATAAGTAAATATATGGTTGATAATGAGACCAAGTTTCATAGTTTCTTTCGCGTGACGAAGAACCAGTTCCAGTTCTTGTTATGTGTTATCAAGGAAGACATAACGAAATCTCCTACAAGAATGGTAAAAAGAGAGTGATAACACCAGAAGAAAAACTTGGTGTCACATTAATGGTTAGTACAAAATGTTTATTCTCTGTGCAATTATGAAAACAACAGCATTGCTTATTTATATCTGGAAATTACATATTATTAAAATATTAATTAATAAAGCTTCTTAACCTCGAACCTCGTTATCATAAGTTGGTAAACAACAAACTTTTAAATTCTATGTCAAATTTTTTGTTGTTTTATGAAATGGACGCATGCAGTCACTGCAAAGCACTGCTATCATCACCAGTCGATGCAGCAGGCGCATGCGATTCCTCGCGTCGGACGCACAAGACAGACCGGCCGTATAAAGTTTACATTTGAGTAGTGCACAGAACATCGCTTGCGACTGCTGCTTGCGTCAAACGCATGCGACAATCGCATAAGAGAGACTGCGCCTATACGATTATAAAGCAAACTGTCATTATTTTTAAATGCAGAACTACCCATTAAAGTTTGTCGCACTTGTTTAGGAACACCCTGTACTTAAAAAGAACACGGCTAGTTGTTAAAGTACCTAACTTTTGTATTGTTCAACGTAAGCGAATGAATAAAAAAACAGAATGTTAAGAAAACCAGAGGCTATAATTGGGTTTTAATTTCAGTATTTTATAAATGCTAGGATATTCCACAGGGTGTTGCGAACTTTGAAAAAAAAAACACAGTTTGATTCGTACACCCGGTATACAATAAAAATTTAAGTGTTAAGCAAAAATATTACTACAGGGATATTGACAAAGAATAAGGCTATAACATATTCAAAAAATCACTTAAATCGGACAACAGGTTTAGGAGATACGCGACCTCAAAAATTAGCCATTTTTTAGGGTGCCCGTTTTCTATGACGCGCAGTTTATTAAAAATGTGTTATAAATTTGATGTTATTTTTCTAATTGTAATAAATAAGCATAAATTTCACTTAGATGTTCGACGTCTGATTTCTTATTTATTAAGTTATTTGTTTGACTGATAAATGCCATCTCGAGGAATAGTCTTTTGTTAAGATTATTTTCTATTGCAAGTATTTTTGTTTCGTTGTAGTTCATTATATGTTGTTCATCATGTACGTGTTTTGCAAGGGAACATCTATCAGGGTATAATCTACTGTCACTTTTGTGTGAAGTTATACGGCTTTTTAGGTGTCTAGACGATTGGCCGATGTATTGTTTATTACAACTTCCACAAGGAATACTCTCAGTGGCGACGCGTGACTTTTTCTAAAGTGTTACCAAAACCAGATATATATATATATATATATATATATATATATATATATATATATATATATATGTATATATATATATATATATATATATATATATATATATAAAATATTTGATTTATTATCGACCGTATATTGTTTAAATAAAATTTTGGTATTTTTTTCGGGTTCTGTCGGTCAGGAATTAAAACAATACTATTTTTTTGTCACTTAATATTTCGTCAACTGATTGTTGACTTCATCAGAAGTGCACTACAAATTTACAAGAAACAAAGGTATAAGCAACATAAGAAAAATTATATAAAACACTACTTACAATGTGGAATTGTTGACAAATAAACAAACAAACATTGGTCACACACTCTTACAATTAGACTAACATTTTTAAAATGAAACAAATTAAATATAGGTAAAATGATAAAAACGATAAAAAATGTACATTAATGACTAGTTTATGTGTATAGATAAAATAAGTATAATTGGTAAATGTTGTATCAATAATTTTAATTAAATAGATTGCAGAATATTGCAGTATATATTGCTGAGTTGGTTGGTGTCAGCCTTATAATTAATTACATTTTTTGTTTTTGTGATGTAACACATTTCGAGAAATAGCCTGTTTTTATAGTGTTGTACTGTTTGTAGTATTTCAACATTGGTATAGTCAAACTGATGACCTGTGTTGATGCAGTGATCGACTACAGCGCATGTATTTTTATATTTCTGGCAGTCACTTTTGTGTTGAGTAATACGTTGTTTCAGCCATTGGCTTGTTTGTCCAATATAGCAACCGTCGCAGCCTAAACGCGGTAGTTTATAGATCGTGTTGGTTGTGTACATAGTTGGTGTATGATCTTTTACACGAGAGAATAAACTTTTGTTATTAATACAGCTGTACTTACCAATTCTGATGTTGGAATGTGGTTTAAAAAGAGCCGTAATTTTGTTCGTGAGGTTTTCAATAAAGGGTAATCTTCTGTATTTAAAATCTTGTGGAGCATCTCTATCCAATTGTCCATCATAATATTCCGAGTTGTAAATCAGTTGTTTTAGTATAGACCTAGGGTAACCGTTGTTGATAAATATGTCAAGTAGTTTGCGTTTATTTTTACTTAGGAACTGGTCATCACATATATGTAGTATTCTATTTATCATAGCAAGAACTGTACTATATTTCTGGTTTTTGGGGTGGTTGGATGAAAAATTTAAAAATCTTCCTGATGCAGTAGGTTTTTGATACCAATCTAGGATGACGTGATTGTCTTCCGTACGAATTACTTTTGTGTCCAAGAAGGGTACGCTGTTATTAGTTTCTCTTTCAGCAGTGAATTGTATCTTACTATTGAAAGAATTGAAAGTGTTTAAGATGGTGTCGACCTGATTAATTGGTACGGAACAGAAGATGTCATCGACATATTTATATAGGAAAGGCAGTGTGAATGGAAGGTTGATTATGGTGTTTTCTATTAAATAGACATATACATCAAATAGACAATAGGAAACACCATAATCAACCTTCCATTCACACTGCCTTTCCTATATAAATATGTCGATGACATCATCTGTTCCGTACCAATTAATCAGGTCGACACCATCTTAAACACTTTCAATTCTTTCAATAGTAAGATACAATTCACTGCTGAAAGAGAAACTAATAACAGCGTACCCTTCTTGGACACAAAAGTAATTCGTACGGAAGACAATCACGTCATCCTAGATTGGTATCAAAAACCTACTGCATCAGGAAGATTTTTAAATTTTTCATCCAACCACCCCAAAAACCAGAAATATAGTACAGTTCTTGCTATGATAAATAGAATACTACATATATGTGATGACCAGTTCCTAAGTAAAAATAAACGCAAACTACTTGACATATTTATCAACAACGGTTACCCGAGGTCTATACTACAACTGATTTACAACTCGGAATATTATGATGGACAATTGGATAGAGATGCTCCACAAGATTTTAAATACAGAAGATTACCCTTTATTGAAAACCTCACGAACAAAATTACGGCTCTTTTTAAACCACATTCCAACATCAGAATTGGTAAGTACAGCTGTATTAATAACAAAAGTTTATTCTCTCGTGTAAAAGATCATACACCAACTATGTACACAACCAACACGATCTATAAACTACCGTGTTTAGGTTGCGACGGTTGCTATATTGGACAAACAAGCCAATGGCTGAAACAACGTATTACTCAACACAAAAGTGACTGCCAGAAATATAAAAATACATGCGCTGTAGTCGATCACTGCATCAACACAGGTCATCAGTTTGACTATACCAATGTTGAAATACTACAAACAGTACAACACTATAAAAACAGGCTATTTCTCGAAATGTGTTACATCACAAAAACAAAAAATGTAATTAATTATAAGGCTGACACCAACCAACTCAGCAATATATACTGCAATATTCTGCAATCTATTTAATTAAAATTATTGATACAACATTTACCAATTATACTTATTTTATCTATACACATAAACTAGTCATTAATGTACATTTTTTATCGTTTTTATCATTTTACCTATATTTAATTTGTTTCATTTTAAAAATGTTAGTCTAATTGTAAGAGTGTGTGACCAATGTTTGTTTGTTTATTTGTCAACAATTCCACATTGTAAGTAGTGTTTTATATAATTTTTCTTATGTTGCTTATACCTTTGTTTCTTGTAAATTTGTAGTGCACTTTTGATGAAGTCAACAATCAGTTGACGAAATATTAAGTGACAAAAAAATAGAATTGTTTTAATTCCTGACCGACAGAACCCGAAAAAATACCAAAATTTTATTTATATATATATATATATATATATATATATATATATATATATAATGTATTTTATAAATATTTTTATATATACAGTGTTCCCATACATCAAAGTTTGTCCGACTAGACACCGTGAATTTTCAGCTTGCTATTAATCAACTTTTTTTTGGTACGCGCGATCCAGGTCTATTATTAAAATAGATGAAATACAGAAATAAAATTAAAAAATTAAAAATTTAAGAAATTATATAAAGTATCTACAAACTAAAAACATATTTGTTGTTTTTAGGTAAAATATGTATTATATATCACCTTTAAACTTTGTTAAAAAATCCAAATTGTATAATTAGTATACTAATCAGTACATTCATTTGTCATTTTTA
The DNA here is from genome assembly GCF_917563875.1 of Diabrotica virgifera virgifera. Lineage (NCBI taxonomy): Eukaryota > Metazoa > Arthropoda > Insecta > Coleoptera > Chrysomelidae > Diabrotica > Diabrotica virgifera. The sequence continues at coordinate 68,482,268 of NC_065451.1, forward strand.
GCCTAAAATATTAAATAATTTTTATTTTATTGATTATATTAAGGTGACCAATTGTACTCATTTACTGAGTTTTTTACTCTTTTTTCGCAAACCGTACTCTTTTCAAATCCTGTACTCTGAAAGTACTCATTTGTATAATTTTATACTCATTATTGTGAACGGATAGAATGGATAGTGAACTTTAGAGCATTAAATTGTTTCAAATGGACCCTTCTAAACAGTAAAATTGAATGGAAAGAGCTTTCTTCAGCAGTCGAATTTGTAATGAAGGAAGTAAAAGATATTGTTATTAATGACCATTTTCTCTTTGAAGAAATTCGAAGAGTAAATTTATATTTAAATGAAGAAAAATTGAAGAAATGGAACAATGAGAAAATAGAACTTGAAAAAAGATGGGCAGAAACCTTTCTGCATTTTAGAGTAGAACATATCCCACATGAAAATTTAAAAGTTTTAATAGAAATTTGCTTAGGTTGTCCAGACCCTAATTAATGCTGCTGTTGAAAGGATATTTTCACTAGGGAATGATTATTGGAGCAATGAGAAGTCGCAACTTTCTGTAAAAACATTATCTGCCGTCTTAACAGTCAAATTTAATATGCAAAATAAAAGTTGTTCCGATGTGGCTACATTATTATAGGAACATCCTCATTTAGCAAAAAAATGCACTACAAAGAAAAATATGTTTTAAAAAGAAAATAAAGTTTTTATCCTTTTTTCTTCTTTTTTTTTGTTTCGCCTATGAAATACAGTAGACTCCCTCTATAACGAGAAATGAAATGGCGGCCTAATTACCTCGTTATAAGAGGATCTCGTTATATCAGAGAACAGTAATATTGAAATATTTTGATATCTCTTACGTAGTTTATTAGGGGTCGATGGTGAACAATGAGACGTCGCCATCGTAAATTGTAAATTTCCTACAATAATCAATATCGGTCGATATACACAGGAAGAAGTTTATTGCAGGCGGCGAAGCATATTACAGCACTTGCCTCGATAAAATAATAACACAGATGTTAGGAATTTCTATATACAGCCAGTTGGGTTGTTTATTTATAGCCATTACTGCCCTAAAATCAGGTAAAAAACATATTCTTCGGTTTCATTTTTCCTCGTTATAACCAAATGTTCCTCGTTATAGAGGGTTATAGTTCAATAGGAATTTCATTGGACACCTAATGTACCTCGTTATAAGCGAAACCTCGTAATATCCGTGTTCGTTATAGAGAGAGTCCACTGTACTTGCAAAGTGTACTCTTTTTGAACATAAAATAGTTGGTCACCTTAATTATATACACTATAATATACTGTATATACGGTGACCATATAATTTTAAAGAAAAATAAGTACAAAAAAAATGTATTAAGAACGCAAAATGTATCTTGTTATTGGACAAATATAACTTTTTGGCATTAAAAATAAATAAACCATGTAGCTAGACATAAAAAATTATGTCAATTAAACTAAACATAACACATTACATTAACTTTGAAAAAGTTACAAGCCTGTAATTAAGAGTTTTTAGATGAGGGACCTGGAATAGCCTCATCTTCTTCCGGTTTTTTGCATCATTCATATTTTTATGAACTTAAAATTAATTTAAGAAGGTCCGGCTTCGACTGAAGTAAATGAAACATTTCATACAAGTCTCATCAAAATTTGCGTACACCAGCATCGCTGCCTTGAGAGTGGATATGGACATTTGTGACTTTTGCGACGTCCAATAATAATTATTTATTACAGAAAATAAATGTTCGATAGCCGCACTAGTACCCGGAAGACAAAAAATAAATTCGCATAATATTTGTAAGTTTTTCAGTTTGAATTGATCGACACACTTAAAAACTTTAAGCCATCGATCCTGACTATTTTTTTCTTCTCTGTTCCACTCAGCAATTTTTTCACTTGTAGCCACGTCTTTCAAAATTCCCAGTTCGTCAAAGAGTTGATCTTCGTTTAACATGGTTGCCTTGATATACAATTTAAAACCTTCGAGAGAATAACAAACATCGTTTCATGTTATTTCACTTCTTATGCGAGCTCCACACTCTCGCCGAAGTCGATCGAGGTTCAACAAGTACGAGAGTGTAGACGGCCAACTTGTGTAACTTTGCCTCACTTCGTTCTACTTCCATTCTCTGTTGGTCTGGTCAAAGGGATGTTTGTCGGTATCGCACCGCTCTTTGTCGGTATCGCACTTCCTCGAACTTCGGTCAACTTTGGCGAAGTAACTTCGCCGAGAATGTGGAGCCCGCTTTAGATCTATGCTTTTGAATAGTTTAAATTCATGAAAATTTGTACTCCAGTTTTCTAGGTAGGTTACACATTTTGTGTAAAAATGTTTCACTTGCGCAGTGAAGTTTTGTGTGCGACCACCATAATCCTGATGTTTCACACACTTAAAATGTTTTTAAAGATCATTCATAAACGCATTTACCAAAACACTTGATATGGATATCGAAGAAACCCACTTTGAATTTACACTACTAATCCAGAGATGCTTGGATGTGAACAAGGATATGTACGTCCGTTTCATAGATTACAACAAGGCTTTCGATAAAGTCCGCCACAAAGAGCTAATGGACGTCCTCAAAGCAAAACAATTACAATACCATGACCTTTGAATTATAACAAATCTATATTATAAACAGCAGGCACACATACGCATTAACGAACACACATCAGAACAGTTCGAAATTAAAAGAGAAGTGCGACAGGGGTGTGTATTGTCACTACTATTATAAATGCATACTCTGAAGAAATTATGAAAAAAGTTCTTGAGGGAGAAACAGCAGGAATAAAGGTACCTAAATGGAACGCCAATTAACAACATTAGATATGCGGACGACACTATCATAATAGCGGACAACCTCCAAGACCTCCAAAAGCTAATGAGCAAGATAGTTGAGTATGGAGAACAATATGGATTATCAGTAAACATCAAGAAAACTACATTTATGAGGCTATCAAAAACCCAAAATAATGATAAAAGCCTGACAATTAAAGGTAAAACTTTAGAACAAGTTGAAGTCTACAACTATCTTGGCACAATAATTAATCACACAAACGATTACTCCAAAGAAATCAAAGTTCGAATAGAGAAGGCAAGAACCAACTTCAATAAAATAAGAAAGGTAGTTTGTGCAAGAGAACTGAAATAATTAAGACTTGAGAGTTAGGCTGGCAAGGTGTTATATTTTCTCGACTCTACTTTACGGGATAGAAGCATGGTCAATTAACACGTCGACTACTAAAAAGTTGGAAGCATTTGAACTGTGGGTGAAGGTACCTGAAGATAGCATAGACCGAGCCTGTAACAAACAACGAAGTCAGGAGAAGAGTCAACAAAAGAATGTAAATATTGGAAACCATCAAGGCCCAAAAGCTGCAATACCTGGAACAGTATACAAAGAAATTTGTTTAAAAGTAGTAAACGATAAAAATATTCATTTTTTAGAAAAAATAAGTACATTCGCGTGTCCTTAGAAAGGTTTTAAAGTACATTAGGACAATATTTAAAAATAAGTACTGTCCTACTTAAATAAGTACATATGGTCACCGTATGTATAATCAATATTATTATGTGTCATATAATAATGTTGTTGTTAATTAATATATTTCGACAAGTAATTAAAATCGATTAATATGATTTACATATATAGGATAAAAAGGTATAGATATGTTATCAGTAGTAATAACCCAAGGACATTGATAATTGTTCGAAAAAATTTTATAACAGATTTCGAAAGCTTGTTGCTTGGAAACAGACCGACGCCGTAGGCGGAGGTCTGTTGCCTGTAAGCAACAAGCTTGAGAAAGTTGTTAAAAAATTTTTGAGCATTTATCAATGTTCGAGGGTTATTCGGATAGAAAATTTTTTGCTCGTTATGAAAAAAAAATACAGAGCAGAAACAATTTATTTAAATGTGCAATTAACAAAGGAACAATTAGAAAAATTTAATGAAGATCCAGACATGTTAGTTTCTATAACTGATGAAGATGTATTTCCACTACGCATGCTGTTAATAATTTTATTATGATGTTCTTCGTCAGTATTACAACCAAATCGTGACATTTTGAAATATTGGTTGCGTTCATCAAACAGAGAGCTTGGAATCGGATTGCAATCGGATTGGAAGCTCTTTTACTAGTGAACGGTGCGCTGAATTAATCGGATTGGAAGCGCTCGCCATTTTATTCAGCCTTAAATTTGTTATTGTGCTGTGATAGCTGAATCCCGCCAACTTTAAAATTAAGTTCAAAGTAAAATGGACAATTTAATTAAAATTGAATATAAATACAATAATTATTGTATGTAATTTGTTGTAAATATTTGTAGTTCTTATTTTAGTATTATTAATATGTATCCTATATATAGTTATTATCTAAATTAAGTTAGAAATATTTGTGTTTTTTTATTTATATAGTACTAGAAATAACACAATATCTGTATAGTAGGTACCTACCTCATTTATTTTCCAACAATCCAGTTTTTGATTGATTCACAAATCTTATAAAAATTGCTATTGATTGCATACCAACTATTTGTAATTAATATTTACCTACAATAAAATTAAATTTAATATAGGTAGGTAGGTACCTATACAATAATACTCAATATTAGTTATTTTCAATAATATTTCCAATTTTTTATTCTTCTTCACCCACCGTTATTTTATTAATTTCTTTATTTAGCATACCTACTCAATATTGCATTTATCCAGAACATCATTACCTTCTATATTATAAAATTGTGTAAAACACAATGTTCGTTAATCGAATATTTTCTGTATCAAATTTTAATCCTCTAAATTTGCATTTTATTAGTTCAAACCTTTCTACAGCTGACCGAATCTTTAATTTATTATCAAAATTTTCTTGTTCTTGTAGTAAACGTTTATTATTCTGGTAAGATTTCATTAAGTTAATGAGGGAGTATCTAGATATGCCGAATTTTGAATGAGATTTATATTCGCTGGTAAAATGGAATCTGCTCGAGTTAAATAGTTAATAGGCCTGGATCCTGCATACCAAAAGAAAGTTTATTAATAGCAAGCTGAAAATTTGATATTAGCTTAACGGTGTCTAGTCGGAGAAACTGTGATGTTTTAATTTAAAACAAACACTGGAACGGGAAGTTTTAATTGTTGAAAAGGTTTCGACTACAGGATCAGACTACAAAAACGTCTCATGTATTGTGTCGGACAGAACTTCCAACTGATTTGCTACTCTTTCATTAGCATGCAAAATCAGACTGCTATTTATCACCAATATAATTCCTATCCTCTGACATGTTCTATGTGTCGGAATTATTAAAATGCCCAACATAGAGAGAGACATACTTTATTGATACAATGTACCAAAAGGCCATCGACCAAAGTCTTTCAGCCAACTGCCCAACATATTTTTCGGACAAAAATTTTTTCATATATTAAAATACACAAAGTTTGCTATTGAATAAACTTAAAAACAACCTGCTAGTTTTCACAATCATAAACTTGTCAGGATGGCACGTTCCACAATTAAGGCTTCCCCTGTTCCAGTGTTTCTATACATCAAAGTGTGTCCAACTAGACACCGTTAAGCTATTAACAAATTTTCAGCTTGCTATTAATCAACTTTTTTTTGGTATGCGGGATCCAGGCCTAGGTACGAAATTTTTAAAAGTAGACGTTTTAAAAAAAATTTAATTATACAGTTTAAACAGCTTTTTCAAAACTATTTACAATCATATTATTTGTTGTCATTTCATGGAATTAGGCATACTCCAAATTTAATATAAGTACTATGAAAAAAGAACTAGAGGGAGATATAATCTATTTTTTAATAAGATTCTTTGATCACAACCAACTAACTCTTGAGATAAACTGGGAATGCAGTAGACATCCCTTTATGATGCTCATACAGAAGCACATTTCCAAGCAGTCTTACATTACAAAGTTGTTGCTGGCATCCTATAAAGGGAAAAAATAATTATTTTGCATGGTTACGTTATCTTGAAGCTGTATTCGATAAAAAATTCTGAAACGAGAAAGCTCACTTTAATACTTATCCGGGCAAGACATTTTACTTCCATATAAAAGACATGGCGTTTCGGGCCTATTGAGCCCCACTTGCCCGGATAAGGGTTAAAACAGTAAAAGAAAACGCAGCAGCATAAGGTACTGTTGGTTGGGAGCACTCTGAAGACCACCATGTGTTTGTTGTTCTCTGATAATACCATCAATACAGATAGAATTATTTCTACGAGTATGGCTATGTCAAACGAAATAAGGATTGAGAGACCTTTTAGATGCTCTCAGTGAAACAAATGCAATTTTAGAGCCACAACCAAATACTAGGAACACTAACTAAGAAATTCCTCTTATTAAAAAAAGAATGGAGGGACAATTCTTGTTAACAAATTCTGCTTAACAATGGAGGAGGAAGATATATGAAAGGATGTGTTACAATACATTTAGTTTTTATCTAAGCATGAAAATAAATATTAACACATTTGTACTACATTTATTTTCAAACAAACCAGTTTTTTATTGATTCACAAAAATTTTTTATTGATTACGATTTACAAATAACCCATTCGCAGATACGACTATATATGCATGTACTTACAAAGGGAAATTACTGTCTGCATATAAAGATGTGTCCACAAATGTGTTAATACAATATTTACAATAAAATGATATTATAGAATATTTACAATAAAATTAAACTCAATATACACATTGATATTCAAGATTAGTTATTTCCAATTTTTTGTAATTCTATATTATTTGGGTGAAAATCTTATGTCCAGAGCTCTTTGGCAAACCAAACGTATCCCCAGCAACAAATTCTCTGGTTTACTTAGCATCCAAATCATAAACATTAATTTTTTCCAATAGAATTATTCTGTTTTCAAATTGGTGGATATGATCAATACAATTGAATAGTTCCTGGAAATATAACAATATAATATACATGATGTTACTAATTTGTTATACAATTTTACCTGGAAAGTAGTTCTGGACATACGAAAATGTTCTCTAAATTGGATATTGAATTATGGTTTATATATATTTAATTTCATCTCATCCTTCTGGAATAATTTGAGGTAGGTACATCTGCTAAATGTATAACGGCATTTGCTAATTTCGTCCCCAAACAAAAGTTCTTCAAGAATATTATCCATTTTAGTTTAGACAGTTTCAGTTTTATTTAAAATAAAAACAAAACTGTCTAGGTTTAGGTTATAAATTATATAAACAAAGAATAAAAACATAAACAAATGGAACACAGAACACTCTCAATCGAATGTCAAACGTCAGTCGTTCACTAGTAAAAAAACTGTCAGCGTTTCAGCGCAAATTAATCGGATTGCACCACAGCATAGAAAACGCAACAGCAGTGACACACTAGTAGGCGGGAAAAGTTCGCGCACTATTACTGCGCAGATCGTCGGCCATTTTGTGCGTAGTACCAGACAAGGTAGAAAATCGACAGTGTTGCCGATTTGTACATAATTATCAGATTTACGCCCGGTTTCATAAGGTTTGTTCCAACACGACCGAGAACCGTCAGGAAACGGTAACGATCCTGCGCAGTAAAGAAAATCCGTTCCAACAAAAATATGATCGTCATCGGATCGTCCTTCCCACTGTTCCAACAAGAATTGTGATCTTTCGGTGACGGTTTCGTGATGATCATTTCAGTAATCGGGCAAATGCATAATGTGCTGGTTGGACTGACCTGAGCACTAGGATTTAATTCTTTAAATTTTTTGAGCCTTTGATCGACTAAAAGCACACAAGCTGTCACCAACAAAAATGACAAATATATGATTACCGTCATGGGACGATAACTGGGCGATACAATTACGAACATGCGCACAACAAACGGTACAAGCAGTTTCGTGACGGTTTTTGGGCCGTCCAAAAGTTCATGTTGGAACAAACCTATAATCAACTTAAAGTGAACAATTATCTCTGAAACCCACCCATCTATTATTTGCCTACAGGAAACAAATTTCAAAAATTCAAGCCACGTATATAACTTTCGTAATTATTCATGTTTCTACAAAAACAGATTAAACCAAAATATTGCCAGTGGAGGAGTAGCAATTTACGTAGATGAAAAATTCATGAGCACACAGTTAACAGTGACTTCAAATAATATTGAATTAATAGCTATCTCAATAAATATACCTCAAAAGATTTATATATGTAATATGTATATCCCACCAAATCAATCCATATCCCAAGAAGGTTTAATAGCTATTATGGAACAAATTCCTTCACCTAGAATTATCGTCGGAGATCTTAACGGCCACAATCCGATGTGGGGCTCCATAAAACTCAACTCGAAAGGTCGTATTATAGAAGACATAATAACATCCCAAAATCTGAATCTACTTAACGACGGAAGACCAACCAGATTCAACATCCAAAATGGCACAACATCGGCAATTGATATTTCTCTGTGTGACCCAATTTTGTCCACCACATTAACATGGGACGTACTACCCTATTTATACGGTAGTGACCACTACCCCATTATAATTTCTTTAACACATCAGAGCACAATAAATATTGAGTCATCTATCATAAAGTGGAATATTAAAAACGCTGATTGGACTAACTTTACCAAACAAATTGAACAGGACATTAACCAAACCAACTTCACATCATCAAACGACATAGACAAATTTTTAAGTACATTTTTACAAATGATCACTAATGCCGCCATGACATATGTAGGAAAAACAAAAATATTAAAGAAACATAAGCCTCTTCCATGGTGGACACCTGAATGCAGCCAAGCTACGAGAGAGTATAAGAAAGCTTTCAATAAACTAAAGCGTCACAAAACAGACGAAAACACAACGGAATACAAAAAACGACGAGCTGAGGCAAGATACATTCTAAAAAAGAATAGAAAAGAATCCTGGAAAAAATTCATCTCATCTCTAAATACCTCTTCAACAATAAGTACAGTTTGGAGAAACTTAAGAAAAATCTCTGGTAAAAGCCAACCATATAAAATTCCTTTTCTAGCAAAAAATAACAAAATAATTAGAGATAGAAAAGAAATCGTAGATATGTTAGCAGACCAATACGAGTTAAATTCCAGTGATGAAAATTATACTGACGATTTCAAAATGCATAAAAACAACGTAGAAAAAAACATACTGGGATTTGACGAACATGAGATTCACAACCTTAACGTTCCTTTTTCCTTAATAGAACTTGCCGAAGCCTTAAACTCTTCGAAAGATGCAAGCCCGGGACCAGACGGTATTCCCCTAGCATTTCTACTACATCTTCCAGACAATGGGAACAATTTATTATTAGACCTTTATAATTCAATCTGGAGTAACCAGGTTTTCCCTTCAACCTGGTCCGAAGCAATAATACTACCTCTTCTCAAACCTGATAAATCCCGGACATCACCAGAATCATATCGACCAATATCTTTAACCAATATTATATGTAAAGTGCTAGAGAAAATGATAAATAAAAGACTGAGATGGTATTTAGAACAACAAAAACTTCTTATCCCACAGCAAAGCGGATTTAGGCAAAATCGATCCACTGTAGACAACTTAATTGACTTAGAGTCAGGCATACATGAAGCATTTGCAAATAAGCAAGATTGTATCGCAGTCTTCTTTGATATTAATAAAGCTTACGATACTGTGTGGCGATTCAATATCATAACGAAATTGCATAATTGGAATATCAGAGGAAATATGTTAAAATTTATATCAAATTTTCTTCAATCTCGCAGCTTCATAGTTCGATCAGACAACGTTAACTCAGATAAAAAAGTTCAAAAGAACGGAGTACCACAAGGATCAGTTATAAGCTCAACCCTTTTCCTAATAGCCATAAACGATATACTTCAACAATGCTCACCAATTGTCAAAGGAAGACTATACGCTGATGACTTAGTTTTATTTGCCAAAGGAAAAAACTCTACATCTATACAAAAACATTTACAACAAACAATCAATCAGTTAGAAACATGGTCTAGGTCTATCGGATTACAATTCTCACCGACAAAAACTAAATGTATTCTATTCACAAGAAAACATAACACTCGAACTCCGCATCTGAAGCTATATAACCAAACCCTTAGTTTCACAAATAATGTCCGATTTTTAGGTATGGTTTTCGATCAAAAGTTATCATGGAAAAAACATACAGAAGAACTTAAAAAATCATGCCAAGCAGGATTAAATGTTATGAAAACTATTTCCAGCAAAAACTGGGGAGCAGATCAAAATACACTATTACACGTATATAAATCTTTAGTCAGATCCAAACTCGACTATAGTACGATAGTTTATTCATCAAGCAAAATGTCAGTATTGAAAACCTTAGAAACTGTTCAAAACGCGGCTCTACGAATAGCTACAGGTGCGTTTCGAACGACACCAGTTGAAAGTTTACAATGCTTAACAGGAGAACCACCCCTAAGTTTACGATGCAAATATCTTTCTCTCTCATATGCTTCTAAAATAGCCAGTAATAAAGAACACCCTACTTATACCAATACATTCACAGATCGATTTCAAGGCACTTTCTCTGCAACAAGATTAGATCCACCATTTTACGAAAGAATTAGGAGAAACCTTCATGACCTACATCTTCAATTTCCTGAAATTATCCCAACACATTTCCCAACTTCTCCACCCTGGTTAATACCAATTCCCAAAATTAATACTAACCTTAGTATATACAAAAAAAGTGAGACCATAACAGACCTAATCAAACAATCATTCTTAAAAGAAATGGAAACCTTTAAAAATCACTACAAGATATACACTGACGCATCCAAATCATCAGACGGTGTTGGTGCAGCCATCCTCACACCCAATACATCATTTAAATTTAAATTCAAGCCTATTACGTCGTCATTCACTGCAGAGTTGTATGCAATATTACAAGCACTGATCCACATAAAAGAGTCGAAACAATCCCCGTCTCTCATAATAACCGATTCACTCAGCTCACTTAACATTATCAAACGTCTTTACACCAATAATCCAATTGCCTTACATATCCAATCAGAAATAGCGATCCTAAATAAAAATAAGATCACTGTCGACTTTATGTTTGTCCCATCACACTCAGGTATACAAGGAAATGAGGAAGTAGATCTACTAGCCCGTTCAGCATCCCTCAGCCAGGACTCCATCCTTATTAACGAGGTTTCTTCCGATGACCTGAAGTCAGAAATAAAATATAAAGTGTTTAGTGCGTGGCAAAATAAATGGAGTGCGTCGCAAAATAAACTCAAGGAAATCAAACAATCAGTGAAACCGTGGCCGCAAATAATAGCGAACAGACCCGACCAAGTGAAAATAACACGTTTACGGCTGGGACACAGCAACCTAACACACAAACATCTCTTTACGCGAACTGTGCCGCCTATGTGTGAAAACTGTGAAACAACACTCTCAGTGAAACATATATTAACTGAGTGCAAAACATATGAAACAATAAGAAAGAAGTATACCATCCCAATGAATATAAAGGAAGTCTTAGGAGTAAACATGAATGTTAAAAACACAATAAATTATCTTAAAGACTCTGGACTGTATCACCTATTGTAATTTTTATTAACTTTACTTTTGTTATATTTTTTAGATCGCTAATAACCCCTGCGGTTACAGCGTAAATAAATAAAAAAAAAAAAAAAGATCTTAAGTAGGTAATAATTATGAAAACGAAAAACATGATAAAAGATAAAAAGTAAGCAAAAGAACTATGAATAGTAAAATTAAATTCATCATTTCACTCACTTCGTATTTCAAACTACTAAAGAAGTGATTGTGGGTAGAAGGAATTGATTTATTTTGTAAGACTTCTTTTTAGAAATGAATATATGGGTTCTCGATAGTGTGGAATTAAATAATACTGATCCAAAGTGGATAGACGCTTTCTTGATTTGCTATATCTAAGTACCTAAGAACGATTGAAACTGAGTTTCTCTGTAAGAAGTTTTATAAAAAAAAAAACACAAAAGCAAAAACCACCACACAGACAAAAGTGCTCATTCGCCACTATTGCACATTGTACTACTATCTTTAATAAAATATCTAATATTTCAAATACATGCAGGCACGGCGTAATTACAGATTCGCCAGTATTGATATAAAGTTTGGTGTGCTTTCGTCGTTAATGCATCAAAATATTTGACAAATTCACAATACCATAAAGACTTGTAGGCGCCCTCTAGTAATAAGGAAATTAAATAATTGTTAGCCGACATTGCACATAAAAGAGGGCATATTTAGATGCTGATTGATGGACTTAACTCAAAAACGTTGATTTTCGTGTTTCGCCACTATTGTTCTCACTAGGCGATATGTTCTTGCTGTTCAGAGACAATAGATAGGATACATTGAAAGGTGGAAAAACATTACATTTTATTAAATCTTGGATTAAATTATATGTGCATGGAATATATTTTGCGCACTCAAAGAAAGTATGATTTAAGTCACCAACCTTCCGACATTCTGTACAAAGATTTGAATCAAAAACTTTAATTCTTGCTAGATGTAGAGGGAAACATGCATGTCCAAACTTCATTCTAATTAATGTTGTTATATATTACGAGGAAAACGAAAAGCCCCAGATGCAAAGTTTACTACCTTTTAAACAACTAAATAATTGAAGTAAAAATGTAATAAACAATATTTTAAATCTAAGACTTTTCGTTAATAAACTGCTCTCTGGTTGCATCCCATATCTCCGGATTCTACAATATACAATCACAAGAGACGAAGAAAATAGGAGAAAGCAAATAGAGGACACTTTAGGCCACGCATTTACCTTCTCTACGTCTAGGAAAAGGACCGAAAGACAGTTTCTAAATACTCAAAAACTGAGTAAAAATGAAAAAGATGAAAAAGATCAAGGCGGGTTTTGTTTATATTCGATTCAGAGTTGGACCACCATCTCCATATAGCCATTTCAGCATCCTTATGCGTCATCAGTGAAGTTTATGCAGTCACAACTCTGAATGGAACATAAACAATCTGCCCTATTTAAGGCAATCCATCGCAATGCAATGAACCCACCTTTTGAGACGCAATACAGCGACATCTCTCGTATTACGAGGAAAACGAAAAGCCCCAGATGCAAAGTTTACTACCTTTTAAACAACTAAATAATTGAAGTAAAAATGTAATAAACAATATTTTAAATCTAAGACTTTTCGTTAATAAACTGCTCTCTGGTTGCATCCCATATCTCCGGATTCTACAATATACAATCACAAGAGACGACGAAAATAGGAGAAAGCAAATAGAGGACACTTAGGCCACGCATTTATACCTTCTCTTCGTCTAGGAAAAGGACCGAAAGACAGTTTCTAAATACTCAAAAACTGAGTAAAAATGAAAAAGATGAAAAAGATCAAGGCGGGTTTTGTTTATATTCGATTCAGAGTTGGACCACCATCTCCATATAGCCATTTCAGCATCCTTATGCGTCATCAGTGAAGTTTATGCAGTCACAACTCTGAATGGAACATAAACAATCTGCCGTATTTAAGGCAATCCATCGCAATGCAATGAACCCACCTTTTGAGACGCAATACAGCGACATCTCTCGTATTACGAGGAAAACGAAAAGCCCCAGATGCAAAGTTTACTACCTTTTAAACAACTAAATAATTGAAGTAAAAATGTAATAAACAATATTTTAAATCTAAGACTTTTCGTTAATAAACTGCTCTCTGGTTGCATCCCATATCTCCGGATTCTACAATATACAATCACAATACGACGAAAATAGGAGAAAGCAAATAGAGGACACTTAGGCCACGCATTTACCTTCTCTTCGTCTAGGAAAAGGACCGAAAGACAGAATAGGGCAGATTGTTTATGTTCCATTCAGAGTTGTGACTGCATAAACTTCACTGATGACGCATAAGGATGCTGAAATGGCTATATGGAGATGGTGGTCCAACTGTGAATCGAATTTAAACAAAACCCGCCTTGATCTTTTTCATCTTTTTCATTTTTACTCAGTTTTTGAGTATTTAGAAACTGTCTTTCGGTCCTTTTCCTAGACGTAGAGAAGGTAAATGCGTGGCCTAAAGTGTCCTCTATTTGCTTTCTCCTATTTTCGTCGTCTCTTGTGATTGTATATTGTAGAATCCGGAGATATGGGATGCAACCAGAGAGCAGTTTATTAACGAAAAGTCTTAGATTTAAAATATTGTTTATTACATTTTTACTTCAATTATTTAGTTGTTTAAAGGCCGCGTCTCACCATCAAATAATTTGATCAAACAGTTTGAGCAAATTCCGGAAGTACGTCAAAGTGACGTCACAATTGCAGTTTTTATGAAATTCTAAAAATCTGTGCTCTCACTATCAGTCTAGTTTGATCAAATTTTTTGTATTGTGTTGTCTAACTTGTTTGTACTTTATTTAAAATTAAAGTTTTTCATTATTATCCACAATGAACACTCAGGATGTGACGTCACTAACTGTCACTTTGTGTCACTAACTGTCAAGTTTGATCAAATTATTTGATGGTGGGACGCGGCCTTAAAAGGTAGTAAACTTTGCATCTGGGGCTTTTCGTTTTCCTCGTAATACGAGAGATGTCGCTGTATTGCGTCTCAAAAGGTGGATTCATTGCATTGCGATGGATTGCCTTAAATAGGGCAGATTGTTTATGTTCCATTCAGAGTTGTGACTGCATAAACTTCACTGATGACGCATAAGGATGCTGAAATGGCTATATGGAGATGGTGGTCCAACTCTGAATCGAATATAAACAAAACCCGCCTTGATCTTTTTCATTTTTACTCAGTTTTTGAGTATTTAGAAACTGTCTTTCGGTCCTTTTCCTAGACGAAGAGAAGGTAAATGCGTGGCCTAAGTGTCCTCTATTTGCTTTCTCCTATTTTCGTCGTCTCTTGCGATTGTATATTGTAGAATCCGGAGATATGGGATGCAACCAGAGAGCAGTTTATTAACGAAAAGTCTTAGAATTAAAATATTGTTTATTACATTTTTACTTCAATTATTTAGTTGTTTAAAAGGTAGTAAACTTTGCATCTGGGGCTTTTCGTTTTCCTCGTAATACGAGAGATGTCGCTGTATTGCGTCTCAAAAGGTGGGTTCATTGCATTGAGATGGATTATTTATGTTCCATTCAGAGTTGTGACTGCATAAACTTCACTGATGACGCATAAGGATGCTGAAATGGCTATATGGAGATGGTGGTCCAACTCTGAATCGAATATAAAAAACCCCGCCTTGATCTTTTTCATCGTTGTTATATATCTTCGAGGTACTACATAATTTTTAAACCAATATATATTTGGAACAGAAGGTTGAATCATGCAGTGAATACTGAGATTTGGAATGTTTACAAAGATCTCGCCATGATTGACTCCACTGATTTTTAACTCGATGCTTAATAGTGTTAACTAAGTCAGATATGCAAAACTTACGATTATGTGAAGTACCATATTCAATAGCTTTTTTAGCCAAACTATCAACATATTCATTATGCGTTAGTCCTATATGAGCCTTAACCCATAAAAAGTTCACTCTTCTTTTATTTTTATGAATTTCAAAAAGGATTTTCTTAATTAGTAGGATATAAATATTTGAATTGTTATTGGGAAAATCTATAGTTTGAATAGCAAGAAGAACAGAGAGTGAATCGGAAATAATTGTTGCAGATATATCTTCTGATTCTTTAAAATATTGCAGGGCCTCATAAATTGCTATGGCTTCAGCACTGAAGATAGAAAAATCATGGCCTAACTTAAATATTTTTTCTGTTTTAGTAGCAGGTATGAAAAAGGCACATCCAGTGCCAACTAACGTCTTAGATGCATCTGTCTATATATTTATAGAATCTGGCCAATTATCTAAGAATGTTCTTAAGATGTTAGAGCTAATATTACTGTTTTCATGGTAACTTGGTTTTACTTTTTTGATTAACATCTTCATCGTTAAAAGGTGGTCACTTGTATTGAAGCTCTTTCTAAGTCTGGCTTGTTCTCTTACCTGGTATCTGTTAATACTTTGGTTAATAGTTTGTAGTACATCACATTTAGTAAAGTTATGGGTCTAACATTTTTTATCTCCTTTTTTAAGGCCGGTTTTCACGCTACGTCTTATTGTTACACGTTATTATTATTAAATTATGCTATTTTTGCTGTCTATACGCCACGTTTTATTGCAAGTTCGGAAAAGCGACCCCTGGGCCGGGATTACGAACACTCGATACGAATCGTATTTGCCATGTTTTACCGTAAGGCGCTATGGTAAAACATGGCGGATACGATTCGTATCGAGTGTTCGTAATCGACCTTCAGGTTTCATAGCTCGGCAACTTTTTTCGCACTTTTAATTATATTGGTCAATCATATTGGTCCTGGTTGCTGGATAATTGTCAAGGCCGTGGCCCAAAAAATTATAAGAAAAAGTAAGATTTAGGTTATGTTATTAAAACGAAAACAATTGCATGTAGTAAATAAAATTAGTTATTAAAATGCAGTACTGCAAGCAAAATACAAATAATTAAATATAATTTTATATAATAATTGCATATTATATCAATATTGTGAGCAACATATAATTTTTCTTCTTCAATAACAGTAGGTATGAAATATACGTCAATTTGACAATATGAATTATTTAAGAAAGTTGCAAGATTTCTCCGCTATTCGCGCACGATCGTTTCTCGTATCCCCTCCAAGTACTTGCACACAACGAATAGGATTTGTCCTATCCAACAAAACGTACAGTAAGACGTAGCGTGAAAACCGGCCTTTAAATAACACCAGTAATTGCTTCGTTGCAAGTGTTGGGTATTTGTTTTGTCATAAGTATGCACAAAACTTATCTAGTTGTTTTCTTACCATTTTTTAGCATTTCTAGTTATCCCGTCTTTCCAGGCGATTTATTATTCTTCATATCCTTGAGTTTTGCCGATTTCTGGTTGTAATGTAAGTCGAAATTGGCATTTTTTATTTTTATTTGTACAGTGGAACCTCGATAAGTCGGATTAATCGGGACCGCGGCAGATCCGGGTTAGCCGGAGAATATGAGAAAAATTAATAAAATACTGTATACTTACAGATAATTCCATTATAGTTGCAAAAACATGAAATACATATGCACAGTACATCTAAATTATATACAGTTGTATACAGTATTGTTTATTTTTTATTTCTTGGTAAAAAACTCAGTCAAAGTGAAAAAATGTTTGTTTTGTCTGATGAAAATGTTATCGGATGCCGACTTATCGGAGTTCCACTGTAGTTGTTTCCACAAGAATTTCTTGGGTTGGTTTCTGTTTTGTATTTTCAAGGTTTTTATTATATTCTTGTGTTACCTGTATAATTTCTTCTATATTATGTGTCTCTGTACCTTTTTGGTTCTTTATACTATTAATCAGAGTTGGGTCGGATACTCAAAAAAAGTATCCGGATACCGGATACGGATACTCAAAATGTATCCGGATACTTTTTTAAAAAGTACGAATACTTTCATTTAAAAATGTATTCGGATACAAGTATCCGGATATTTTTTTCGGATACTTCCTAGGATACTTTGAAGGATACTTTTTTTAAGAAGGATATAAATTATTAGTATTAGAACTATGTGATGTGCATGTATTTTTAATGTAATATATAATAATAAGAATACATTAAATTATGGAGAAAGAAATCATAAAGTACTCAAAAATTTGTTTATTGCTTAAGAACAATAAAACTAGAACATAAACTTATAAGGTAACATTAAATTAAAATAAAAACGTACTAATACAGAAAGCATTCCAATTGCTGACAAAGTCAGAAGTGAAGTGCCTTTGAATTTGCCTTTGTAAGTACCAATACCTCAAAGTGTTCATCGCTTAAAGCTTTTCTTTTAGGCGTATCAATCATAGTTGCAAAAGAGAAAAGTGTTTCAACTGGTGCTGACGAAGGTAAGCATGTGCTGTACTTTATTGACACCCTTTTTAAGATTGGGTATTCATTTAAGATGTTCAAATTGGTTCTTTTGTTCCCCAAATATCTTAGCAACTCCAACTGTACTTTTGAAGTTTTATTATTGATGCTGGAACCCTGTTCATTCTGTATATAATTAATGTACAGCTGTTGTCCACTTGCTGGTCTCGAAAATTGCTAAAATCAAAAAAGTCATCCAAATTTTGATCTCCACTTTCATCTGATTCATTGCAACTTTCCAATTCCATTTTTGTTTTGGCGACAGTTATAATGCATTTTTTTATATCTTCTATAGTTTTTGAGATTTTTTACGGCATTGTACCACTTAAGCTTAAATTTAGGAAGAAGAACTGCAGCTATAATTGGATCTTCCCATTCCAAATTTAAAATGTTTGCAAAACGAGTATTTAAGCTTTTAATGCACATTTTTGCTAGATGTTCTCCTCCATATTTTAATTTCGTTTGGGCAAGAAGTTTCTCATATTTATTAATTAATGAAATTAAACTGGGTAACAAATATCCAAAAGATACATTGTCTTCACCTTGTAACAAATCTAACGTTGAGGCCAAAGGTTTCATAACTAAACAGTATTCCTCTAGGTATAACAGTTCAGTTTCCTTTTTGTTGCACAATTGGAAGTTTTTCTTTTGCTTTAAGAATCTGCGAAACGGCATCAAAAGTGGAGTTCCATATCCAGTGGCCCCTGGAGAACTTAAAGTATTCCCTAAAAGTTTAATTATAATTTCATTACTTTTTGGTTTATTTGATTTTTTCCATAATTGAACACATTTACTAAATGCATTCTTTTCTCTTGCTCGTATCGCTGGAATTTTTGTTACAGTATTTTTATAATCGGTTGTGGCTATTAAATTTAAAGTATGTGTGGCACATCGCATATGTTTGGGTAACTGTATATCCTGATCTTCTAACTCTTTTCCTTCATGCATCGGCTTGATCAACGTCCAAATGTAAAATTAGCAATTCATCTTCTTCTTCTTCACCAGTTTCCTCATCGTCGCCCTCTTCATTTTTCTCGCCGAATACTTTAAATGCTTTTACGAAATTGCTACCGTTATCTGTTACTGTCCCCACAATTTTTTATTTCTGATACTTAAAAGTATCCGAATATCAAAAAAAGTATCCGGATGCCGGATATTTTAAAATTTGATCACGGATACGGATACCGGATACAAAATTTAAAAAGCATCCGGATACAGCTTTCGGATACATAAAAAGTATCCGGATATTGTATCCGGATACAGAAGTATCCGGATACTACCCAGCTCTGCTATTAATAAGTATGCTTTCAGGCTGTGGTTTTAAGCACTTCATATTTTTATTTTGTTTAATTGTTTTTGTCTATTTTTTTCTTGCTGTTCTCACCTTTTACATTCCTTCTAATAGGTGATTCCTTTATATTCCTTCTAATAATCAAATTCCTCGATATTACCTCTTTGTAATCTACTGTGTTTCTCTTGTTCCATTAGTGATTTTCTTTTACTCGTGAGATTTTTTATTTCCCAGGATACAGTTTCCTTTTTTATTCTTGTTTGTGCTACCTCTTTTTCCGCCTTTGCTTATGTATCGGGTAATAGTTGATTTATTTCATCGATATGTGTGTTTTCCACCATGCGCTGAGCTGGCCACCAGCCTTACACCATCGGCCAAGAAACGCAGATGCGCCCAATACTCCACTGGGAGTGAAGGTCCAAGAGAGAGAGATATGTGTGTTTTCCAAATCTCTAGTGACTGGTATACTTTTTCTTATTTTTTGTTCATACATATTTCTCTTTTGGCTTCTTAAGTTTTTCTATATCTACTTTCGATCTATTTTCCATTTTCTTTTTTTGTTTCAAATTGGTTATTAATGCTGAGTTTGGCTCTGACAAGTCTGTGATCGCTACCGGTTGAGAAGCGGTTCAGTACTGTAACATATTTGATGATGGTTTTTTGTGTTGTAAAGGGCGTTGATGTCTGAAAAGAAGATGGAAAAAGGCAAAATAAAACAAATCCATGAAGGGGAAAATATTTATTTTCGATAATTTACTTCACGACAATTTATAACATCACTAATTTAAACAAAAGATAATACCCTAGCCAATTAGGTACCCGAAAAAAATATATAATAGGTTTCGATATACAAATTTTTATATTCCCCATTTTCATTTAATCATAAAAACATTTGTAAAATATTTACTAGAGCTCGAAGTACAATAAAAATATAGGAAACTAAATATAAAAGCAATCCAGAAATGAATAACTGCAATAAATTATGACGATTACAAAAGTAGTGTCAATTGCGTCAATATTACGAGAGATGTTTTCTGTAACACTACAAATAAACTTTTTCATCACATGAATTTCATTTTACAAAAATGTGAAACTGTAACACTCATTAAGTGCTTTTTAAGATTACTTGTACGTGTAAACTCATAAATATTGGCAATATCATAGGTTTGTTCCAACACAACGAAAACCGTCCATGTAACGATCACCGTCCTGCACAGTAAACAAAATAACCCATGGAACGCACGATATACAGACACAGAACGCATGGAACGTATTATTTTATAGTAACGTGATCGTTACATGACGGTTCTTCGTTGTGTTGGAACAAACCTCATTTTAAAGTCTTAGACTTTAAAATGTATAATGTATGTCTGAATTGCCGATATGAATGAGTCAGATTAAATTAAATTATTAGAAGAATTTTTTTACTAAGCAACAACATTTTTGTTTAATTTACTAATATTTTGTATTTTGATAACGACGTCCAAAGTGGAAATCCGAAACGTCAATATAATCATTTTCAAGTTAAATTGTGGCTTATTTTCCAATCATAATAGTAAATTACATAAATGCCACAAAGAAATAGCTTCAGAACAATATTGTACTTGTAGAATGTCTAATGTTCAAAAATCTAATAGAATAGAGGATTGCTTGGTTATTACATTCAATTCTAACAGACGGGTTTGTTAGTACACACACAACAGTAAACATTTTGACAAAAAAAAAATGAAGAAACTATACATGGGAGATGCCGATGACACAATGATATTAGTAAAAATACGTTAGTACAAAATTTAAAAATGAATGAAAAATTTATTCAAGAGTTAAGGTGCTCACATATCCGCTAAGATACTGCAAAAACAGAATACTATCAATTATTTTTAAATAAAACGGGATGGTTCCCGAAAGTTGACTGTATACCATCTAGTTAAATAACTTAACGTGAAGTTAAAAACTCCCTGGTGTAGTTGGTATAAAATTTAATTAAGAATTAAAATTCCAAAAAATCTAAAAGAATTACATTTATTGTTCAGAACGTTTTCGGACTTATTAAACCATCATCAGTGACTCCGTGTCCTTGATTGGTAGACTTAACGTGGTCCAAAGCAGAAGTAATAAAAAACTATGTAAAAGTAGAGCATTCACCTTTTCCTGGAGGCAATCCATTGCCATGGACTATAAGTCATATTATTTTATTGTATTTATTATGTAGTTCGAACATTTAACATTTAACCCAACCAGTGTTTGGCATTGTGGCTATTATGCAAGGACACGGAGTTCACGGATGATGGACTGATAAGTCCGAAAACATTCGGAACAATGAATGTAATCAATGAATGTAATTGTTCAGAACGTTTTGGACTTATCAGTCCATCATCAGTGAACTCCGTGTCCTTGCAAAATAGCCACAATGCCAAACACTGGTTCGGTTAAATGTTCGAACTACATGATAAATACAATAAAATAATGTGACTTATAGTCGACGGCAATGGATTGCCTCCAGGAATATGTGAATGCTCTAGTTTTACATAGTTTTTTTTATTACGTCTGCTTCGGACCACGTTAAGTCTGCCAATCAAGGGCACGGAGTTCACTGATGATGGACTGATAAGTCAGAAAACGTTCTGAACAATGAATGTAATTCTTTTGGATTTTTTAGAATTTTAATTCTTCATTAAGTTTATACCAACTATACCAGGGAGTTTTTTACTTCACGTTAAGTTAATTACATTTTTACGATATACACTTATATTTATCCTACACCTAACCTAACATATTTATTATACAGTGCTAGTCAAAAGTCCGTGCCCCCCTCGTATCTTTTGAACGGTTATAGATATAATAGTGAAATTTGGAGGGAGGAAATAGACCTACGTAAGCTTCTTAACTAGTCATGACAGGTGACGTAACAGTGACAGATGACGTTACAGAGCCACTGTGACCGATAATTTTAAATAGACCTTATGGCAAGTGATACCTCGTTTGAAAGGTATTCGAAATACCTATTCAGTCATACTAATTTTTTTTGGGTTTAAGTTGATTTTGATTTTCGTGAATAAATGAAATAAATAAAATATTGTAGTTTCGCATTTAATTAATAAAAATTCAAATGTCCGCCTATGGTTTTTTTGTCAAAAGAGTTGACGTTTTTCAATTCTCTAGTAGTTTTTACGTTAACGTCAACCTTTTTGACAAGTAATCATAGGCGGAATTTTGAATTTTTATTAATTAAATGCGAAACTACAATTTTATATTTATTTCATTTATTCATCAAAATTAGCTTAAACCCAAACAAAATTAGTATGACTGAATAGGTATTTTTCATACCTTTCAAACGAGGTATCACTTGCCATAAGGTCCCATTTAAAATTATCTGTCACAGTGGCGCTGTAAAGTCATCTGTCAGTATTACGTCACCTGTCAAGACTAGTTAAGAAGCTTACGTCCGTTTATTTCCTCCCTCCAAATTTCACTATTATAGGTATAACCGTTCAAAAGATACGAAGGGGGTACGGACTTTTGACTAGCACTGTATACACTAATAAATATTTGTACATTGTTACTAAGAATACATAAAAAGCAACTTGATCACTCTGTCTCTTAGTTATAATGTCACGGAATAGGAAAGATATATGAAACATAAGTTTTTTATGATTTTAACAATAGGATCAAAATGGCGCAAAAACCGTCCTACTATGTATAGTAGATTTACCTATCATTCATTACGTATTCCATCTATATACAAAATTTACAATGATACTGGGTTCCTATGATTTCTAGGATTTATAGGCTATTAGATAATACTAATAGTGCAGTCACTGAAGGGTTTCACCTCCGATTTCGTTGAGCCTCCATCGATTTTCATGAAAATTGGTGGGTAATCAGAAGATAGAAGAAGAAACAAAAGTGGCGTGTGCCAACTTGCGCTTTTGCCCTGGAGGTGGAAACATATTTGATTAAAAATAACCCCAGAAATCGATATAGAGACTCAGGGGCGTCATTTGATAGGGGCAGGGGGCATTTCGCCCCCCCTGGCCCTGGCCCTGAAAATGACTGAAATTTACAAAAAATACATCAATTTCCATCATTACATCATATATAATGTATTCTATATATAATGCTTGCCCCCCAATAAAAATTTCAAATGACGCTCCTGAGAGAGACCAATCCTGATTAACTATTTAGATGGGAAATAAGCCACAATTAAATTGAAAAAATAATTTTATTAACGTTTCGACGCCCAAATCAGGTGTCGTTGTCAAAATACAAAATAGTATTAATACTAATATTAATAAAATTAAAATAGAATTAATATTAATAAAATTATTTTTTCAATTTAATTGTGGCTTATTTCCCATCTAAATAGTTAATCATAAAAATGCCACAAGGAAATAGCTTCAGAACAACATTAAGACCAATCCTGAGTAAAATTTGTTATATAGTTATTCAAATAAATCAACAGTTCTCGAGTTATTAAAGATCAAAGATTTTGATCGCAGTCAACAAATTAGCTTATAGAACCTTATTTGTGTTTTGATGGCTAAAGAGCGCGAATAAAAAAATATGATTTTGCAATCAGATACCTAATGTAGTGTGTGTGTTGAGTAAATGTCTTGTTACTTTAAAAAGTCGACTTCATTGTCTTTGCAAAGAGACGATAATTGTATCTGAATGTCTGCGGTCCTCCGGTGAGTACCAATCCCACAATGATAGAAACTATTTTCACTTATTATTTTAAATAAATGGAAAATTTCCTATCCCTCCTTAGATTCGAACTCACTACCCTAAATCTAAAGGTAGGCTCTCTTACCACTGAGCCACACAGGGGGCCAAAAAGGATGTTTTAAAGCGGCTTTTCATAAATAACTCGATTAACAAAACAAAATCAAATAAATTCCTTACTTGAAAAACTTCTTAATATTAATTCAAAGTGAGCTATAGGTAACTGAATGGATATTTTTTTTCGGCGAGTATTTAAATCTAAGTACATAAGTCAAGCATAAATAACAGTAAAACGATGCATTTTATTAAATATACATACTTACAAAACATTTTTAAAGTATGTACTCGGAAATACCAATAAAAATAGTTCTAGAAAAAGTTGATACCATCAAAATTAAGCAAGGTGTGATGAAAATAAGAGGACCCGTTCGAATTTTTTAGGAAAAGGTGAAAAGAAAACATACACCTTTTCCACAAAAAAATTAATATTTATAGCAATCCCTATAAGACTTTCTTTAGTTTAGCATAAGTAATGACCTTAAAAATATTGACCAGTTTAGAATACATATTTTTGAAAAAAAAAAAAAATATGATTTAAAAAATCAGAATTTTTAAAATCTTTCGTAAATTTCATTTTCTTTTGATAATAACTCCAAAAATACTTGATAAACGTAAAAAATTATAGAGAATGAAATTTGTTATTTTAAGAAAAATTTTACTTTTTTTATTATTTTTGTAGGATAAAAAATATCCGGGATAGAAATGTTTAAGGCCTAAATTTAACTGCAAGAACCAAGTAACCGGGACCCTTTAACCTCTTACCTTAAAAAATAAGGAATTTAAAAGATTAAATTTAATGATTTTATAGCCATTAAAATTACCTTTCAAAAGGTTTTTGGAAGAACCTGATATCATAAAAATTAACGTAATTATTCTAAAAAAACATTTAACATTTTTTTGGAAAAATTAAATTTTTGAAGCATAAAATGTTGATGCTATCAACTTCTTCTGGAGTTCATTTAATAGGTGTGATGGTAAATGCAAAATGACATGTAACATTTTTTTTAAATTAAATTTTTGGAGCATAAATTTTGATGCTATCAAATTCTTCTGGAGTTAATTTAATAGGTATTCTGAATACATACTTTGATAAGTTTTTGGTAAGTATATTTTATGAACCTATCCACTACCTTTTATGAAACGCGTTGTTTTCCTATTATTTAAGCTTGAATAATTAGATTTGAATACTCGCCGAAAAAAATTACATTCAATTACCTATAACTCAATTTGAATTAATGTTAAAATCTTTTTTTTACGCCAGGAATTTATTCGATTTTTATTAGCCTCAATTTTGGTAATAATAACTATTTTGTAAAAAATTAGGTATAGCTTTTAAGATATTTATGAAAAAACCGCTTTAAAACATGCATTTTTTTCACGAAAACTAAAATACGTAACTCATACGTATTAATTTATTAACAGATTTTACTTAAAATTTGTCCCTCATCGATTTATGGTGTATTTTAATAAAATAATTTTCACCCACGAGAAAAGGTGGCATCCACCCTCAGGGTAAAAGTGCAAGTTGGCACCATGTCACTTTTGTTCCTCGAGGTATCCTCTAACCACTCACCAATTTTCATGAAAATCGATGTGAGTTTAACGAAATCGGAGGTAATAGGTAATATCCACCCTCAGTGACTGCACTATAAATAAATAAGAATATGACAGTTAAAAAATGAAGTACTCCGCATCACTTGAACAGTTACCATTAGATATTTTTAAACATTAGACAGTCATACTCAACCTTTAAAAACTTCGTGGTTTTATCAACCAATAATAAATAAAGATAAAGAATAGAGACAAAAGAATTGTTTATATTTAAATTCATTTATTTCTTACATTACGAGCTGAACATGAAAACAACATAAAAGAAATAATGGAAGATATGATCGAGTTTCCTGCAAGGCTTGAGACATAAAAAATTGTTACAGGAAATGATCAAAAGGGGAAATAAAATATAAAAATAACTTTGCATGATGGCGTTATTTTGAACCTAGGATAAATAATCCCTGGACAAATTATACCGGATACAAAATCGCCACAAATAATCCCCGAACAAAAAATTCCCACAAAAAATTCCGGTAAAATAATCCCAAAAAATTGTTTTGGACAAAATATCCCCACAAAAAAATTCCGAAATGTGTTTCAGCCTCAGTGCATGAGAGTATAGCAATCGCCATGAAACAGCTTTTCGGCACGAAAATAATGATTAGCAATTATTAAGATTAAGCGTAAATTGTATTTTCGATTACCAAATTTCGAATTCCAATTTCCTATTCCAACTGATTTTCCTCAGTCCGGATTCATGCCGAAAACTTCAAATTTTACATGACAAAAGACTGAGGAAAATATGGGGAATGTAATTAAGGGCATTTGTATTCGATGTCCAGTTTTTAAAAAACGTAATTGAGGAGCTGTGTACATTCATGAGATTTTTTGCGCTATTCTAGTATGACCCACTAGTCCGAAAAATCTGGGACATGGGCCGAATTACGAAGTCGTGTCCCGGCGTCCCGGACAAGGCTTCCGGACCATCCGAATTTTCAATGTTTTGGTAAAATTCTATTTTTAAATTTTGAATACATTATTCTTCTAAAAATTCACATCAAATTGAATCGGGACAAAAAAATGACAATTTCTAGAGTGTAATACTAATACCACATCCAAAACGTATGCATTTTATATCGTGGTATTATAGTTCTATGAAAACTCAAACTGTGAACTTTTTTGGTTTCTGTTTTTTAATTATCGTCTTCTGGAAAGACAATCATTCAAGATAAACAAAAATTATTTTTTAAGCAAATTCAATCGTTTGACAAATATGGTAGTAAGAAGTAATCAACCTTAAAAGGTTCTGAACGTGTTTTCTTGTGGCATGTTTGACAACTATATTTTGATGGGATTAAGCCACAATTTGTTGTAATAATAATTGAATCGGCCATTGCGAAAACAATACATGTTACAATGTGTAAATTTTTCAGGAAACGTAAAAATCTTTTCAATAATAGTTGGATATTCCGAGATAATACTATATTTTATATAAGTATTATGGGTTATAAATGAATCTTTCTGAAAGACAAAACAAGTTTAAATGTTTATATGTTTAAATGTAAATTTCATGGCGTCGAAAAGCGTCGTCATTTTACCCAAAATTGGACTTAGATTGTTTTCACAATGACCGATTCAATTACATTTTTATTTTAATCTCCGGTTATATTTACATGGAAATCCAACATCAGTTGATTTTCTAATTTTTCCGTTTTTGAGAATGATTTCCGGATTGGAAGTCGAAACGTCACACACTAACAAAAATGTAATTATATGGTATTAAAGTTCTATATTTAAAAAAATGGCCCGATTTTCATTGAAAATTCACGGATTTCAGGCATTTTTTCAGCCTTGTCCCGAATTCGACAGTATTGGGAGTTGGTCACATTAGCTATTACGAATGTTTAGCTTTTTTATGAAAACGCATACCACGGGTTTTTGACATAGCTTTTTAAGCAGGTTTTTGAAATGTTGCTTGCATGGAATTAAAACTGAAGACCAAATATTTTTGAAGTAAAATTTACAATAAAGCAACAAGTTTTTTGCATTACAATAAAAATTATCGATTCCAGCACCAGCAGCTATCATCACGAAAAGTTAATGTTTTCAACAGAGTTATTCACAGCAGAGCACGAAAAAAGATTTAAGCGAATAATTACAACATGATTCCGACAGTTTTAGCTAATTCCACATTCTTTCCACGATTTTTGAAAAAAACTCATACTCTCTTTCCATGAAAAAGTTTTCGGCATGAATCCGCACTGGGGAAAACCAGTTGGAATGGGAAATTGGAATTCGAAATTACAATTCATGCTTAATCTTAATTGCTAATCAGTATTTTCGTGCCGAAAAGCGGTTTCATGGCAATTGGTATACGCTCATGCACTGAGGCTGAAAAACATTTTCGTCGATTGCGTTCACGGGAAAACTTTTGAGAACTATTCGACAGAAAATATTTTTTGGGGATTTTTTTGTGGAGATATTTTGTCCAAAAAGATTTGTGGGAATTATTTGATAGGAATTTTTTTGTCCGGGATCATATATTTGGGGATTATTTGTCCACGGATTATTTGTCCGTACGCCGTTATTTTTGTAGCAAATAAACCCAAAAAACGGTTTTTATTTTGGTAGTACTATTTAAATTCCTTGAGTAGGGTACCTTGACAAACGTACTTTGATACTTGAAGTGCAGATGCTCAGTAACTGACATTATTCTAGGACACAGACAATTGAAGAGCGTGCCAAAATTCAAGCAAGATTTGAATTTGGCGCCATTTGTGTCATAAAATGTTCATCATCATTCTCTTTACCTTATCCCTATGCGGGGTCGGCTTCCCTGATTGCATTTCTCCACACAAATCTATCTTGGGTCATATCAATGTTAATCCCCTTTACCAACATGCCCTGCCTTATCGTCTCCCCCAGGTCTTCTTTGGTCTTCCTCTCCTACTCCTTCCAGGAATCTGCACTTCAGCTATTCTTCGTATTGGGTGATTAACGTCTCGACGTTGAACATGACCAAACCGTCTTAACCTATGCTCTCTAATTTTGGCATCAATTGGTGCCACACCTAGACTTCCCCCTAATATACTCATTTCTAATTTTATCCTTCTTTGTCACTTCACTCATCCATCTAAACATTCTCATTTCCGCCACATGCATTCGTTGTTCCTCTTTCTTTTTCACTGCCCAACATTCAGTTCCGTGCATCATAGCCGGTCTTATGGCTGTTTTATAGAATTTTCCCTTCAGTTTCATTGGAATTTTTCTGTCACACAACACACCACTCGCTTCTTTCCACTTCATCCATCCAGCCCTAATTCTACTGCATGCATCTCCATCTATTTCTCCATTACTCTGTAATACCGATCCTAGGTACTTAAAACTATTGCTTTTCACAATCATTTCACCATCCAAATATACCATTTTATTTGTAGTGACTCCATCTTTAAATGAACATTCCAAATACTCTGTTTTTGTCCTACTAAGTTTTAAACCTTTTTCCTCCAGAGCTTGTCTCCACTGTTCCAGTTTTTGTTCTAAGTCTCTTTCACTATTTCCTATTAACACTACATCATCAGCATACATTAGGCACCATGGAATACTACCCTGTAGTTTAGCTGTTATCTGGTCCAAAACTAATGAGAATAAATAAGGACTAAGCACCGATCCTTGGTGCAATCCTACTTTCACCTGAAATTTATCAGTCTCTCCCACACCTGTCCTAACACTAGTCGTTACTCCCTCATACATATCTCTCACAATCTTTACATATTCGCCAGGGACTCCTTTCTTATTGAGTGCCCACCACAGAATCTCTCGAGGAACTCTATCATATGCTTTCTCAAGATCGATTAATACCATATGAGCGTCGGTCTCTTTATTCCTGTATTTTTCCATCAGTTGCCTTACAATGAAAATTGCATCTGTTGTTGATCTGCCCTGCATAAAGCCAAATTGATTATCGGATATTTCGGTTTCTTCACGTATCCGTCTATCAATTACTCTCTCCCATATTTTCATGGTGTGGCTAAGTAGTTTTATAGCCCTGTAGTTTGTGCATTGCTGTATGTCTCCCTTGTTTTTGTAGACAGGTACTAATATACTGCTTCTCCATTCGTCTGGCATTTGTCCAACTTCCATAATTCTATTAAATAGACCTGCTAGCCAACTTATTCCTGTCTCTCCCACTGCTCTACATACTTCCTCAGGAATATCATCTGGTCCGACTGCTTTTCCTTTCTTTATTTTTTGAAGCGCTTGAGCCACTTCCTCGTTTGTTATTCTGGTAACCATTCCTGTTACTGTCTCCGTTAACTCCTTGTGTCATAAAATGTTACCAATGCAAAATATTAGTAGTCCATGGCTAATAGCTCTTAGGTAACCCCTAGAGACCGCGACCCCATGTGGAGGATAGGGGAATGTCCGACCCGGTTTACTTGTAGGTAGGAGGGAAATAAAATACCTCTCGTAAACCAACAGGTAATTCACCGAATCATTACCGGTATAAGCAATCCCCCACTTGCTGGCCAATGGCTTTGGGAGGAAGAGTTGGAAACTGGTAAGATACCCTTTTGTCATCGGGTTGAGAAATTGATCCCGAAGGTGGATGAACCAAAAGCATGGTCAACTGCTAAGGATGTAGAAAGCAATGGGAAACTACTATATCAAAGTTCCCTAAGAATATACCTAGTACAATCATCATGGTGTGCGAAACCAACAACGGCGTTACTGATCGTCGCCCTGGACAGCCAAGATCCGACAGGGGAGGAAAAGTCAAGGCCTCTCAGGTCGTTAATCAGCGAATTCCGTGTCAGAAGAACGGAGGAAAATTTCAGGAAAGAGGGGCCATGCCACGTCGTGCTCAACATGTTAAATAACTTTGAAATATCCCACAGATCCGTGTCCATAAACGTATTAACTTTTTACGTATTATTTCGTCACTTTGCATGCATCTACCAATACAAGTACCAAATTAAGCTGGTCAGGTAACACTAAAGTGAACAATAACTCCAGGCTCACGCTACTATAGTTGCATTATATGTTGCGAATGTTGCTAAGTAAATAAGTACTTATTATTAAATTATTTACAAAAAGTAAAATATTACCGCAAAACTATATTAGTAATATCAGATAGAGAGTTCTTTACAATGCTGCTACCTATCCAGACTGACACATGACTACAGGATTCTGCCGAACATTAAACTACAACTTTATTACAACAGTATAAACAAATTCTCAATTTGATTTTTCTTTTCTTTTTGGAAATATTATAGTCCACGGCTGGAAAAAATTCTATAGTCCACTTGTGATCAAGATCCCGACTGGGCCCCGATTCTAATTCAAATTTCGACTCAAAACTAATCGCAATCAATATGGCCACGTTGAAATGCGATTGTGCGAGCCTTGTGAATTTTAGTTGAACTAACGAAATTAAATAGCGACTTAACGAAATTAATTGCGACTCCAAAAAAGTGGTTGATAATTTCGAGTCGAAATTATTGTGACACGGACATGAATGAATGGCCGAAAGCGAGGTTAGGTTTAGTTTAGATGTGTTTTGTTTGTTTCTTGCAAGGAAAACTAAAGCAAAAGGTATTAATATGGCTGGGTTTTATGGAAATTTGCTAGTTTTGGAGGAATTAGATAAAATAGTATTAAATTAGAAATATAATAATTGAGAATTTCCACAATGTGAATTATCAACTCAATGAAAGATGTAAGGTAATAATCTGGGAAAATTAGTGTAAAATAAGGAAAATTATGTACCAGCTATTTTATTGCTGAACATGCTGGAATCAAATCTTATTAGTAATATAGCTATGCAAAGTCCGCAGAAAGTGTGCTATTTGGTTTATAAACAAATTAGCGCTCCGAAATTTTTTTTCAATTATTGCTCTGTAACTCAAAAGACTTTAACGTTAAACTAAAAACACTCACACAAAAATTAACTGTAATTTAATTCTGCACATAGATATTTTTTCCGATTTCCTTCGGCAGAAATTTTCCTCGGAAAATTCGGGTTTCCAAACAAAATATTTAATTTTTAACTAAAATTTTAGGGAAGTAACTATTTATCAATAATTAAATAACTTGGTGACATAAATCTTTTTTGTTATGAGTGTCTTGAAGATATGAAAATTTGTATGTACAAAGACGACCAGAATAAAAAGGTAATGGTTCAAAGATTGAAATCCTGTTGTTTATAACTCTCTCCCATGCCGGTCAAATTTGACCGGTTATACCTGGAACCACTCCTCGCAATTCAATTTTTTTTTCTTCGAAAAGGGCACAGAAGCCGTGCCCTTTTCAAAAGCGTTAACTTTGACTAAATTTAATTTAATCTAATATTTTCTGAGAGATTCTATTTGTTTATAAGCCAAAAAATTGTTTCTTTATAACATTCCTGAGACCGCTCAAATAGTCCAATTTCCATTATGTAAAGTACGTTGAATAAGTATACTGCTTTTTTATACGAAAATCGCAGTTATTTTAGTGTATCATAATCTTTCTGGTTATTATTTCGACCGAAATTTTTTAATTAACATTTTAATTCTTACTAAACTATTGGTTAGATTGTCGCCGGCCTCCTGATATATAATCTACTATAAAAAAATCTTTTGTGTCATCAATTTATTTAAATATTGATAAATAATTTACTTACTTTACTTAATCAGTAGACCCATTTTGTACATTTCGGTGTTGGGCCATTTATAATACAATTCATTAAATTACAATATTTTACAATCTTCTGAATTATTGCCCTAGTTCTTAATAAACTTTCTCCATTCCTTCCTATTGGATGCTATCTGTGTTGCTTCCTGCCAAGTCTTACCCTTACTCTGCAGTATCTGCGAAATGTCACTGTTCCATTCTTTAATGGGTCTTCCTCTTCTATTCTTACCTATTGGTTTGGCGTCCCACACTCTTTTCACTTGTCCATTATTGTCCATCCGGGTTAGATGTCCGAACCATGCCAATTTTTTTCCTTGATTGAGTCGAGTATCGGTTTGATTTTGAATCATTCTCTTATTTCTTCATTTCTGATTCTACCTTTTTACTCCGATCGTTCTTCTGAGGTATTTCATCTCTGCTAGCTGTATTCTGCTCTGATGTCTTTTGTTTAATATCCAATTTTCTGCTCCATATGTCACCGTAGGTCTATATATTGTTTTGTATATTGTCATCTTGGTCTTTGTTGATATTTCTTTGTTATTAACGAATCCTCTATTTAGTGCTTGGAATAGTTTTCCTGTGATTTCCATTCTGTTGTTTAGATCGTCCTCTATGTCTCCTTTGTTGTTGATTACTGTTCCTAAGTATTTGTATGAATTTGTCTGTATTATTTGATGTTGGTCTATCATTACTTCTATTTGATCTTCCGTCCCTTGTTTCCTTGATATTTTCATTATCTGAGTCTTCTCTTTGTTTACGTTTAAGTTGTATTTGCTTGCTTCTAGGTTCCATTTCTCTAAGTTGTATTTCAGTTTTTCTGCTGTTTCCGCAATTAGTACTATGTCGTCTGCAAATATACACATCTCAGCGTTTATCATTTGCATTCTGTTCCAACCGATGCAGTATTTCTTGTAAGTTTTCTTACATTCTTTCACTATCTCATCTATTACATTTATGAATAGCACTGGGCTTAGACTTCCCCCTTGTCTAACTCCTTGAGTTGTTTCAAATGGTTCTGCCATATTTAACATTCTTACTGTATTTGTTGTTTTCATGTATATACTCTTTGTTGCTTCTATAAATTCTTCACTTACTTCCTTCTTCTTTAGGCTTTCCCATATATCTTTTCTTTTGACTGAGTCGAATGCTTTTTCCATGTCTATAAAGCTCAGATATATTTCTTTATTTTTCTTTAAAGCTTTTTCTATTACTTGTTGCATGGTGAATATATGGTCTTGTGTGTTGTGTCCTTTCCTGAATCCACTGATAAATAATTACTTCCCTAAAATTTTAATTGAAAATTGCAGATTTTTTTGAGAAAACTCGAATTTTCCCAGTAAAATTTTTGTTGAAGGAAATCGAAAAAAAAACTTTGTGCAGAACTAAATTACGGTGAATTTTTCTTGGAGTGTTTTTGGTTTAAAGGAAAAATCTTAGGAGTTACAGAGCACTAATAGAAAAAATAGAAGATTTAGGAGTACTAATTTGTTTATAAATAAAATAACACACTTTCTGCGGACTTGTCATACCCCATATTACTAATATATGCAATCTTAAGATTCGATTTTAGCAATAAAATAGCTGGTAAATAACTTTTCCCAAAAATGGAATTTTTTCGATAATTTTTCCAGACTATCAACAAATGTTGCGGTGGTTGCGTAGCCAATCAATCCAATAAATAGGAGGACCAACCCAAATTCTGAGCAGTGTCAAAATGATAACGGTAATATCCCCAGTTGGAACTAATATCGAAATGAATAATAATCGCTATTGGGACCGTGCAAGTTCGGCAAAGCGACACCTATTTCTACGCTCTGCAACTTTATTCGCACTTTTAATTATTTTGTCCAATTATATTAGTCCTGGTTACTGGATAATTGTCAAGGCCATAGTACAAAAAAATAATAAAAGAAAAAATAAGAATTAGGTTATGTTATTAAAACGTAGACAATTGTATGTAGTAAATAAAATTAGTTATTAAAATGCAGTACTGCAAGCAAAATACAATTAATTAAATTTACCTTTGTATAATAATTGCATATTATATCAATATTGTGGAGCAACATATAATTTTCCTTCTTCAATGACAGTAGATATGAAATGTACGTCAATTTGACAATTTTAATTGACAATATGAATTATTTAAGAAAGTTGCAATATTTCTCCGCTATTCGCGCACAATCGTTTCTCAATTCCCTTGCAAGTACTTGCACACCGCGAATACATTGGGACTGTCCTGGCGGAGTCAAAATTAAATTGCGACCTCGAAATGAATTAGAATCAGGCCCCTGGACCTCTATTTTTGACCGTTCGCTTCGTTATCCATCATTCGCTATCTGTACACTAAACAGATACGAAGCAAATACGTTCGATAACGAAGCGAAGGGTCAAAAATCGAGGTCCTGGGCTGTTATTTTTTGCATACCATTGACAATGATGTTCATACATGAAATACGGTATGCGGCAAAATAAACAGTACTGAAATGCGTATGTCTCAAATTTGTATGGGTCATGCGCCGAAACATACTGAGTGGTTTCCGAATGTCGTTACAACGTATGTGAATGTGTTGTTAATGTTAGGTGATTCAAGATGGTCCTCAGTTTTGCAAAAAATTTTATCGTGCAGTACTATTTTCGGTCATACGGAAAATGTCGCGAAAACGGTCTTAAGCTTAATAGACCAGTAAGGATCTGCGAAAAACGTCTATTTTTGGATATGAAAGGTGGCATTCGGATTTTTGCAGATAAAGTTAGGTGACATCTTCAGTAATAATAATTGACTTATGCTCCATCTTAAATATGCCCGGAACATTAATAAAAAAATTACAATATTTAAAAATTTCGAAAAACATCGATTTTTTCTGCTTTCTTTGCTTATAATTTTAAAACGATTCGTTTTGGAACAAACAAATAAAATAAAGATAATTGAATTTTGTATGATATACGACTGGTCAAAAATGTCTTAAGGTATTACCTTTTCTACAATATAGCAATAAATACAAAATAAGGGGGCAAAATAAGTCTGTTATTCAATATTTTTTAACCACTTTGGTGGCACTTAGAACCTTAGTAATTCGCTTAGGGAATTCTTTGTAACATACTTAAATCGTGTACCAAATTTCATTAAAATCGGCCTAATAAATTTTGCATAATAAATTTGCAATCTAAATGTTTTTAAAAAAGTTCAAATTTTTTAAAATCTTTCTCAACAAAAAGTAAACCATTTAGAAGTTGGCTAATTTTTTTACATATAAAGAGGTGCTCTACCTATCTAATACACTTTACAGAATTAAAAACGGATTATTTAAGGGGCCCCAGCAATGTTTTAAATTTATAAACAATTTTTTGGCTTCTAAACAAATAGCTTTGTTTAATAATAAAAAAATTAATTTTTAGCAATGCAAATAATTAAAACCGGTATAATTTGACTTAAACTTTCAAATGCTATCAGCAGAATTGCTATTTTATTTTTTAATCAAACGTTATTCGCGTTCAAAAATTGCAATTTCTCGATTTTTTGAAAGTTCCACCGCGTTTATCTCGAAAACTATGCATCCTACGAAAAAAAAAAACATTTTTTGCTTAGAATTACCCAAGAAATACAAAAAATGTTTTATTTTGCGAAAAATCGATTTTATGTAATTCCTCAAGTTCTTTGTTTATAACAATCTTATCGACATCCGGATCAACTGTTACCCAAAATATTCGTGTTCTACGGGTTAAAGTACATAAAAAAAACTTGGGTAAGTCCATCTAAATAAAGGAGCCCGTAGCACCCCCTCCTGGCCACAGCACTAATTTGTTTATAAGCCAAAAAATTGTTTATAACTTTAAAACATTGCTGAGGCTGCTTAAATAATCCGATTTCAATTCTGTAAAGTGCATTAGATAGGTGGAGTACTTCTTTATATGTAAAAAAATTGACAAATCTTTGTATCTTCTAGTTTTTGTTGTGAAAGATTTTAAAAAATTTTAATTTTTTAAAAAAAGTTTAGATTGCAAAATTATTATGCAAAATCTAGTAAGTCAATTTTAATGAAATTTGGTGTACGGTTTTAGCACATTACAAAAATTTTCTAAGCGAATTAGGAAGGTTCCAAGTGTAACCTAAGTGATGGAAAGTAATTGAATAAGGACAGGCTTGTTTTGCCCCCTTATTTTATATTTATTGCTATTTTGAAGCAAGGGTGATAAATTAAGACATTTTTAACCAATCGCATCTGATAGAAAATTTAATTATCTTTGTTTTATTCCTATAGGACTTTGTTCTAAAATGAATAGTTTTTAAGTTATAAGCAAAAAAAGTAGAAAAAAACGAAATTTTTTGAAATTTTTAAATATTTTATTTTTTTTTATTAATGTTCCGGGCATATTTGAGAAGGAGCATAAATCAATTATTATTAACGAAGTTATCACCTAACTTTATCCGCAAAAATCTGAATGCCACCTCTCACATCCACCTAAAACAGATCCTTACTGGTCTAAAATTAACAATGGTTTCAGCAGGATGGTTAACATGGATAATATACATATAGGGAATGCTGAAGGGGGCAGACCGATCCACCGTCTGACATTCCGGAATTGCGAATTAGAATTAAAGATTTTTTTCGTGCCAGAAGGCATTTTTAACATCTGTTTTATCGGGAACGTCGTCGTGAGTAATGTTTGTAGGGTCTAGGACGTTTCATCGTCGCCGTTTCGATGCCGCCATTCATCGCCAGTCAGTTAATCGCTAACTGATATATTTCCGAATTTTCGACAAATTCTCGACATTTTTAGCTATTTATAATGGGAAATAAGCCACAATATTATTAAAAAAATGATTTTTATTAACGTTTCGACGCCCAAATCGGGTGCCGTTGTCAAAATACAAAATACTACTGATTTTGACAACGGCACCCGATTTGGGCGTCGAAACGTTAATAAAAATCATTTTTTAATAATATTGTGGCTTATTTCCCATTATAAATAGCTAAAATTGTAAAAATGCCACAAGAAAATAGCTTCAGAACAACATTAAATTTTCGACAGTTACATTTATTATTTATTTTTAGTATTAGGAATTCTAGGAAATGCGAGATATGACCATTCCCGTTGCCATACTTAATCTTTTAATAGACTTTTAGACTAGTAAAGATCTGTTTTTAGGTGGATGTGAGAGGTGGCATTCAGATTTTTGCGGATAAAGTTAGGTGATAACTTCGTTAATAACAATTGAATTATGCTCCTTCTCAAATATGCCCGGAACATTAATAAAAAAAAATAAAATATTTAAAAATTTCGTTTTTATTTCTACTTTTTTTGCTTATAACTTAAAAACTATTCATTTTAGAACAAAGTCGTAAAGGAATAAAACAAAGAATTAAATTTTCTATCAGATGCGATTGGTTAAAAATGTTTTAATTTATCACCCTTGCTTCAAAATAGCAATAAATATAAAATAAGGGGGCAAAACAAGCTTGTCCTTATTCAATGATTTTCCATCACTTAGGTTACACTTGGAACCTTCCTAATTCGCTTAGAAAATTTTTGTAATGTGCTAAAACCGTACACACCAAATTTCATTAAAATTGATTTACTAGATTTTGCATAATAATTTTGCAATATAAACTTTTTTTAAAAAATTTAAATTTTTTAAAATCTTGCACAACAAAAACTAGAACATACAAATATTTGTCAATTTTTTACATATAAAGAAGTACTCCACCTATCTAATGCACTTTACAGAATTGACATCGGATTATTTAAGCAGCCTCAGCAATGTTTTAAAGTTATAAACAATTTTTTGGCTTATAAACAAATTAGTGCTGTGGCCAGGAGGGGGTGATACGGGCTCCTTTATTTAGATAGATGGACTTATCCAAGTTTTTTTATGTATTTTGACCCGTAGAACACGAATTTTTTTGGTAACAGTTGATCCGGATGTCGATAAGATTGTTATAAACAAAGAACTTGAGGAATTACATAACATCGATTTTTTGCAAAATTAAACATTTTTTGTATTTCTTGGGTAATTCTAAGCAAAAAATGTTCTTACAAGTTTTTTCGTAGGATGCATAGTTTTCGAGATAAACGCGGTGGAACTTTCAAAAAATCGAGAAAGTTTACGTCAAATTATACCGGTTTTAATTATTTGCATTGCTAAAAATTAATATTTTTATTATTAAACAAAGCTATTTGTTTATAAGCCAAAAAATTGTTTATAAATTTAAAACATTGCTGAGGCCCCTTAAAAAAATCCGATTTTAATTCTGTAAAGTGTATTAGATAGGTAGAGCACCGCTTTATATGTTAAAAAATTAGCCAACTTCTAAATGATCTACTTTTCGTTCAAGATTTTAAAAAATTTGAACTTTTTTAAAAACATTTAGATTGCAAATTTATTATGCAAAATTTATTAGGTCGATTTTAATGAAATTTGGTACACGATTTAAGTATGTTACAAAGAATTTCCTAAGCGAATTACAAAGGTTCTAAGTGACACCAAAGTGGTTAAAAAATATTGAATAACAACAGAATTATTTTGCTCCCTTATTTTGTATTTATTGCTATATTGCAGAAAAGGTAATACCTTAAGACATTTTTTACGAATCGTTTTAAAGTTATAAGCAAAGAAAGCAGAAAAAAATCGATGTTTTTCGAAATTTTTAAATACTTTAATTTTTTTATTAATGTTCCGGGCATATTTGAGAAGGAGCATAAGTCAATTATTATTACTGAAGGTGTCACCTAACTTTATCTGCAAAAATCCGAATGCAACCTCTCACATCCAAAAATAGACGTTTTTTCGCAGATCCTTTCCCGGTCTATTTTATAATACATAATAAACTTTTATAATATAAAATATAATTTAACACTACGAATTTTATATTACAGGGTGTAACAAAAATACAGGTCATAAATTGAATCACATATTCTGGGACCAAAATTAGTTCGAATGAACCTAACTTACCTTAGTACAAATATGCACATAAAAAAAGTTACAACCCTTTGAATTTACAAAATGAAAATTGATTTTTTCTAATATATCGAAAACTATTGGAGATTTTTTATTGAAAATGGACATGTGGCATTCTTATGGCAGGAACATTTTAAACAAAAATTATAGTGAAATTTGTGCACCCCATAAAAATTTTATGGGGATTTTGTTCCCTTAAACCCCCCCAAACTTTTGTGTACGTCTAAATTAAATTATTATTGTGGTACCATTAGTTAAATTCAATATTATTAAAACTTTTTTGCCT
The DNA here is from genome assembly GCF_917563875.1 of Diabrotica virgifera virgifera. Classification (NCBI taxonomy): domain Eukaryota; kingdom Metazoa; phylum Arthropoda; class Insecta; order Coleoptera; family Chrysomelidae; genus Diabrotica; species Diabrotica virgifera. Next base: position 68,521,787 of record NC_065451.1, read on the forward strand.
CTTATTGTTTTTTCGATAAGGCAGTTTTTATCGAGTTGAGGCTTATTTTTCAATATGTTTACATAAAAAATTTAAGGAGGTTTTGTTCTTTTAAACCCCCCAAATGTTTGTGTACGTTCCAATTAAAATATTACTGCGGTACCATTAGTTAAACACAGTGTTTTTAAAACTTTTTTGCCTCTTTGTATTTTTTCGAAAAGGCACCTTTTATCGAGATGTGACTTCTTTTTTAATATGGTTCAAAATATCCCTAAAAATGTAAATCATAAATATATGTTCATATTATTACCAAGTCTCCATAATCGTACTTAACCATATACAAATATGTGGTGGATTTGACAAATATTCGAAATATCTCGATAAAAACTGACTTCTCGAAAAAGTACTAAGAGGCAAAAAAGTTTTAAAAACATTGTGTTTAAATAATGGTATTACAATAATAATTTAATTGGAACGTACACAAAAGTTTGGGGGGGTTTAAAGGAACAAAACCCCCATACATTTTTTATGGGGTGTCCAAATTTCACTATAATTTTTTCTTAAGATGATACTGCCATAAGAATGCCACATATCCATTTTAAATAAAAAATCTGCAATAGTTTTCGATACACTCGAAAAAATCGATTTTCATTTTGTAACTTAAAAGGGCTGTAATTTTTTTTATGTGCACTTTTGTACTAAGGTAAGTTAGGTTCAATCGAATTATTTTTGGTCCCAGAATATGTGATTAAATTTATGACCTGTATTTTTGTTACACCCTGTATTTAGTATCAAATTTAGGGGAAGTAGAAATAGAACAGTAAATTAATAAAAAAATTTATCTTTTTATTTGTCATAAGTTTTGAACTGAATTTAACGTCTTGTCGTGTCATCTCCCATAATACAAAATCAGCTGACTAACTGGCGATGAAACGGACGGCGATGAAATGGACTGGCGATGAACCGGCGGCATCGAAACGGCGGCGATGAAACGTCCCATTCCGATGTTTGTAGGCTACATCTTCTTCTTCACGTGCCGTACCAGAATTATCCGACGTTGGCGATCACCATTGCGAAGGCTTCTCGATCTTGTGCAGTATGGAATAATTGTTCTGCATTTGATTTCCGAGTCCATTCACGAATGTTTTTTAACCAAGAAACCTGTTTTCTTCCTACACCTCTACGGCGCTCTATTTTGCCTTTAAAGATCAGTTGTAATATTATATATCGACTTCCTCTGACTATATGTCAGAGTCTATAGCAGTATTTAACGGTCTATAGCAGTTCTCTATCTTTGTTTACCCTCCTTAGTACTTCTTCATTAGTTTTTCTTGCTGTCCAGGGTATCTTCAGCATCCGTCTATGAACTTTAGGTTATATCATGTATACTAAATATGTCCCTGTAAGTTGTATCCATATGGAAAACTTTTTTATTATTAATTTTACGAAAAAAAGTTATTCTTCATAAAAAGCTCTGCATGGACCAAAACCATCAAATTTAACCAAAGATTTAACCATCAAATATCAAATTTTATGAATGTTATACGAGGTATGTCAACAAGTTTGAATTTCACTCAAGAATAAAGCAGCTTTATTTTTCACAATATTGAAAATTGCTATTATGAAAAGTTGTTTGGAATTAAAAACTAAAATCTAATATGAAATTACATTCTTCTAATTGAAAAAAATTTTTTTTTTTGAAACATTTTATGGATAACTAACATTATTTTCAGTTATTTCAATTCTGATAACTCTTTTATTATTAATTTTACGAAAAAAAGTGATTCTTAATAAAAAGTTGTGGATGGTCTAAAACCTAAAATCTTATATCAAATTTTATAAATTTTATACGAGGTATGTCAAAAAGATAAATTTAGATCCAAAGTAAAGTACAGCTGGTTCCAAAAAAAACTGATACGACTCTTAAAGCTTATTTTATAGAAAATTGAGCAGTGTATTTTGAAGGATAAATACTTATTATTTACATACTGTCAATGTCACTGCCAAATCTTAAATTTGTCAGATAACTTATTCTGTTCAACCTCAAAATATGGCTCCACATGCTGGCAAAGAACTAAAATCAAGAATTGTAACGAAATTAGAAGATGGTTGGTCACTATCTGCCGTAGCGAACCATTTTAACGTAAGCAGAACAACCGTTTTTAATACTAATAAAAGATGGAAAGAACAAGAAACTCGCGAAAGAAAGCAAGGTTTGGGAAGAACTCTCTGAAGAAGACAATTTCATAGTTCCTTTCACGCAGATGAACCGAAGACTACAAGCTGTTATCACTGCTGATGGAGTTATTACAAAATATTAATTTTATTTTTACATACAGTAGAACGTCGATAATCCGGACGTCAAAAATCCGGACCGTCAATAATCCGGATTTGTATCCAGCAAAAATATCTGATTCTTTTAAAATAAATTAAGAACTTCTCTGCGAAAAACGAACCTCTACCGCAGTTCAAAAATATTTTACACAATTTTTTTAAATCCCAAATAGTGTCTGATGTCTTTACTGTACACATGGTGCTATTATAAATTAATTACAATACAGTGTTTAAACATAAAAAAATGTTTTGATTAATTTCACCTCTAGACACTTTACTGTACAAGATAAAACATTAAATTTTAAAACGTTTGTTGTACTTTAATGTGTATACTGGCCTTTTTTGAGGTAATTTTGATAATCCGGATAATTTGATAATCCGAATGGGGTCCGGTCCCAATTAATCCGGATTATTGACGTTCTACTGTACCTAAATTTAGTATAGTTTTGGTCTTCCAGACACTCGCTTTCTTTCGAGAGTTTCTTGTTCCCTCCATTTTTTATTAATAGAAAAACTGTGGTTCTGCTTATGTTAAAATGTTTTGTTGCCTCTGATAGTGCCCAGTTATCTTTTAATTTGGTTACAATTCTTGCTTTAATATATTGTTGAGGTAAGTCATTGTTTTATTCCTTAATAATAATAAAAATGATAACAACAACCATATTTTATGTAAAAACTATCATTTATATTCTAAAACTATCAGATTTTCAAAATAATACAAAAATTTAGACCTTAATAATTATTACAATTTATTAACATAAATATGTAATCAGTTGTTTGTTTATTTATTTTAACTGACTTTGACAGTCTGTCATAATAAATATAATATAATGTCAGACCAATCAAATACACTGCTCAAAATAATCAAATCTTACTAAGAGTCGTATAAGTTTTTTTATGAACCAGCTGTACCTTTATAGTTCAGAATACATATTTCAATTATAAGGATGACATTACATACTGAAACATAGTGTTTAATTCTAAATAACTTTTCATAATAACAATTTTCGATATTGTGAAAAATAAACTATTTTACTCTTGAGCGAAATTGATATTTTTTGACATACCTCGTATAAAATTTCGTAAAATTAATAATAAGAGTTTTCTGAATTAAAATAACTGAAAATAATGTTATTTATCCATAATTTTTCAAAAAAAAAAAATTCAATTAGAAGGATGTAATTGCATATTAGAATACAGTTTTTAATTCCAAACAACTTTTCATAATAGCAACTTTCAATATTGTGAAAAATAAAGCTACTTTACTTTTGAGTGAAATTCAAACTTTTTGACATACCTCGTATAATATTCAAAAAATTTGATATTTTATGGCTAAATCTTAGGTTTTGGACCATGCAGAGCTTTTTATGAAGAATCACTTTTTTTCGTAAAATTAATAATAAACAAGTTGAAAATGCGAGCATTATCATAACGAAAACTTTGTTTATACCGGGTGGTGAATTGGAACACGGGCCATAGGAAACTCAATGTAAAATTCTAAACTGTTGAATTCCTGCTTCCCTAATTATTTTACATCGAAAGTCATAAGAAACTATTTGTAGAGAATTGAAATCTGTATTGAAAACAACTGTTAATATTGTTCTACGAACAATAATTATTCAAAATTTTGTAAAAATATAATACAATTTTCAGAGAAATACGCCAAAGTTACGCCACACACAGTGCAATAATGTGTATAAGATTGCATTCGGTGACAATAAGTTTATTATATTAACAATTTGAACTGTCAATTTCTTTATTTATTTTATCATTTATTGTTTAAAACACAATAAAGTTGATCAGATACCCTCAGTTAAGGAGAAAGTATTAATAATAAAGATATTTTCTTCAGTCAATAGTGTGCTCACTGTCAGTTAAATAGTAACGTGTGGCCTAACATGCCCACACATACCTACTGCGGTAAATACATTAAGTATATTTTTCAAAATTTTGGAATGTGTTTAAATCGTAGAACAATTGTAACTTCTGTTTTTAATACAGATTTCAATCCTCTACAAATAACTTCTCATGACTTTTGATGTAACATAATTAGGGAAGCAGGAATTCAACAGTTTAAAATTTTACATTGAGTTTCCTATGGCCCGTTTTTCGATTCACCACCCTGTATACGTATTTAAATTCATAATATAGAAAATTGGTATTACGAAAAGCTGTTTAGAATTAAAATTATGTTTTAACGTGCAAGTACATCATTCTAATTTAAATGTTGTGAACTATAAGATACTTTACTCGAAATTCATATTTTTTTACATACCTCGTATAAAATTAATAAAATTTGATTCATGATGGTTGAATCATAAATCTTAGACCAAGAAGAGATTTTTATGAAGAATAACTTTTCTTCGTCAAATTAAAAATACAAGAGTTATAAATGAAAATGATGTTGGTATCCATAATTTGAGAAAATTCGTCAAATATTTTTTTCCATTAGAAGGATGTAATTTCATATATCAGAACATACTTTTTTATTCCAAACCACATTTTAAATAACAATTTTCCAATATTGTAAAATAAATAATACATACATGATAAAGATACTTTTTACTGATGAACTTTACTTGGATCTACAGACCGAGCGAGTCTCGTAAATTCCACAGCTTTGCGCCACGCTTCACGCAACCGTATTTGCGTACTTGTGTTTTGAGTTGTGTGCGCTGGTCGCTGGTCGAGTGGAGTTATAATTTACCAAATTTAAATAATATAATCGTTTCTACTGATTCATTATTAATATAGTATAATATGTATTATTGCTTTCAAAATATACTCAAATTGAATTTTTATACATTTATTACACATATTATTTTATATAATAATTCAATTCACTATAAAATGTCATTTATATTTTATTAATAGCTAAATAATTTAAAATTTAGTTTGACATTCACGAAGTGTCAAACTCAAATATAAAAAATAACATTTGCTTTGCGTAACAAATTCAGATTAAAAAAGTAGCCTACTTCCACGGTTATTAGACTTTATTGCGGTTGTCTTGTCCGACGGTGGTGGGGAGACTTATATTTTTGACTTTACGTCACAAGAGTTTACATTCCCATATTTTTAAATGATTTTCGATCATTGAATGTGCGTTATTGTGTATATATGTGTATTATTTGTGTTATTATGAAATAATAAGACAAATAGTACACATTTTATCTTATACCGGGTGGTGAATCGTAAAAAGGGCCATAGGAAACTCAATGTAAAATTCTAAATTGTTGATTTCCTGCTTACCTAATTATTTTACATCAAAAGTCATGAGAGAATACTTGTAGAGAACTAAAATCTGTATTAAAATCAAAAGTTAAAATTGTTCTACGATTTAAATGCATTCCAAAATTTTGAAAAATATGATACATTTGCCACAACAGGTATGCGTGTAAAAGTAAGGCCACACGTTACTATTTAACTGACAGTGCTCACACCATTGACTGAATAAAAAACCTTTATTATTAATCCTTTCTCCGCAACTGAGGGTATCTTAACAACTGTATTGTTTTTAAACAATAGATGATAAAATAAAAATATTGACAGTTCAAAAATGTGAACAATATTGCATTGTGTGTGGCCTAAGTTTGGGCTGAAAACTAAAATGTATTACATTTTTACAAAATTTTGGAATAATATGTTTAATTACGTAGACCAATTTTAACAGTTATTTCCAATACAGATTTCAATCCTCTACAAATAGTTTCTGTCTTTTGATGTAAAATAATTATTAGGGAAGCTGGAATTCAACAGTTCAGAATTTTACATTGAGTTAATGCAAAAATTTTGACGCATGTCAAAATTCTCAATGTGTTTTAATTGTATTCATTTTTTTTTCGAATCCTGAGAAAACTAATAAATATTTTTGAAAAATTTAAACTCAGAATGAAAGACTACATTATTACCGAGGGCTGAAAGACCCTGAAAACTTCTATAATGTTTATTTTAATAAGTTACAGGGCTGAAAATAAAAGAGAAGTGTGATATTTAATTTCAAATATTTCATTCAATAGAATCTGCTTGTTTATTCTAAGTGGCTTTCCGCCCTCGGTAATAATGTAATCTTGCATCCTGCGTTTAAATTTTTCTAAAATACTTGGTTTTCTCAGGATTCGAAAAAAATCATATTACGATTCAAATGACAGTAAACTCTCGTGACGTAATCTCACCCTTAATGTTCATTGGTTAGTCGATTTAGGCAACCGTAGTAATGTCTAAGAACCGTGGCCTACTTCCTAATCAAAGATTTCAGCTGACGTTTAGTGCCTGGTAGGAAATAACCGGATTGTGACGTCACATTTTAGATTTTGAGGTCGATTATTTCGAAGACGGTTAGAGATATCGAAATGCCGTTTTCAGATTTGGATTCAGAAGACAAAACTACATAAGAATCCATCGATACATCTGCTCTAAGTATTGCAGGAGCGGCAACGCAATAACACACAGACTTTTGCAAATTTATAAACGAAAAGTTTTAGTTGAAAAGTTTTCCATATGGATACAACTTACAGGGACATAGTGTATAAATAATCATAAACATTTCAATATTCATTTCAGTATCTACTGTTTATTTTGCGGCGTACTGTAGTAAACAATGAACCGAGGGGAATACATAATATATGTTTTCCTGTGGATGGATTTGCTGACAGATGCCAAATTTTACATTAATAGTACAAGCAATTGTTGTGCCTTTAACAGAAGATTTAATATTATTGTAAAAATTAATATCAAACTTACTCAATACCCGTTAGGCTTATGGTAAGAACTGGGAAAGCAGATGAGTGGGAATACGATCAAGTCCAGTAGATTACCACAAAAGGCGAGTCAAAGGAGCTATAGTGCCAAATTCGACGAATTTAGTAAGGGGCATAACGAAATTTTGATATTAATTTCATATTATACGTAACATTCATCTTTTGTATCGGTTAAACAAACAATTTAGATTAAGACCAATTATTTCAACCATTTTTTATTTAAATATTAAATAATAAAATATGTATTTCCGGACAAAACTTAAATGTCAATTCAAATTTTCAGATATGATACTTTTTCGTAGTTGAAAATAGAGAAGATGGTCAGTGATCACGAAAACGATGGAACGACAACTTACCGGAGGCATATAGAAAAACAGACGAAGAAAAAGAGCTATTTGGAAGTACAGTACACACTTGATACTCCGACGTTTTGCAATCCGACACTCTCGGTAGTCCGACGCACCTCCCGTCAAGGTCGCCGCCGTGTCTGCTTATACTGAAACCTGTCGCGACATGAATTAAATGTATTAGCTTCCATATTTCTTTTAATATAAACATGTTTTAGTTAGCCGAAATGGATGTTTCATTTGCCTATTAATCTGGGTATCATTTTACTCATAAAATTTAAGAATAGTGAAGGCTACTGCTAGCAAAACAATGCCAAATATATAATCACTTTCGGTAATCCGGACACTTTTGGTAATCCGACACCCCTTTGGTCCCATACCTGTCGGATTATCAAGGGACAACTGTACACTGAATCCAGTAGTGTAATAATTAAAAAAGGTCGCTAATAAAATCTCTATTTGCTACCAGGAAGAAGTATGTCCCGAAAATTGGAATAAACCATTTGAACATGACATGAATTAAATTTCAAATAAAGGTAATATTGAGGAAAAAAGTTAAGGGGGCTGATATAGCTATAATCTTGAAATGTATTTCTTAGAAAACTTACAAACATAACTAAAAATTTTCTGGACGCTAAGAATAACAAAAGTGAAAATAAGAAAAAAAAACTTTTATTCAAATATTGTATGCCTGTTGAAAGCCATAGATCAATTTTTCACTTAATTTTATAGAAATAAATTGAAATTGTATTTAGAAAAAACTTTTATTGAATGTAATTCCTGTTTTTACATGGATCATTTCTGTTGCACGAAAATCTGAAATACAGTAATACAGTCGGTTCGCTAAACTCAGACACAACTGGCTAGTGATTTTAGTAGGTAGTTTTTTTGTTTTTTGCCAATTTTGCCAAAATTGTCAAAATTACTAACTATTTAGTAATTAAGTATTTAGTAATTATTTTTTTGCCAATTTCACCAAATTGGCAAAATTACTTACTAAAATCACTAGCCAGTTGTGTCTGAGTTAAGCGAACGGACTATATTCACAACTTCTGCGTTTAAACACAAAATTGGCTGAGTCAAAGAAGCGAATCACCTAGTTTAACTGCCAGTATTAACTCGATGAAAAAAATTAAAAGACAATAATTAAGATGTCTGCATAGCCTGGCCGAGACAAATCCAGTGATTTAGTGAAGCAAAATTAAACATAAGTTTAGTAGAGTGAAAAGAGTAGTGGGACAGCCACCCATATATGACAATAGAATATGATCTTGTTGCTTTATTTAACTGAAAACTCCAGTATATTGTTGGCCAAATTAGAAACTTATATAAAGGCTTAAGAGAGCAAAAATCCTTAAGCTTTGGTGCAAACAATATATCAACACAACAACAATCACATCATACTGGCAAAACTTGATTAACGAATGGAATCAACGCGTAAATTAAACACAAGAGGGCAGACTGTTATGAGTGTTGACGAAACTAAAGGGAAATATAGAACGACAATTTAGTTATTGGACGAGAAACCGAAAAAATATCAGACTCCATGGTATACAACTAAAAATAGAAGAAAATGAGACAATACCTTTAAACTCCTCATAAACTTATGTTTTCAATTATAAATTACTCCATAGGTTAACTAAATCGCTAGATCCATCTAAACCATTAAAGAATCCTTAAACTGATAAACAAATAAACGAACATTTTACAAGTGATACATCCTGTGTATTTTCGTTGGATTTTAGATCATCCGCTTTCATGTGCAGTCGGTCTATCTGCCTACAAATTATCTTTCCTTGACGACGGAGGAATCCTTTTGGTGTATATACAGGATAATTTTTAACGCACACTCACAATAAACACATTAAGCCTTAAAATAAGAACATTGCACTCTTTGCGATAATATTTTACCTCAAAAAAGTTTTTCTGTCTGTTTTTGGAAAAGTAATTTAATACATACGTGAACACCACATAAACTGTTGTTTCTTGGAAGAAACCTACAATAAAACTGTAAGAAAACATTAGATGTATTGTGTAGAGTTAAAGGGTAGAGTTAAAGGGTAGAGTTCGAACAAAAGCTTAATGAAAAAATTGTAATTTTTAATTGATATTTATTGGAATGTTAATGCGTTTAACACGTTAATCGCCATGACACCCGACATTTGAGTTTCAGATCCTGTGGTCGTATACGCCCCGATACCCATAGGGCAACCTTCACTACTAGCGTTAACATCAAAGCCTGTAACCCAACTACAGTGCTTCGAAACACATTTATCTATATGAAAGTTTTTACAGAATAGTCCTGTCGCCAGGGGGAGTATAACGGCCTTCTTAATTCAGATGGACTTACTCAAGTTTTTTTTATGTATTTTTGCCCGTAGAACACGAATTTTTTGGGTAACAGTTGATCCGGATGTCGATAAGATTGTTATAAACAAAGAAGTTGAGGAATTACATAACAGCAATTTCTCGCAAAGCAAAACAATTTTTTGTATTTTTTGGGCCATTCTAACCAAAAAATGTTCCTACAAGTTTTTTCGTAGGATGCATAGTTTTCGAGATAAACGCGGTTAAACTTTAAAAAAATCGAAAAATTGCAATTTTTTAACCCGAAGAACTTTTGAATAAAAAATAAAATAGCAATTCTGCTTACCGCATCCGAAAGTTTAAGTCAAATTATATCGGTTTTGAATATTTGCATTGCTAAAACTTTATTTTTTATTGTTAAAAAAAGCTACAAACACATAGTGTTTCCCGTGCCTAATACATGCGTTTTAATGCATGCTACGTAGAAATAGCCTCGCTTGCACTTTTACCTACTCCACCTACTCGTTCGATTTTAAATGAGAAATCATTGAAAACATCACTCAAGCACTAGGTGATTATAGCTTTGTTTAACAATAAAATAATAAATTTTTAGCAATGCAAATAATTAAAACCGATATAATTTGACCTGAACTTTCAAATGCGGTAAGCAGAATTGCTATTTTATTTTTTAATCAAAAGTTATTCGGGTTCAAAAACTGCAATTTTTCAATTTTTTGAAATTTCAACTTCGTTTATCTCGAAAACTATGCATCCTACGAAAAAACTTGTAGGAACATTTTTTGGTTAGAATGGCCCAAAAAATACAAAAAATTGTTTTGCTTTGCGAGAAATTGCTGTTATGTAATTCCTCAAGTTCTTTGTCTATAACAATCTTATCGACATCCGGATCAACTGTTACCCAAAAAATTCGTGTTCTACGGGCCAAAATACACAAAAAAAACTTGGGTAAGTCCATCTGAAGCAAGGAGTCCGTTGTACCCCCACTGGCGACAGGACTAGAAGGGCCTGGCAGGCAATACATACTATGGTTTGTTTTTTAACCAAGAGGAGTGATTCAAATTTACCGCGCTGTATTGCTTGTTTGTAATTGGTCCAACTGCAGGCAAGTTTACTCCACTGTTATAAAATTTTGACACTAATAGCATTTATCAAATTTTGACACTAGTGACGTTTCATAGGTTAATTAAGTTATATCGGCGATTTTTGTGTTTTCTGTGTTATTCCTTTAATTTTTAGATTGTTAGTCTGCTTTTATATAAAAAGCAGTTGTTTTTGGAACTCTTTAGCGAAGTATTTATTTAATATAATATTTATGAATTACCGTTGAGGGTCGACTAGATCAACCAAAAAAGAAGATGTATTTGGTTATTATTCTAGTGACTTTCTTGGGTGTGAATCTGTCTTTTTAGTTTGCTCCTCCTGGTTAAAAAATCAACTATAGTGAATGAGCTCGGCACTTTTTATGTGTTCACTATGATTAAAAATTTTTCAAAAAAGGTTTAAGGATTTACGAAAAAATATTTTTATTTTAATTAAATAATACAAACAGTTTTTATTAATTATACAGAATAATGGTGAACATCAAAAAAACATAACAAACAATAAAACTTATTACATGCATTACATGAAAATTTTAATTTTGGTCCCTTCTTCTGAGCTGTTTTTCTGCCTTCTTCAGCGCTTATTTTCGCGTAACATTCTACACATTTTCGACGATCTTTTGGAGCAACTTTTTGTGAAATATGCTTTCTGTTATCATTTTCCGGACATCTACTTCATCTATTTATAACATACTTAGAGCAATGCTCTGTCTAAAATCATTTATTGACATTTGTCACCGTTTTGTATATTATAATATTTCAAATGCAGTAAAACCTCGATAGAACGGACCTCTATTTAACGGACTTCGGATATAACGGACAAAAAATTATATCATATGTAAAAAAAATTGAATAACAAAAATGAAAAATCGAATTCTGGAAGAAAAATCGGCAAGGACAGGATCTCGGCACTGATTTATTTAATGCTAATGCCGATGGATCGCATGGATTGACTGCTATAATTGTTGGCAAATCTCGTAAACCTAGAGTTGTCAAAGATATAATGCATCATCTGCCTGTTTCATATTGTTATAGCTCTAATAAGGCATGGTTCACCACAGATATTTTTAAAAATTGGTTTTTTAAAGAATTTGTACCTGCAGTGAGAAAATTTCAAGAGAAGAAACTGGAAATACCGCCTAAAAAGGTGAAATGTATATTGATTTTAGACAACACTCCCGCTTAGCCTCTTGAAAATATTCGACATTTGGAAGACGACAACTTTAATTGTATGTTTTTGCCAAAAAGTTCATCGCTTATTTAACCCATGGATCACTGAATAATTTAGATAACCAAACGAGTATATTGCAGAAAACTTTTAGATGAAGTAGAAAAGTAAAAAAGTAGCAAACCAAACTTGATTCCTTTTTTTAACTTACAGATTTGTACACTGTGTAAATACAGTATATATGTATTTACAAAAAAAAATTGATGGATTTTAAACATATTTTTATATAACGGACTTTCGGCTTCAACGGACATCCCGTCCCCCCAATTAGTCCGTTATATCGAGGTTTTACTGTGCATGTTTTCTATTGGGACCGTGCAAGTTCGGCAAAGCGACACCTGGTTTCTACGCTCAGCAACATTTTTCGCACTTTTAATAATATTGGCCAATTATATTAGTCCTGGTTACTGGATAATTGTCAAGGCCATAGTCCAAAAAAATATGTAATAAGAAGAAAAAATAAGATTCAGATTATGTTATTAAAACGTAAATAATTGTATGTAGTAAATAAAATTAGTTATTAAAATGCAGTACTGCAAGCAAAATACAATTGATTAAATTTAACTTTATATAATAATTGCATATCATATCAATATTGTGGAGCAATATATAAGTTTACTTTTTCAACGACAGTAGGTATGAAATGTACGTCAATTTGACAATTTCAATTGACAATATGAATTATTTAAGAAATTTGCAATATTTCTCCGCTATTCGCGCACGATCGTTTCTCGTATCCTCTCCAAGTACTTGCACACCGCGAATATTTTTTTTTCTCATGATCATCTTTCAGTGCGTCACAGTTTTTCGATTTCTTTCTAACGTATTAAATTGTATATGACAGAAAAAAAGGCACGTCGGTGATTACTTTGGTAATTATTCTAGTTCGGTGATTATTCTAGTTGTCGATAGATGGCGCCATAATAAAAAAATAATTTTTTTTAATTAGATAATAATATTATAAGAATATAATATTTATAAGACTATACAAATCAAAGAAAATACCATTTTATAAATGCAAGAAACACATTTGATTTGTTTTTATTCCAAATTGAAAATAAAATGTGACAACTGTCAGATTTAACTAAAATGTCATGTTAGAATAAATGTCATAAATGTGTATTATCACGGACTTACCCACAAACCATACATACTCATAGACGTTTCACGTAAATTGTCAAGGTCAAGACCACAAACCATACATACTCATAGACGTTTCACGTAAATTGTCAAGGTCAAGACAGCAAATTAGTTACCATTCCAATCCAGAGATGTCGCTGTCAGTCAATCCTCTTGTCATATTTAACAACTGACAGTTGACAATTAAATTAATTTGTTATTGACTTTTTATTTTACAGTTTGTGGCTTAATTATTTTATTATATTGGTGTTACGTTTTATATTCGATTTAATCACAATTTTAATCAATTGTATTAACCTCTTCTCCGTTTTTATGAGTAGAATTTTTACTTTACATTGATCATCCCGTGTTGTGTTTCTCCACATTAAAAAAACAATATAATAGATCCTGAAACAGTTTATTCCAATAGACAAAGTGTGTCGTCAACATTTCGGGCCTATATATTTTTGGAAGTTTGTAAAAGATTATAAGGTAATATTTATCTAAACAATCATCCTACAAGATTCTTTCAAAAATTTTCATTCAACTCAATATTACACATCAGTGCTTTCACGTGACACATGGCAGTAGTGTTTAGCAATTTGAAAACAAATTGGAATATTTGAAGTTTTCAGTAAAATATTGAATAAAACATTGAATTGTCTTTCTGTTTTAATTTCCTGCGAAATTTCATCAAAAATCCCTCAAAATTTATAATTTGAAATTTCAACCTAACTAAAATTTGTCAATTTAATTCCCATTCCAATCAAGAGATGGCGTTAATTCGATCCGAAAGATTAACATGGTCGTGAAACGTCTATGAGTATGTATGGTTTGTGGTCAAGACAGCAAATTAGTTACCATTCCAATCCAGAGATGTCGCTGTCAGTCAATTCTCTTGTCATATTTAACAACTGACAGTTGACAATTAAATTAATTTGTTATTTACTTTTTATTTTACAGTTTGTGGCTTAATTATTTTATTATAGTGGTGTTACGTTTTTAATTAGATTTAATCACAATTTTAATCACTTGTATTAACCTCCTCTCCGTTTTTATGAGTAGAATTTTTAGCTTACATTGATCATCCCGTGTTGTGTTTCTCCACATTTAAAAAACAATATAATAGATCCTGAAACAGTTTATTCCAATAGACAAGTGTGTCATCAACATTTCGGGCCTATATATTTTTGGAAGTGTGTAAAAGATTATAAGGTATTTATCTAAACAATCATTCTACAAGATTCTTTCAAAAATTTTCATTCAACTCAATATTACATGATATTACACATCAGTGCTTTCACGTGCCACATGGCAGTAGTGTTTAGCATTTTGAAAACAAATTGGAATATTTGAATTTTCAGTAAAACATTGAATAAAACATTGAATTGTCTTTCTGTTGTTTTAATTTCCTGCGAGATTTCATCAAGAATCCCGCAAAATTTATAATTTGAAATTACCACGTAACTAAAATTTGTCAATTTAGTTCCCATTCCAATCAAGAGATGGCGTTAATTCGATCCGAAAGATTAACATGGTCGTGAAACGTCTATGAGTATGTATGGTTTGTGGACTTACCCTTTTTCCTATCATTTGTTACGCACTGAAAAATGCTCATGAAAAGGACAATACCACTTAATTCCTTTACGCAAAGGGGAAGAATATGATTTCAACTGATCGGATAGATCTATGAATGACTTAGATGAATAATTATAGTCAACTATAAGAGATAGATTTTCTAGGTCTGTTCCTCTTTTTGTATTGGTTGCGTCAGTATTAATAGTGCTTAGACAAAGAATATCACGTTTATCCTCCCATTTTAAAACACCTACCCCTGTATTACTTTCCTTTGTGTAAATGTGTTCTTTATTTAATTTTTGGGCCTCTACATTCTTTGGATTGTTTTTTCTACTTTTCCTTAATGTACCGACAAGTTTCAACGAATGGATTGTAGACTAAACAATTTTAGCACACACATACTTGCTAGAACTAAAAAAAAGACAACCGATATTCGGGTTTCGCAGCGCTCGGTCGTCAGAGGATCTGAAACCCATAAGTAGGGTGTCATTTTCAAAATACATTTTTAGAGAATTTTTTTAACCTAGCACTTTATAACAGCCAGTACATCATATTAAGAGCACACAGTAGCGATCAACAGGTATAGTCTGTTCGCTAAACTCAGACGCAACTTTCTAGATATTTTAGTCGGTAATTTTGCCAATTTTAGTAAAATTGGCAAAAAATAATTACTAAATAGTTAACAATCACTAAATAGTTAGTAATTTTGCCAATTTTTGTAAAATTGGCAAAAAACAAAAAAATTATCGACTAAAATATCTAGCCAGTTGCGTCTGAGTTTAGCGAACCGACTATAGCAACAAACGAGGTCCAAGATTGCGAAAGTTCTGCGAACTTTAAAAAGTGAGGCAACAGTGCGTCGGTAATTCGACACTGACAGTGACGTTTATACTATCAAAAACCACGGTTATTAGACTTTACTACGGTTGCCTTGACCGACGGTGGTGGGGAGACTTATATTTTTGACTTTACGTCACAAGAGTACACAATCCCATATTTTTAAATGATTTTCGATCATTGAATGTGTGTTATTGTGTATATATGTGTATTATTTGTGTTATTATTAAACAATAAGACAAATAATACACATCTTATCGTATACCGGGTGGTGAATCGTAAAACGGGCCATAGGAAACTTACTGTAAAATTCTAAATTGTTGAATTCCTGCTTCCCTAATTATTTTACATCAAAATCATGAGAGAATACTTGTAGAGAATTAAAATCTGTATTAAAATCAAAAGTTAAAATTGTTCTACGATTTAAATGCATTCCAAAATTTTGAAAAATATGATACATTTGCCACAATAGGTATGCGTGTAAAAGTTAGGCCACACGTTACTATTTAACTGACAGTGCTCACAGCATTGACTGAATAAAAAATCTTTATTATTAATACTTTCTCCGCAACTGAGGGTATCTTATCATCTGTATTGTTTTTAAACAATAAATGATAAAATAAAAATATTGACAGTTCAAAAATGTGAACATTATTGCATTTTGTGCGGCCTAATTTTGGGCTGAAAAACTGAAATGTATTACATTTTTACAAAATTTTGGAATAGGTATGTTTAATTCGTAGACCAACTTTAACAGTTTTTTTACAGATTTCAATCCTCTACAAATAGTTTCTAATGTCTTTTGATGTAAAATAATTGAAGCTGGAATTCAACAGTTTAGAATTTTACATTGAGTTAATGCAAAATTTTGACGCATGTCAAAATTCTCAATGTGTTTTAATTGTATTCATTTTTTTCGAATCCTGAGTGTCCAATATCAAACATTCATTACTCATACCCGAAATTGGACAGTATATTTTTATCACCCCGTACATCATATTAACCAATTTGTTATTATATAATTACATGTACGGGTCTCTAATTTAGTTCACGAATTGTAAACTGTAAACAATAATTCGGGCAATTGCATTATTTAATTTGATGATCAAATATATTTCTTTGTTCTCAATATTTGTAAATATACTCAGCGCGTGGCTTGACACCAATACTAAGTGCCACCGCTGAGAAAGAATACACATTTAGAAGCATTCTCAAGAATCAACTCAAGCTGTCAAGATGTAACTTCAAATAGAGTCTTCATCAGTCTTCAACTAAACGCGTACCAGTAACAAGTCAGTGTTCAAAAGTTCTCCCTATTCTAAAATTAAAATTTTTCTCCCCTACTAAAATTTATAAATAAATACCTTTATCGCTATTGGTGTTTCCATCTGAACAACGTTCTCCACTGAGCCCCAGAGGGATTATACATTATACATGGTCCTTATCGAGAAAAAAGGAGATATCGAGGTAGAAACGAGACTCGACAAACCTACAACTACAGTCCACACTAAACGAACCCAGTAACAGATAGACGACGCTAGGCCCGGGAGAACAGAAGCAGGAGAGCCGGACAGCTTTCAGATCAGAAACCAGAAGCAGGAGAGCCGGACAGCTTCCAGATCAGAAACCAGAATCGGGAGAGCCGGACAGCTTCCAGATCAGAAACCAGAATCAGGAGAGCCAGAGAGCATCCAGAGCAGAATATACAACCAGAAGAGCGACTCAACGCTCAAAGAAAAATTAAAAAACCGTAAGTTTTTGAATGATTTAATATTTTTCCAACTTTTACGTATCGTATACCGAAATACTTTTCATTTAAACCCAAACTATTTAACTTATACATATATACAATATATTTTTTGCTTATATAATAATAATAAACGGTATTTATCCCTAAAAATATTTACTACATATTTATTTTATGTAAAAATTTGATAAAGAAAAAACGTATACTTTAATAGGTACATATTGCTTTTGTAGTTCATTCATATTGCATAATTTAATTAAACATCGTAGCCAAGAGGTTTCAATTTATATTTGTGTAACATAATATTATATAACATTCACCTACATTTATAACTGACCTACAGAAAAACTGAGTGTCAGCAAGGTCAAACAGAATAACATTCCCTCATCATTTAAACGTGAATCATAGTAATTGAAAATATAAACAACATTTTAAAAATACAATAAAAACACTTACTACTGGATAAAAGTAGGTGAATTTTAACATGGAAGCTGTACACAGCAAGCAGGCGGAGATCGGATCAGAGATTTGTAAACAAGTATCGTCTCTTAAGAGGGACCCTGGATCTCGCAAGAATCAACAATATATTAAAGAGCGTCAGGATAGGTTGGAGGATTATTGGACAAGATTTGTGCATAACCACGAGAAATTACTAGAGAGTGGAGTAACGAAAGACAAATACTTCGAAACAAAATACTACGATCAGGTCTTTAAGACATATATTGAGGGAAAAACCCTATTGGAAGAATATGGAAGAAACTTGAAAAGAGGAAAGACAACAAAAGTAAAGTAGATACAGATAAGAAAACAAAAAATCGAGGAATTATTACAAGAATATGAACAAGACTTGCAGTACGATGAAGAACTGCAAGCAGAGTTAAAAGAACACATGGAGAAAATAAATACACTCGTCATCGAAGCAACAGTAAATGAGGAGCTAGACGTTTTAGGCAGTGAAGAAGTAGAGAGAATAAATCAGCTAAGGAGGAAAGTCAGGGAAACTTTAAAGAAAATACGGCCTGGGATGCAACGGCCAGACAGCACAGAGAGAAGAGATGGTGTGACATTACCGCAGGTAAAAATCCCTGTGTATGAAGGAAGATATGAAACGTGGAGAACTTTCCACGATCTGTTTACTAAAGTAATACATGAAAACGACCAATTGTCGAACCCAGAAAAAATGCAGTACCTAAAAATTCAAGTAAGAGGGGAAGCCAACAGAATGATACAACACTTACACATATCCGAGGCCAACTACGAAGTGGCATGGAACATTTTAAAGGAAAGATATGAAAACCCGAGGATGATATTGTTTAAACTAATAGACAGGATTCTACTAGCGCAGGAAGTAAAGGAATCTTCTGCTAGAGCACTGAAATCACTACATGACACCTTCCATGAGTGTCTGGAAGCCATAAGAGGATTAGGAACAGACACGGAAGCGTGGAGCCCATTGATAGCTCGAATTAGCATAACAAAATGGGGCTATGAAACAAGGAGGCTATACGAAAACCACATCGGAGACAGTAGAGAGATACCGACGTACAAATCAACACAAACATTCTTACAGCGACGATTCCAAACACTGGAACTGCTGGAATCAGAAAAGAGACAAGAGAAGCAAAGATGATCAGGTAAGAAAACAAGAATGAGTTGCGTGATATGCAACGGAGATCACGGAGTACCATACTGCAGAGAATTTCAGGAACTCAATGTAAGAGACCGGAACAGGATAATACGAGAAAAAGAATGGTGTGCGATTTGCCTAGCTCATAAGAAAGAAAATCAATGTTTTACGCAGAGGAGGTGCAGACATTGTGGCGGAGAGCACCACACCACGTTGCATTATGAAAGAGGAAACACGGGCAATAGAAGAAGCTCAAATGAAACAAAAGGAGAACAAACACAAGAAAGAAATGGAAGAGAATCGAACAATAGAAGAAACGGATACCAATCGGACAGGTACAGAGGAGGAAATAATTATTCCAACAACGCCAGAGAACAAAATAACGGAAGACGAGAAAACACGCAAGAGAACAATGGGCAAAACAGAACAAGCGGCGACGGCGCTAGGAACAAAAAGGCAGCCAATACAGGCGACCATATCCGGAATAGGCTCGTCAGGGGAAAAGACAGCCAACTGGAGTATGAAACTTTTGATCGGAACTCATTACCAAAGTGACTTCGAGATGGAAATAGAGGCACTGGTATTACCGAAAATAACAAGGGATTTACCGGAACAGGACATAATCCTACAGGACTATAACGAGAAAAATGCACTACTGGCAGACCCAAGATACTACCAGGTAGGGAAGATAGACTTACTTTTAGGGGTCAAAGAATATAGCCACATATTGATGGAGGGTGTAGACCGAATAAGTAACGGCCTACTTAGCCAAAACACGAGACTGGGATGGATAGTGTCAGGAACGACACAAAGAAAAGAATCCAGTACTCAGGAAACAAGTCATAACACTATGACAATTGTAAAGGCAGGAAATTTCAGCTCCTTATCAGGGGCAACTATATACGTTAAGGATCAAGAAACACTTGTCCGAACAAAAAACGTAGAAAACTCCAAAAACCGAAGAAACAGTATGTATAGAGGGAGAAGAAAAAGTGTACCAAACGGACACAAGTACAGTGGAACCTCGATTATCCGTCTCTCCATTAACCGTCACCTCTGTTAACCGTCAGGGTCCGTACATAAGTTGTATTGACTACATAAGCAAAAATTGAGTCAATTCATTTTGTTTGAGCATTGCGATAAGTCAAACGAATCGTTAATTTCTGATGAGGAGGCAAACGGCTATCGATTTCTGACAGATGATCAATGAAATGGCAACAGAGGCGGATGAAACAGATTGAGAAGCTGACACAGACTTAGAATTTGACGGTGGCGATATCGACTATGCCATTGTCAAATTTGCGTAAATAAGCTAGAAAAGCTGCGTCACACATGCAACAATTCATCGAGTGGCATTCTCGACTACTCGAGATAAAGAAGCCAATAAAATAGATTGTATGATCTTACGCCGATTAAGAAAGTCAGCCGTTGCAAAATGTGAAGCAACAGTAACACAATAGAAAATTTCCATTGGATTTTATCCAAATTGATTTGACTGTATAAACACAAACCCCTCTTATATTGTCAAACAAAGCATACAAATAAAATTTTAGAGTTGTACTATAAATTTTTATTTTTTTTAATGTTCTGTTAACCGTCTTTTCGATTATCCGTCATACCCTTGGTCCGGTGCCCTGACGGATAATCGAGGTTCCACTGTACCTAAATACACATACAAAACAATACGAGTCACAGGAGCCGCAGATGTACCGTGATAAACATTACAGAAATTCAAAACAAAACGAGCCACACGGGTCGAAGATGTACCGTGATAAACATTACAGGAAAACAAAAGAAGAAAGACTTCGTGATACAAGGACGTACCTAGATCAAACTTATAGGAAAACAAGTGAAAAACAAGAAGAAAAATTACAAGAATACAAATAATTACGAAAGAGAAAATTATACGAGAGGTATCAATATAGAAAGGATACAAATACGAAGAAACATGAAACATATGAAAGAAGGACTTATCATAATAAAAATGGAAAACAGAGAAACAGAGGAGCACAGCAAGCTCAGCAAGGAAGAAGAAATAAACAATGGACTCAGGTGATTTACAACCACCGTGAGCAAAGCAGAGGAAAGAAACAATGGACTCAGGTGACTTACAACCACCGTGAGCAACAAGAGAATTCGGTGACTGATGCAAAATTTTCGGGAATGTATGAAAACTAGATAGAGATTGACTTAAGGGTTGCAAACTAAGTCGTGTGTAATGATGCTAAAGAGGTAGACTTAGGGTGGTAATTCGAATCCCACTCGGTTTGAGGACCTGCATATTTAACACGAAAATAGATTGTTTACATGATGGAAATAAGCAAACGGAACTTGGAATTATGGAATTAGGATAATTTTTTTTGGAAATTAATTATAACGCTGCAAATGGAGAGATTTTTTTGTCCCGCTCCAAGAAACCTACTTACAGTAGGTTTTATTTACACTTTACTTTACTCTATTCTACAAAACTTATACCTCTTGTACACAACTAAAGGGTTGATAAACTAATTTGATAAACTAATAATTCGATTATGGTCATAGAAGAAATTAAGACGAAAAGGTGACCAATATAATTAATACTTAAACACACACATACAATGCTATAATAAGAAGAATATTAAATACTCTAATAATAAAATCTAAGAACTTTACGTATTTCAAAATATTTGGCGGTAGGAAACACGACTTTATTTTCATTACACATGTAATATGATGTAATATAAAACGAGTAACAGAAAACATATCATTCTGCACAAACAGCAAATTCCATTCAGGTTTGTTTGGATGAAAGAAACTACAATTAAAATTATCTGCATATAATTATAGACAGAGAGCTCGTAGTACAATTATATAACATTAATAATAAAATAACGAATAGTACGATTCGATAATAATAAAATAATACAATAATAATATTATTCTTAACTAACATATGGAAACATATCCCACTCAATACCTTGCATTTACTTTCATTTCATTTCCTAAACTAAACTTTGATTTATTACCTAAGGTGTTGCAGTTGGAAAAGTATTATTTGTTCAAAGACTAGTGTCTTTACATCACACATTTTATTAACCTATCTTGGTAACCTAATGTATCATGATTATTGTAAACTTTGAGCACTGACTACATTCGTTATTACTTATTTCGTCGGGCAGTACTTACTTGGCCGTCCGCAGCATGTCCAATATCAAACATTCATTACTCATACCCGAAATTGGACAGTATTTTTTTATCACCCCGTACATCATATTAATCAATTTGTTATTATATAATTACATGTACGGGTCTCTAATTTAGTTCACGAATTGTAAACTGTAAACAATAATTCGGGCAATTGCATTATTTAATTTGATGATCAAATATATTTCTTTGTTCTCAATATTTATAAATATACTCAGCGCGTGGCTTGACACCAATACTAAGTGCCACCGCTGAGAAAGAATACACATTTAGAAGCATTCTCAAGAATCAACTCAAGCTGTCAAGATGTAACTTCAAATAGAGTCTTCATCAGTCTTCAACTAAACGCGTACCAGTAACAAGTCAGTGTTCAAAAGTTCTCCCGGGGTAAAAATACCCTAGTGTCGGTTCTATAAATAAATACCTTTATCGCTATTGGTGTTTCCATCTGAACAACGTTCTCCACTGAGCCCCAGAGGGATTATACATTATACATGGTCAAAACTAATAAATATTTTTGAAAAATTTAAACTCAGAATGAAAGACTACATTATTGCCAAGGACCGAAAGTCCCTGAAAACTTCTATAATGTTTATTTTAATAAGTTACAGGGCTGAAAATAAAAGAGAAGTGTGCTATTTAATTTAAAATATTTCATTCAATAGAAACTGCTTGTATATTCTAAGGGGCTTTTCGCCCTCGGTAATAATGTAATCTTTCATCCTGCGTTTAAATTTTTCTAAAATACTTAGTTTTCTCAGGATTCGAAAAAAATCATTCTCAGGATTCAAATGACAGTACACTCTCGTGACGTAATCGCACCCTTAATGTTCATTGGTTAGTCGATCTAGGCAACCGTAGTAATGTCTAAGAACCGTAATCAAAAACAATAATTTTTATATACATAGGCGCGAAATGTTGCAAAGTCAGTGACGTTCGATTTCTTTTTATAAAAAAATCGATTTTTAGTAGTTCCAATGTGACACAAAATCTAGGCACGGAATAAAAAAGTTTATTTGAAGAAAGTGTATTTTTTTGTCTTTCTTAATGGCGGTACAGGCTCATTTTTTCAATATTTTATTTAGTTATAGAGTAAATTCCACATACTAACATATTTCTGAAATTGGGCTCTGTACCGCCATTCTTTATTATATTACGAATATGTGTGCCAAATATCTCGACAAAATATTCAAAATCAGAGCCGCAATCTTGGAACGCGTTTGTTGCTACCTGTTGATCGCTACTGTTTGCTCTCTAAGTGTAAAAACCTAATGATTTACTAGAAAATCTAAGGTGGTCCTGGAAATGGGATATTTTTCCTTTCATTTGGGCGATTAACGTGTTAATGCCCTTAAGGTACTAGTACAGATTAGAAAAAATTTAAAAAAAATTGTGGCAAATTACTTACACCTCTGTATTTACTGCAGCCATCTGTGCGCAGAGTCCCTGTATATTCTGTCCCTCTCTTAAAATACCGGTATTTTTGTACATATTTATACTTTTGGCTTTCTTACATATTCTCAGTGCTTGTTTAGTTAGTACTTATTGTGCTCTTTTGGAAAATGTAAAAATAGCTTCAAATACTGTCGTCGATATTTGTTTAAGGTACTAGTACTTTAGAAGACCAAAAATAATCATTTTTTTCAAGAATTTTGTTCTCAGAACCTCTATTTGAAATGAACATTAAACTTTTTTACATATTAATATCTAACTCTTAGAGAGTACAAAAAATATATCTTTTTTCATTTATGCACGTAGACTAATATAGTAGAGGGCGCAAAAGTCGAGGCCGCGAAAAATGATGGCGGGCAGTTAATCTCAGGATTTGGATATCTGAAACAAAAAAATCGTACTGCATTTGAAAAAGGAAGGTTTCTTACGTGACAATTTACCACAATTTGACCAAAAAATAAATATATTTTAACCATGAAAAACTCAAGAAAAACGGGCGATTTTTTCACAAATTTTTTTTCAAATTTCCGTAAAATCTTTTTTTTTTGCGGAAGTTTTCACTAACGGTGGTAAATTGTCACGTAAAAAGCTTTCGTTTTCAAATGCCGTACGATTTTTTTGTTTCAGAGATCCCAATCCTGATATTAACTGTCCGCCATCGAAACTACTTTTTTTCGAGGCCTCGACTTTGGCGCCCTCTACAATACCGGGTGTCCATTTATATTTTCCCCCATTTTACTACCTATAACTTCTAAACGGCTCAAGATAGAAACATGCGGTTTTCGCTGAAATGTTTTATTTTACTAAAAGTTTTGTATGAATCGATTGAGTTTTTTATATCGCTTTCAATTACGAAAATAAAAGGGCGGATTTTTGAAAAAAACTTTGTTGACTTTTTTTTAATGGAACACCCAGTATATTTTTTTGTAAATTGAAAGAACGATCATTCACCTATCCAGCGATATAAAGTTTTTTAAAATCGGTTGTCAAATCACTGAGTAATTAATTTTTAAAATGAGAGGTGCAGCGTGGATATCACATACCTAAATAACATGTAACTAAGCAAAATGATATTATGTTGTGATTTTCACATTGCATCTCTCATTTTAAAAATTAATTTCTCAGTCATTTCACAACCGATTTTAAAAAAAATTATATCGCTGGATAGGTAAATGACCATTTTTTCAAGTTACAAAAAAATATACTGGCTGTTTTAATAAAAAAAGTCAACAACGTTTTTTTTTTCAAAAATCCGCCATTTTTTATTTAAAAGCGATATGAAAAATGGCCATTTACCTAAAAAATTGAAAAAACGATCATTTACCTATCTAGCGATATAAAAATTTTCAAAATCGGTTGTCAAATGACTGAGCAATTAATTTTTAAAATGAGAGATGCAATGTGGAAATCACATAACATAATATCAATTTGCTTAGTTAGAGAGTTGCACCTCTCATTTTAAAAATTAATTACTCAGTCATTTGACAACCGATTTTGAAAAACTTTATATCGTTGGATAGGTAAATGACCTTTCTTTCAATTTACAAAAAAATATACTGGGTGTTCCATTAAAAAAAAGTCAACAAAGTTTTTTTTCAAAAATCCGCCATTTTTTTTCGTATTTGAAAGCGATATAAAAAATTTAATCCATTCAGACAAAACTTTTACTAAAATAAAACATTTCAGCGAAAACCGCATATTTCTATCTTGAGCCGTTTAGAAATTATAGGCAGTTAAAATGGGGGAAAATATAAATGGACACCCGGTATTAGTGTACATGCATAAATGAAAAAAGATTTTTTGTATTCTATAAGAGTTAGATATTAATATGTAAAAAGTTTTATGTTCATTTCTAATAAAGGTTCTGAGAAAAAAAATCTTGAAAAAATGCTTATTTTTGGTCTTCTAAAGTGTACTAGTACCTTAAAAGGCGAGGAAGAGAAAAACAAAACTGCATGGTTTTTGGAGATTGGACTTCGAAACGTGGTTAATTACTCTTTAATTTTATTATTGGTGTTTCAACAGTAATTGAAAAATATTCGAATAAAACTTTAGATTATTTTATGTCATTCAAAACCTGTACATGTGAACTAATGTTAGTGAAAATAAATCACGTTCAATTTGAAATATGGTTTGACAGTGTACATCCAGTACATCGTGAAAATTGTTCCTCAAAATATGAAGGTAGCTCCGGAGGTGTGTAGGTTCAGGGAATTATAGAGATGTTTAAAAATCTTATGAATCTTCATAAGGCCAAGAACACTCATTATACAGTGCGCTGGAATAAGTGTTACCCCCCCCCCCCCTTATTAATTCGTTTATTTTTAGCACATAATCAAAACGCTCGGACAGGTCGATTTTTACAATAATCATAGTATATTATAGCATCAATGTTTCGAACTTTACGCGATCTCTCTTCAGGTGACAGGCATAACTTTGATTTTTTTAAATGGGAAAGTACATCATGTGACATCTCATTGAAATACAGATTATAAAAATGTATAATGCTTTAATCCTTTTTGAGAGGGTAGGCGCAAAATTTTGGTCGAATTATTTTTAAACGCATTTATTTTCTTCGAATTCTGTGAAAACTAATAAGTATTTTTGAAAAATTTAACCGCAGAATGAAAGATTGTATTATTACCGAGGGCAGAAAGCCTCTTAGAATAAACAAAAAGTTTCTTTTGAATGATATATTTGAAATTAAAAATCAGACTAAATTTTCTCTTTTTTTCAGCCCTGTGACTTATTAAAATAAACATTATAGAAGTTCTCAGGTACTCTTGACCATCGAAAATTCTGTAATATTTCATTCTGCGTTTAAATTTTTAAAAAAATACTTATTAGTTTTCTCAGGATTTGAAAAAAAATGAATGCATTTAAAATTAATTCGACCGACATTTTGCGCCTACGCTCTTAAATAGGATTAAAGTAATATACATTTTTGTAATCAGTATTACAAAAGCTTTTAAATGAGGTGTCACATGATGTACTTTCACATTTAAAAAAATCAAAGTTATGCCTATATCACCTGAAGAGGAATCGTGTAAAGTTCGAAATATTGATGCTATAATATACTATGATTATTTTAAAAATCGACCTGTTCAAGCGTTTTGCTTACTTGCTAAAAATAAATAAATTAATAAGGGGGGGACACTTAGCACTGTGTTATAGTGATGTTGATTATAGTTACTTTCGAGTATTCGTTACAAATCGTTACTTTTGCATAAAGTAATCATTTAAAGTATTCGTTACTTTGATTACTTTTGTTACTTTTATATTTGAGTACCGGTAATCATATCGAGAATCGCATTTATCAGTATGTACATATTTTGTATTAGTATTAGTAGGATACTTTGATTACTATGATTACTCTTCCATTTGAGTACCGGTAATCATATCGAGAATCGCATTTATTAGTATTTCGTATAAGTATAAGATCCGATATAATGACCTTCACCGATCTATTTAATGGATAGAAATTAAATGATATGTATTTGTTCTGTCATTACTGCTCCACAATATCAGTAATCTCGAGAAATCTGTTTGCATCAATTAAGTGCCAACAACAAACACTCGAAACTCTAGATCAGGGATCACCAATTATATTTCTTGAGGGTCCGTTTTGAAAACCTATGACACTTCCGGGGTCCGGAGTTAACACTACCTGTCTGGTTGTATTCGGTAATTCGATAAACAAATCAGAAGGGTGCAGCGCGAAATTTTTAGGCAAAAGTTGTTTTTAACAGTTTTTAATAAATCCAAAACATCACCTTTTTTGCTCCCGAAAATATGTTTTTAGCATTTTTGGGTCATCTTAAACAAAAAAATAATTTTCTGTAATTTTTTTCAAAACTTGATAGATTTCAAGTTTTAAGCGATTTATAAACTGAAAAAATGCGAAAATAAGCATTTTCGAAGCTTGAAAATTCACGTGTACATTATTATTTTTGCGGTTGTCAAGTGCCTAAATTGAAGTTTAAACATTCAATTTCAAGATTCTGATGAGTTATCGGGGTTTATTTCAATTTCGATCGTTTGTTTTTACTGGCGTATTTAATTAGCACATTGGCAATAATTAAATGAATAAATAAATAAATCAAGAAAAAAATATGTTAATAATAAATTATAAAATTTTAATAAATGTGAAGTATTTGTTGGGCATTTTTTGCATAAGTACGTATAATATGTATAATAAGTGCGACAGAGACGCACTCGCATAATTAACAATTAAAAAACAACGGTCTATATTGAAGTAGGTAAGTCCCGATTACTTGTTAGAATCTTGACATTGAATTTATAAACTTCAATTTAGGCACTTGGCAACTTGAAAACTAATAATTTACATATGAGTTTTCAAACCTCGAAAATGCGTAGGTATTTTCACATTTTTCAGATTTTAAATCGCTTATAACTCGAAAACCATCAACTTTTGAAAAAAAGAGACAAGAGATCTTATTTTAAATACAATTTTCGGGGCTAAGAGGTAATTTTGAATTTGTATAAAAAGATTGTTTTGTCCGGCATCCCGGGCCCCTTCTGATTTGTCCCCGAAGGTGACATTTTTGAACAGGAATCCACAAAAAAAACCGAATCAGAAAATTTGTCATTCTTTACAAAATTAAATTATCAGTGAAAAGAATGACATTTTTTATTATGTACAACCTCTCTGAAGTTTGGGGTGAGTTTGGTGCAACTGATTCTCATTGGGGAGTTATTATCATCTGTTAGGTGAGACCTGTACCGATTTTTAATAAAGTTCATTCTAGATAAAGCGGCTTCGCACACATAAGTTGAGTCAAACATAATATACAATTTCATGGGCAAACATTTTCAAAATTGCCAAACGCTATATTCTGAATTGAATGACGGTCCGCACAAAAGTAGCTCACGGTCCGGATGCGGACCGCGGTCCGCTAATTGGTGACCCCTGCTCTAGATGACGTACCTTAGCAGTAACCCTGGGCACCGAGGTGCTTCGGAGGTCGGTTCTGATTGTAAATTCGTGTTCAGTGACCCCAAATACCCCGAAATAGGAAAATCGGGCCCTTAATATACTGATTTTAACATGTTTATGCAGTTATCGATGCGTTTTATACACGTTAAAATGTAATAATGCATTTTCACCTATTTTTGTCATACATCTTGAAAATACATTCAAACCAAATGAACCTCAAGGGGATGAAGAAAGATGGGAGGAACCTGTTCAATTAGAGGAAGAAATTAGGCTAACTACACCAAAAGAAGTACTTGAAGAAATAAGGGAAAATATTAATCCGAAGAAAGCTCCGGGCTATGATCTAATTACGGGTGAGCTGTTGAAAAATCTTCCCCGAAGAGCTATCGTAAAATTAACAAACCTTTTTAACGGTGCATTCAGATTAAAATATGTACCAATGATATGAAAGATGGCGGAAGTCATTATGATTCCTAAACCAGGAAAACCAGCACATGAGGTTTCGTCATACAGACCGATATCTCTGCTTCCTGTAATATCGAAGCTGTTTGAGAAACTGCTCCTTAAGCGAATAAAACCAATTATTGAAGCAAGGAATTTGATACCGACACATCAATTCGGATTTAGAAATAAGCATTCAACAATTGACCAGGTGCACAGAATCACAAATGTTATCGAAAGATCCCTAGAAGAAAAGAAAGTCTGTTCAACTGTATTTCTTGATGCTGCACAGGCTTTTGATAAAGTCTGGCATGAAGGTTTAACATACAAACTAAAATGTTTTTTACCTATACAGTACTCAAAACTTTTACAGTCATACATAAAAGGACGACATTTTAGAATTAAGCAAGAAGACTGTTTTTCAGACTTAAAAGAAATTAGAGCAGGTGTTCCACAAGGCAGTGTGTTGGGTCCGGTCCTATACCTACTATACACGTGTGATATACCTGTACTGGAAAACAACACAGTTGCCACCTTTGCTGATGATACAGCTATTCAAGCAGTAGGGACGACAAGTGAAGAGGCGACCAACAAGGTCCAAATAGCAGTTAACCAAATCTATAAGTGGACACAAAAATGGAGAATCAGGCTAAATGAAGCTAAATCTGTCCACGTTAATTTCACCAACAAAAAAATACAATATATACCAGTTATAATCAGCAATATCCAAGTACCATATGCAGATACTGCTAAGTATTTGGGTATAACATTAGATGCAAAACTACGCTGGAAGGTGCACGTTAAGAAAAAAAGGGAAGAACTAAATATAAGATATAAAAAAATGTATTGGCTAATTGGAAGAAACTCCACACTGTCGATGCATAATAAGTTACTAATTTACAAACAAATATTGAGACCTGTATGGACTTATGGATACCCACTATGGGGGTGTACTAGACCAAGTAATATAACAGTAATACAAAGATTCCAGAACAAAATACTAAGAAATATTGTAGATGCTCCTTGGTATGTTACAAACAGTGATCTCCATAAGGACCTAGGAATGGAAACTGTGGAAATAATCATCACGAAGATGGCAGGAAGTCACGAGCAACGACTTCACATGCACGAGAATATTGAGGCAATCCAGCTCCTCGATACTACTGGGCAAGTTAGAAGACTGAAGAGGACAAAACCTTATGAACTAGTTTAAGTGATAGGTGATAGTGAAAAGCAGAGCATAGTGCTTGTGCGCGTTAGTGTGTATGCTAGAATAGTGCACTATCTTGTTAGGTTAGATAAGAGACGCTATGGGGCAAGCTCTTAATTTTAAGGAACAGTAATAATTTAGGTTAGATTAAAATTGCTCATTGGTCAAGTATGACCAGATTGTAATTGTAATAATCATCATCGTAGTGATGATTATGGGAAAAAAAACCTATTTTTGTATTGTAGACTTTTTTCCAGACGTCATCCTAATCCTAAATACAATGCAAGAAGTTGCAAGTCTCTATGTACCTACTATGTATATTTAAAAATAGATTTATTCCTGTGTTTTTAGTGTTAAATGCCCTGGTCTAATAAAAACAATGCCATACCTACATGTAAAATTGAAGTTGATGATCATAGTCTAGAAATATTATCATTTCTACATATTTTCCAGTCAATCTAAGCTATTTTTTTCTAGGCCTGATGAGAATAGTGTGTATTTATTATTAAAATCGAATGCGTTGCATTTTTATTTTCAAAAGAACTAACATCTGTGAAATTCTGTGAATTATCTATTACCTCGGCAAATCGTATAGACATCTGTTTCTGGGTGCATGCTTTGTTAAATGATATACCTCCCTCTGTTTCAGCTACTTCTCAGCGCCCTGTAATCCTGTAAAACTCTTCATAGCCTTCGCCCTTCATAGATAAAATTTTAGTTAACTGTACTGATACCGAACACTCGTGGAATACCGGTCCGACTCCGATATCAACAGAGTAGATACAATACTCAAAATCAAAATAGGTACTCGCTCTGATACGATTGGTAAGAAGTAATCAGAGTAATCAAAGTAATCAAAGTAACGATTTACCTCTCTGTATAGTAATCGTTACTTTCGGTATTCGTAAGTAACGAGTACTTTGTAACGAATGGTTACGTTTTCAACATCACTACTGTATTAGCGATGGTGACTCCAATAATATAAAATTTGTTATTTCATTATTTCGAATACTTTCTCTCTCATACACCGACTATAATACTGCGCGTAGACGCCATCCCCCACCGGCACATTTAGAATCTGTGTACTGTAATTATATGAATATGAATAATCTTCAAGTGCCATCTCCGCGACGGAGGTTGCTGCGACGGCTGCTCGGAAAAGTTCATTTGATGCACATCCCTACCATTCTCTCAGGTTGCGCAGCAACGATATTCTGCGTCTCCCTATGCTTCTTTTTCCTTGAATCTATCCCTGCATAATAGTCCAAGAGTTATGAAAAATTTCTTTGAATTTACTAAAGCTAGTTATTTCACAGTTAATTACTGTGATTGTGTAGAGAAACATACTGCGGTCGGTCAAGCGAAACGTAGAACAGGTGGTACTGACAGCTTGTCAAAGTTGCTTACCTGCGGAGGTAATTAAATCCATTTACTAAGGCTGAAAATCAGTACACACATTCTAAATTGAATATAAATAAAAGTTATTATAGTCGGTCAGCTGTATGACGGAACAGAGCCGGTCGGTCCGCCCCAATGGATGTACAGGGTTATTCACTATATTTTGACCAATCTCTAAGTGACGTACTAGTGACGTCATCCATCTGGGCGTGATGACGTAATCAACTATTTTTTAAATGAGAATAGGGGTCGTGTGCTAGCTCATTTGAAAGGTTATTCAATTCCCTATTCAGTAATATAAACATTAACATGATTGTTTATACAGGGTGTCTAAAAAAATTTTTTTAATTAAATTAATTGTTTAATTAATAATTCAGTTTTTTTTGTACACCCTGTATAAATAATGACCTTAATGTTTCGGAATGGGACGTTTCGATGCCGTCGGTTCATCGCCGGCCGTTTCGATGCCGCCGGTTCATCGCCAGTCCATTTCATCGCCGTCATATCTCGCATTTCCTAGAATTCCTAATTAATACTAAAAATAACTAATAATTGTAACTGTCGAAAATTCGGAAATATATCAGCTAGCGATTAATTGACTGGCGATGAATCGACCGGCATCGGCATCGAACTGGCGGCATCGAAACGGCGGCGATGAAACGTCCTTAGACCCTTAATGTTTATATTACTGGATAGAGAATTGAATAACCTTTCAAATGAGCTAGCACACGACCCCTATTCTCATTAAAAAAATAGTCGATTAAAAATTTAATAAGTTTTAAATAATTTCTGTAAATTTGATAATTTTTAATTCTGTAAATAAAGCAGTTTAGAGGGGGTCAAGATATAGTGAATAACCCTGTACATTTATTGGGGCCGACCGACCGGCTCTGTCTCGTCATACAGCTGACCGACTATAATAACTTTTATTTATATTCAATTTAGAATGTGTGTACTGATTTTCAGCCTTAGTAAATGGATTTAATTACCTCCGCAGGTAAGCAACTTTGACAAGCTGTCAGTACCACCTGTTCTACGTTTCGCTTAACCGACCGCAGTATGTTTCTCTACACAATCACAGTAATTAACTGTGAAATGACTAGCTTTAGTAAATTCAGAAAGATTTTTCAGCGGTGCCTCTCCGTCTATAATGAGTTGGAGCAAGTTGTAGCTCTCTCCACGTGTAATATGTCAGAGATATTTTAATTTTCTTGTTTTGATTGTATTTAAGACTTCCATTTCTTTACTCATCTTTCTCAGAACGTCTTTGTTTGTGACGTGTTCTGTCCATGATATTTTCAGAATTATTCTATACACCCACAATTCGAATGGTTCCAGTTTTTTCATTGATGTCGTATTTAAGGTCCAAACTTTCATTCCATAAAACAAAGTCGAGAAGACGTAGCACCTAACCAACATTACTCTTAGCTCTAACTTCAGATCTCCTGTGCAGAGTACTTTTCTCATTTTTTAAAGTTCATTCTAGCCTTTTCTATTCTAATTTTAATTTCCTGGAAGTAATCATTTGTGGAGTTGATCATAACCAACCACTGGTTTTTGGAATACCCGGTCATAACAGCCAGACTAAACCGTAAGTAAAAAAAAAAGAATGTGTGTGTGTACTTTGTACGTACGTAAGAAGTTGTACTTCTATTATATGATTTAAACGAAATAAACATACTTTCGAACAGTTTATTTATATTTTATTTAAAGATTAAACTAATTTTCACTAAGTACTTTCCAAAAATTTTTATTAACCCGCGAGTAGTCGTGCCGTTAGATAGAAACTCACATTTTATCCTTTTTCGCGATAACTTAATGAAAAATTTTGCAATTTTGAAAAATTTCGTAAGTGCCTCGAGGAAGGGTGTAGTAATGCGTAGGAATTTTTTCTTCTTCTTCTTCTTTTTGTGGAATTTATGGCTTTGGGGAGAGCCAATTAGCTTTAATAATTGTTAGAAATAATATTTCTAACATAACAAGTAAATAAAAATACTATAAAATAAAAATGTGGGGTTTACAGGAAAAACAGCAAAACTAAACAAACGAGCTGGTGGAATGATGAAATCAAAAACCATGTAAAAACGAAGAAGAAAATGTGGGAAAAGTATTTAGGGAACAAAACCGAGGAAAATTACGATATATACAAAGAAGAAAGAAAGAAAGTAAGAGACATGATAAAAATAGAAAAAGAAAAGACCTGGATATAATTCGGACAACAGATGGAATACAATAGTAAAGAAAATCAGAAACTTTTCTATCGAACAATGAAAAATATAAGAATAGACAAACCAACAAGAGATACAAGAATAAAAAACACAGATGGAACAATAATAACAGACGATCAAGAAATAATGAAACGATGGAAGCAACACTTTCAAGAACTACTAACTAGTAATGAAGTAAACAGAGAAACAAACAACGAAGAAAATGAAGAAAGAACAGAACAGGAAGAAAACACAGAAGAAATAACAAACGACGAAATAGAAACAGCAATAAAGAAACTTAAAAATGGGAAATCTCCTGGACATGATAGAATAACACCAGAAATGCTGAAGTATATGGGACTGGAAGGTAGGAAATTGCTCAGAGAAATATGCAATGAGGCATGGAAGAAAGAAGAAATACCGTCGGACTGGGAGATGGGAGTAATACTGCCCATACATAAGAAAGGAGATACCAAAGAATGTAACAATTATAGAGGAATTACACTACTATGTACGGCACTGAAAGTATACGAAACAGTATTAGAACAAAAGCTGAAGAATATAATAGAAACGACACTAGAAGAAGCCCAGAGTGGTTTCCGGAAAGGACGAGGGGTGCAAGACCACATATTCACAGTGAAGCAAATAACAGAAAAAACACTACTGACTAAAACCAAAGCGTATATTGCCTTCATCGGCCTAGAAAAAGCATTCGACAGAGCGAAAAGAGAAACAATATGGAACAGTCTAATTAGAAGAGGAGTAGATAGAAAACTAATAGAAGTCATCAAAAGTCTATATAAAAGGAACACGAATTACATAATGCATAAAAATATGAAATCGCAACAATTTAAAACATCTGAAGGCTTAAGACAAGGAGGAGTCATGAGCCCTACACTCTTTAACTTCTTCATGGACGAAATAATGAAAGAATGTATACCACAATTAAAAAAGCTACATGTAGGTTACCGAAACCTAGAAAGAGTAGGAATATCAGAATGTGCATTTGCTGATGATGTATTTGTCATGGCAGATAAAGAGGAAGATCTAAGAAATAATCTGCAAACATGGAATGAGGTATTAAATAGGCATGGGATGAAAATAAACACACGCAAAACAAAGATTATGGTAGTAGCACAAGAACAACCCGTATTAAACATACAAATCAATGGAGAAACAATAAAACAGGTAAACCACTTCCAATACCTGGGAGTAACAGTGGAAAATAACGGAAAACAACACAAAGATATAGAAGAAAGGATTAACAAAACGTCTAAGATATTCCACGCAATTAACAACAAATTTTTAAATAAAAAAGAAATATCCAGAAAAACCAAAACAACTGTCTTCAACACGATATACAGACCAGTACTTACATACGGGTGCGAGTCTTGGGTATTAACAAGAAGAATGAAGAGTAAGATTCAGGCACTGGAAATGAAATACCTAAGACGAGTAAAAGGGGTAACAAAAAGAGACAGAATAAGAAATATAGATATACGAGCGGAGCTCAAAACTAAACCACTTCTAGAATACATCGAAGAAAAACAGCTGAGTTGGTGGGGCCACATGAAAAGAATGAGAAGAAACATACCAGTAAGAAAAGTATGGGAAGCAAGAATACAGAAAAAAAGAAACAGAGGAAGACCAATAGAAAACTGGGATACAACTATTGCGAAGATTATCCAAAGGAAAGGGAAAACCGTAGCAGAAGCAAGCAGACTGGCGCAGGATAGAAAACAATGGTCAAAGTTTGTGCACACGTTAATAGGCATTAGTCCCGACACTGAAAAGTAAAAGGGACTTAAAAGACTATATATATATAAAATAAAAATTTGTTGTAAATTCGTATTTAAATTCGCATTTTGAGATAGAATCTAACACGCGACTATTCACGTTACAGAAGTGAGCGCGACTACTCCCGGGTTAAAACAATGCCAAAAATTAAGAAAAATTAGAAAACACCCGGATTCGAACCGGGGACCTCTTGATCTCCAGTCAAACGCTCTACCACTTAGCTATACTCCTTTTGTTTGTGCGGGTGCGGACTACAAGATTTCTCAGACAATGTGTCAAATAGACCAAGTGAAGTATAAAAATACTGTAAATATTACTTTTATTATCTTATTCCCGAGGTAGACAAATCCAAAGCTACAAAAATTATAATAAAGTAATTTACTAAAAACACTAATACATTCTGTCCACATCTTTTTTGGACTAATACATACATAATTAACATTTAGCAACTAACGCCATACTGTCTGTGTGCGCATGCGCGCAGAATAATAAAAATTCACTCCCAATCGCGCCTAAAGAAGTATAACTTCAAAAACGGTTAACTGGAAACCGGTGTTTTGTCAACAACCGCCATCCCTAAATGGAAGTGGTTAAGAAGTGTATAGAGACTATAAAGGCACGTATCCACTATGTTCTCGCTCCGCCTTAGCGCTCCAATCGGTGGCAGTTAATAATGTAGAGGAGCGCGTGCCGTATCCATTGGAGCAGCTGTAGGGAGCACAGACCACAAGAGGTTCGAGAACATAGTGGATATGTGCCTTAAGGCATATAAATACTTTTATGTTCGAACTCTAACGTTATAAGAAATAATACTTACATTATTTTATTTGACAGCAACGAATGGACGACTCACATATACATCAGTTGTAGCTTGTCACGTACACACCGTTTCTGGTACGTTTGTGGTGGTGGAATTTGTATTTATATGGGAGGGAGTTGAGGCCGGGGATGTACAACTAATGTTACTCTCTGATTCTAGACTTAAATTACTGCTGGAATCTATGTGTATTGACGTGTTGGAGCATTCATCGAACTGAAATTGAGAAGGTTTATGGTAAATTACAATATAAAACACCAATAAGATATGTGTAAATAATAAAGCAAAATCAATTTTTTATGAATTTTGACAATCATTTAAAAACTGTAATTTTCTCAAAGAAATTACATCAATTCTAAGATAAGAACTTACTTACTTAAGCCGTCCTCTTGTACCTTACGGTGTCGAGGTAAGATAAGAACTATAAAAAGAGAATATTGGACACGCTTTACCAAAGAAATGGAACACGATTTGTATGGGACGCAAAGAAAAGTTAGGAACATTCTAAAAAGTAGAAAAACCCCATTAACGAATATAGAAGTTTAAATAAAATAGAAGCAGAACAATGGACCGCCTATATAGAAGAACTATACAGGGTGAGTCATGAGAAACTGTACATACTCCTACCTCGTATAGAGGCTCCTATGGGGAATAACAAATGACCATTAAAAAGTGTCTCCTCCCATTGTTTAATAATATACAGAGCTAGTTTCGCATTTTGACAAAAAATTGTATTAGTCATAATTTTTGAACGGTCAGATCGATGTGTCTCTTATTTTGGTCAATCGTTACACTATTACCACGTAATCAACTGATTTATTCAAACCAAACTAAAAAAAAATCAGGTCCGGCTTTAACAAATTAGTTCGTTTGGGTCTTAGAAAAAATTTCACCCTGTATACGCTTTTTGAAAACTCTAATATGAATTTTACAAATTGGACAAATAGGCAATTAAAATGGTATATTTATTTTTTCCCCACACGATTACTTAATTTTTTATTAAAAAATCACCCCAGGACCCAGGACCCGATGAGATACCAAATCAACTCCTAAAATTCGGAGGAGAAACCTTAATCGAAGAAATCCTCTTTCAGGAAATAATATGTAGCCAGTGTGTACCAGACCAGTGGAGGACGAGTATAACAATACCTATACACAAGAGAGGAAACAGCAAAGACCCTAGCAACTACCGTACCATCACCTTGCTGAGCACAACTCTTAAACTTTTAACAAAAATACTTGCCAATAAAATAAATGAAGAATACACAATTAGTGAGGAACAACAAGGTTTTCGGAAAAATAGGTCGACAATAGACGCCAAATTCATAGCCAGACAAATTGCTGAGAAAGCACTGGAATATAATAAACCTGCATTTATGTGTTTTTTAGATCTGACTGGGGCCTTCGATTGTGTAAGATTGGAAGATGTGCTAAGATTGCTAAAGGAGAAAAATCATAGAAAAAGAAGATAAAATCATAGAAAACATTAAAAGTACTGGAAAAGGATATAATATGGCAGAAAAACAAATAAAAATCCTCTGTTAGGCTGACGACGCAATCTTAATCTCCGATAACGAGGATAACCAACAGCGAATATCACAAACTTTCAATACATTGGCGAAGAACTACAACATGAAAATATCAACAGCCAAGACAACATCCCTGGTAGTGTCAAGGGAACCCATAAGATGCAAATTAGTAATTAACAACGAACTAATTGAACAAGTATTGCATACCTATATTATTATTACATAGAATCATAAGATTCGATTCCAGCAATGAAATTGCTGGTAAATAACTTCCAAAAAATCTGTAAACGGCGGTCATAATCATCCTCATTAAATTCCTGCACTAATTGTATTTTATATGGATATAATTTTTTCTTCAAAATGGCTTGGACGTTAGTTGATTCCAGATATAGCTGCTACTTGCCTTATGTCATACTTAACATAGAATCTAGGTGAAAATGTTCTAATACTGCAACTTCACTAGGTTTATTAACTACAGTCCCTTCAGTTTCTCCTTTTTTCCTTACTTAGATTCCTAGATTTTTTACTCTCGAAACCCCAAAAAAAATTTACCTACTGACGTGTTTATCTTTATGACGTACATTAAATTGCCGAGCTTTCGTATTGGCGCATTTATTGCTGATAAAATACAACGAAACGATATTTACCCTTTCAGGAATGGTATAGTATAGACTATGGTAGGAGTTGGCAACCTTTTGAGTCGGAAGAGTCAAATATAACAATTTACAAAATTTCAAAGTTTTTAAAGAGCCACAATTTGTTTAGTCAAAATTAGTAGTATGTACTTACATAAATAAAGTTCTTTGATAAAAAAAATTAATCTATTTATTCATAAATGTATATAGTGTTTTTCACATATATATATATATATATATATATATATATATATATATATATATATATATATATATATATATATATATATTTTCATACATTTCATTTATTAAGTATATTCAAATGGGAAATAAGCCACAATTTTACCTAAAAATAATTTTATTAACGTTTCGACGCCCAAGTCGGGTGTCGTTGTCAAAATACAAAATAATACTAAATAAATAAAAATGTTGTTGCTTAGTAAAAAATTCTTCTAATAATTTATTTAATCTGACTCATTTATATCGGCAATTCAGACACGTATTATACATTTTAAAGTAGACGACTTTAAAATGATATTGCCAATATTGATGAGTTGCGTTCCTGGGACGACTTTACTAAAAGATAGTTCATTCGATTACATGAAATCAATCCCAACTCAAGAATATCCGCCACAAAAAATCATAGCGTGTAATCTGTCTTTAAAAAGACAACCAAATGCAACGGTGGCACTGAAATTCTCGCGTTAGAGATTCCATAGTAGATCACGAGGGAAAACCAGGAAAAACCTCGTGATACTATCCCGACATCGTAAGTATTTGGGTTTACATTTAGTTTACTCTCAAAACTAATACCAAATTCTGACTTGATATTTTAAATTTTAAATAATACTAAAATACTAAATATGTACTAACTCGATATGTTACTGATTTACTAATTGTGGTATTTTCTTTCTATTGACTTCCTCCTTTAATATGGGTAACCACATCCTACTGCATTCTACCGAGGAATTTGCGACACAATTGGTTTCATTTAGCATAATTAGAGCCGCTTCTTTGATTTTTCTCTTTTTACTATCTGCTTCTTTTAGGACTATACTTAAATCTCTCCACTGAACTCTATGTTCATTATCCCATGCGTGTTGACATATTTGAGATCTATCAAATTCTCTATTTTTTATATAAGACTGATGTTCATTTACTCTAACGTCTATTGGTCTTGACGTTTCACCTATATAAAATTGTTCGCATTCACAAGGTATTTTATAAATACAATTCTTTGTTCTTTCTTGTTCACTGTTAGGTTTAGTTTTTGTGGCGGATATTCTTGAGTTGGGATTGATTTCATGTAATCGAATGAACTATCTTTTAGTAAAGTCGTCCCAGGAACGCAACTCATCAATATTGGCAATATCATTTTAAAGTCGTCTACTTTAAAATGTATAATACGTGTCTGAATTGCCGATATAAATGAGTCAGATTAAATAAATTATTAGAAGAATTTTTTACTAAGCAACAACATTTTTATTTATTTAGTATTATTTTGTATTTTGACAACGACACCCGACTTGGGCGTCGAAACGTTAATAAAATCATTTTTAGGTAAAATTGTGGCTTATTTCCCATTTGAATATACTTGATTATAAAAATGCCACAAGAAAATAGCTTCAGAACAACATTTCATTTATTCAAGTAAAAAATTAAAACAACTACCTAAATATTCACTTACTACACTAACTTGTACTTCAATGACAAAAAATTGAGCAAATAATCTCAATGGGAGAATTGGCTTTGCACTGTTTTAGAAAGTTTGAATAAATCTGGCTCATAACTTGTTGTTTTAAGTTTCAAACACGACTCTAAATTTTCATTTGTTAGTTGGCTTGCTCGTAACTTCTTCACCTCACTGTAGCAATCTGGAAAACTATTCAATGCGTCGAATATAAGGCCCTCAATTCGCGGCATTTCTTTCAAAGCTGCCCACTTTTGTTGCGTTACGTACATACATTTCTGGACCTCCGACTCTTCCAGCTTGCTTTTCAATTCTGTAAATTTTCCACTCCACAAAGCTTTACTTTCTAAATCGATCAAATGCATTTCTAAAGATCCAGTATGATTTCCAAATGGCTCAACGTGGATTTCGTTACTATTTGTGTTGAGAGGATTTACTATGAATGCTAGAGTGGTTTTGAATTGTTCAAATCAACCAGCGAATTCACCTTTAATTTTTTTTGTAACTGTGCTGAAGTAATTCGTGTCAACAGTCGCACTGGTTTTATCGTGATATTGCTTTAGACCGCTCTGAATATCTTCTGCAAA
This sequence comes from Diabrotica virgifera virgifera, assembly GCF_917563875.1. NCBI lineage: Eukaryota > Metazoa > Arthropoda > Insecta > Coleoptera > Chrysomelidae > Diabrotica > Diabrotica virgifera. Next base: position 68,562,674 of record NC_065451.1, read on the forward strand.
AAGAATTAATTTTTCAAAAACAAACCAATTCTTCTACCAAAACATAGGCTGCGTTTCTCTTTCCTTGCAGTTTTAGATTCAGCTCATTTAATTTCGCTGTGATATCCACCATAAAGTAACAATTTTGCAACCATTTGTTGTTCCCTAATTCAGGTTGATTAAAGCCTTTTTCATTTAGGAATGTATTTATTTCATTCAAGCACAAAGCAAAACGTTTCATCACCTTATCTTTGGAAAGCCATCGCACTTTACTATGAAGAAGGAGGTCGGAATACTGAGCCTCCATTTCGTTTAAGAATTCTTTAAACTGACGATGGTAGAGTGCTTTTGACAAAATGCTATTAACAATCTTTTACGTCTCAAGACTCATCTATAGCAAGTGATAAGGCGGAAGAAAATTGAATATCTTCCACCTGCAAATATGTTACATTTGAAGACATTTTAGCTATTCTATCTTGAATTGTTTTAGCGGATACTGGCAAATCTTTGATTTTTTTTCAAGATTTCTGGTTTGTTTTTGAAATCACGAAACAGTTCTTTAGATGCACTTATGAAGCAGTCTTTGACATACTCACCATATGTGAATGGTTTGCCCTTTTTTGTAATTTCTAGCGATACCGCGAAGCTTGCCAGATTGACATTACTTGTAGATTGGGTCTAGTTACATAATATGGAACTTCGGATTCAGAAAGCTTTTTAAATGTTTTTTTTTGTGAAAATAAATAATATTTGCGTGTGGAACTAAAGTGTCGCAGCTTCACATACAAAGAGCCGCATGCGGCTCTCGAGCCGCAGGTTTCCGACCCTTGTTTAGACTGTGGTAATAACTTTTTAAAGACTAATAAATTAATGCTTACAAATGATATTCACAAGAGAATCAAACATTTCATTGTCTGTATTACATATGTGTTTATATCATATTATTTACTTAGTGTGACAAAAAAAAGAAAGAAATTTCTCGCAGAAAGAAATTAAAATCTAAACCATTGGCGTACCAACTAATTACGTAGGTAAATAAAATTTAAAGTTTAAAAGTCCTTTTAAATAAATAATATTAAGTATTTGACTAAATTTAAAACTTTAAAGATTAATGTGCACATAGGGAATTGCAATGGCTTTCAAGCGATATCTTATTTGACCCCATCTCTATCAAAAATGTTGAGTGATTCTTACCCTGGCTTAAGGGTGAAAGTAAAATAATCTAAAATACCTGTCACGGGGTTTTTCAAAAATGTGCTCATGATAATGTCGGTTTAGGTTTCGTCCGTCCACCCTGTATTATATTACAATGTGGTGTTTGCATGCAGTGTTAAGTTGATCTTAGGTTACGATATTTCACTTTGAACTCTGACTCTTTCCTGACATTTTTAGATAAAAATATTCTTCTCCCCGAATTAATTTAAGTACAAATTTTGTTACTTACCTCTTGTGACGCGATATCCTCTGACAACCTCGTCTTTTTACTTGGAGCATCGTTGTGTTCTTGAGTAGCTTCCGAAGACTGCCTCTTTCTATTTTGTTCCGGTGTAACCCCGTTCTTACTGATACTCAATTTCCTTTCTCTTTTAAGCACTCCCGGAGCAAGATATTGTGACAGCTGTTTCCTTTTGACATGCCTGGCGTCTAACCTGTTATTTAAAGTTTAGATAATTATAAGACAAAATGCGAAAAACATAATTAATTTTATACATGAGATGTATTTATATGGAAATGTTTAAAATAGTCAAAAATGTATAATTGAATGTAATTATTGGTACATACGCAACAACAATAGATATAAAAACAAAAAGCTATACAACAACACAGACATATAAGTTATCACGTCGCCAAAACAGATAAAAGAAACAATGCAATAAGATACGGTTGAATGCTCGAATATATGTATTTTACACATAAAAGGCAGATATTGTTCATCCGCTACAACTTTTTCCATGCGTCACGATTCATTTTCAAACAAATTAAGTAAAAACATAAAGTGAAACGTACGCGGATGTGTGAAGTGTGTAGTATACAGTATACAAAATGTATATACACATCCACGTTCGTTTCACTTTATGTTTTGACTTAATTTGTTTGAAAATGAATCGTGACGCATGGGAAAAGTTATAGCGGACGAACTATATCGAGCACAGTTATTTATTAAATCTTGCCTAAGAACTTTCGCTCTCAGAACATCATCAGTCAAAAGTCATCATCATTCGTCAAAAAAAAAGTAAGCTATCCAGCACATCCCGGAATGTCGTAGACATTTACTTCATTCTTTTTGTCCTTTCTGTATCAGGTTTCTGCCGCGTATGTCATTATTGGTCTGATGACTGTTTTGTAAATTCTGCCTTTCTGCAATAGTGTGATGCCTAGATATTTAAACACCATGACTTGTTCTATTATCTAACCCTCCAGCAATTTACACCTTATTAGATTTGCTGTTATAACCATGCATTTAGTCTTTTTTGGGGAAATTAACATGTTAAATTTTCTAGAGGTTATATTAAATTAGTGCAGCATACGTTGTAAATCATTTTCACTTTGAGATATTAGTATTGCGTCGTTTGCATAGCAGATTATTTTAAGTTGTTTTTCTCCCATTTGGTATCCTTTTTTTGTTCTTACTTTTTTATTACTTCATTCATGATCAGGTTGAACAATAGATGACTCATTCTCTGTCTTATCTAGTGTTTGAAAATTCTCGAATGAAAAATCAGAGAATAATCTCGATATGGAGAATTTTCTGAGAATGAACCCCATGACGCACTTATGACCCTATGACGCACGGGATATTGTTGAAGATGAAATAGGGTATTAAAAATTCATGAAATTACATAAAATATTATGAGACTAAACAACAGTGTTATATATAAACAAAATACGAAAACAACAGAGAACACAAAATTTATTTGATAAAAAAATGAAAGTTCCTTCTTAACAACAAATAATGCAAGTATTGGATCAAAAAAACATGAGGCCTCAGGTTCAGAGTCTATTTCTATCATTAGCTCATCCTGGTCATCTACATTCTGCATTTCAATGTACTGATGAAAAGTTGTTGGATTTTATTTTTCACGAGTCGTCAGCTCAGTCATGGATTGGTCTACATCTAAAGGGGCATTTAGACGGGCTAGTTTTTGAAGCAATATGTTGCCGAAAATATATATTTGGTATGTTTCTGGCAACATTACAGCCATCTAATGAAAATATCGCCGTTTGGCTGAGCCACGTGGCCGAAATCTTACTGATATTTGAACACTATTGCAGTGCCTGATGCGTTGTCGATAAAGTCGAACTGCTGTGGTAATTTGGTTTTGTCAAAACATACAAAGAAAAGATGAATACGTGGCCGAAATCTTACTGATATTTGAACACTATTGCAGTGCCTGATGCATTGTCGATAAAGTCGAACTGCTGTGGTAATTTGGTTTTGTCAAGACATACAAAGAAAAGATGAATACGTGGTCAAATGAAATCACAATAAGGTTTATTAATGCAGTACATCCAGAGTTGTGGAACTTGGCATACTTCTGGAACTATGAGACAAATGGAAGAGCAGTGCACCCTGAATAAATACAATAAACTAAAACTTTTAGTATATATAAATAACAATTACTAATCTTGTTCGGATTGGTATTGCGTTTCTCATGTTTGATCCAGGCCCGTATGTACGATGTTGGGGGCCCCGGGGCAAACGTGATCAAGTTGCCCCCTACCGGGGCACCTACATGGTTTACCCCCCAGCGGTAGGGGTCCGGAAAAATGTTTGGTATTTAACCCATTGAAAACGCATTTTAATGCACTCCATGACTTATTTAAGAGCTAAATAATTTTGCAAGTATCATCAATATAACAGAAAGACGAGAAAATGCTTTACAGAGACAAAACAAGTCAAATACAAGCAATGAAAGAAGAAACTGAACGGTTTTATTACGCCGAAATAACTAATTTCCTAAGTAATAATTTAAATTTTTATGTTAAGGTCTCGGGGGCCCCAGCTTAGCTCAGGCCTCAGGGGCCCCTGTTCTGTTCCATTTGCATTTTAGTCGAAAAGACTAATTTCCTCAGTGACAAATTAAAACTTTATATTGCGGTCTAGGGTTCCCCTGTATGTAAAGCCTTTTTAGAATTGTGTCATTTGAAAATATTTCGTTGGGATCGGCATTTAAAATACATATTTTTTTCGCGTTAAAATCTATACACGGCCAACCAAACGGGGGCACCGGGGCACTGCCCCGGTTGCCCCAATGGTAGTTACGGCGCTGAGTTTGATCTTTCTTCTCCATTCTTGGTCCTATCATATTTATTAATAGTTCGAAATCACTTTTTGACATTCTTGTAAAATTCTTAAACAAATAATTGTCTAGCATTATTTCCATAATTATTACTCATTGTTTCGAGTTTAGGTATTTAGAAAAGCCGTATCCACATTTACTATTTTTCTTTTTTATGTATCGTCTTAGCACGATTAAGGACGCAACAACTACCAAGAGAATATTCTCCTTGAGAACATTCTCTTCTTACATCACTAGTCTTATCCCATTGCCAGCTTCAATTGGGTCAGTTAGTTCTTCATCTACTTTTACTTTTATTGTGTTGTTCTGGTAGATATTTTCGATAGTTTTAACTATTCCTAAAGGCACCTCTCTTGCGTACAATAAATAGATAACGTCCTTTAATTTGACCATGTCAAATGCCTTCTTAAGGTCCACGAAACATAAGTATGGCGGTTTTTTGTATTCTAACGATTTCTCTCACGGCCCCATTATAAATATAGCGTCGGTGCATGATCTTCCCAACCTAAAACCTTGTTGTTCTTCTGCTAACGTTATAATTTTATTCCGTTTATTTGTTATCACTTTGGTCGTTCATTTTAGTGTTGTGTTTAATAAATTAATTCCTCTGTAATTCTCCGGGTCCGATTTTTCTCCCTTTTTGAAGAGAGGTATTAGGGTGCTTGATCTCCATTCTTGTGATATTCTGTTTTGTTCTATTATTTTTTGCATTAAGTTTAATAGTTGTTTGGTCAGATCTTATCCTCCGTACTTTAGGAGTTCAGTCGATATTCTATCCTCTCCTGGTGATTTTCTATCTTTAGGTGTTGGTGGTTCGTTATCATCACTTTTAGCAAACAAAGATCAAAAATAGTCTGCCCAAGTTTCCTTCTGAGTGTGTTTCCTTTTTATTAGTTCATTCATTTCTTTTCTTTGTCCTCTGATCATTCTCCATATTTCCTTTTGTGTTCCGTATAAATCATGTTCCATCTGTTTTGAGAAGCTCTCCCAGTGTTCCCTTTTTGTTTGTCTGACTAAGTGTTCGTTTCGTTTCTAATTCGTTTATAGTGGTTTTATGCCTGTTGTGTTTGTTTTCTGTATTATAAAAAGGCTTTTTTCTTTTCTTCACATTTTATCTTCACTTCCTCTCGAAACCATGGGGGTTTCTTTTTTGATAACTGTTAATCTTGTTGCTGAACAAAGGACAAACAGACTTAAATAATTGTTCGGGGCTACATTATCCGCTACGTTTGGAGATAAAAATGAGATTTGAATTTGAAGATTTGGATAGAATAAATCAGGAAAAAAGAACAAACACATAAGAACGATTATTTTGCTTTGTATAAAAAAGCCCAAGAGTTGACAACATCGAGAAGACAATGGACCTCAAATTCCTTAATATATCAACAAGAACAATCTCGAAGAAGCACGTGATATGCTAACGTCAGAAGTCACTATACCCTGTTTTTAAATAAGGAGGAGTAAACTCAAAAGACAAATTCAACCCAATAAGGCCACTAGAAAAATCACCTAATACATCTTCTTTTTTGATTGTTCATCTCGGCCTTCGACGGTAATCCATAAATATTAGACAGTGATGAGCGCGCTAATCTTCTTCTTCTTCAGTGCCTTATCCAGTCCGGATGTTGGCGATCATCAAGGCTATCATTGTTTTGTTGACTGCTCTGCGAAACAGCTCCGCGGAGGTTATCCCAAACCATTGTCGGAGGTTTTTCAACCACGAGATACGACGGCGTCCCGGTCCTCTCCTGCCAAATACTTTGCCCTGCATGACGAGTTGAAGAACTCGATATTTTTCTTCGTTCCGCATCACGTGGCCAAGGTACGCAAGCTTACGTTGTTTTACTAAATTAAGCACTTCTTTTTCTTTTGTCATGCGCTGTAGGACCTCAATGTTGGTGACATGGTCCACATAAGATATTTTTAGTATCCTCCTGTAGATCCACATCTCGAAGGCTTCAATCCGTTTTTCAGTGGCTTGCGTCAGTATCCAGGCTTCAACTCCATACAGTAGCACCGAAAGAACGTAGCACCTCACTATCCGCATCTTTGTTCCCAAACTGAGATCACTGCAGCACAGCAAGGATCTCAGCTTGATAAATGTAGACCGTGCCATTTCAATTCTGGACCTAATCTCTTGAGCGTGGTCCCATTGTGAGTTGAGGGTAGTTCCAAGGTAAGTGAATCTGTCGACTCTCTGGATCTCTTCGCTATCTGCCATTAGTGCCCCGGGATCTAAATTTACACGGCTGACAACCATGAATTTAGTTTTCTTAATATTAAGGTTCAGTCCGTATGTTACGCTCACAGTTCTCACACGGTCTAGTAAGGCCTGTAGATCATTTAGGCTGGTTGCTAGTAATACAGTGTCATCTGCGTAGCGGATATTATTGATGTATTCACCGTTCACTCGGATTCCCATCTCTAGGTTTGTGAGGGCTTCAGTAAAAATTTCCTCAGAGTATATATTGAAAAGAGTCGGCGAGAGCACACAGCCCTGCCTTACTCCTCGCATGATCTTCACTTGGTCGGTCAACTGGTCTTCGACCTTGACTTGAGCACGCTGGTTCCAGTATAAATTCATGATGATCCGAATGTCCTTCTCATCTAATCCTACTCTTTGTAGGGCGGTGACCATCTTCTGGTGCTGGCAACGGTCAAATGCTTGGCGTAGTCAATAAAACAAGCATAGACATCACAACTAACATCGCGGCATCTCTGAAGCAGAACTTGCAAGGTGAAAAGTGCCTCACGTGTACCCATGGAATCGCGGAATCCAAATTGCATTTCACCGACATTTTCCTCGCATTTCTTGTACATTCTGGTATGTATGATTTTAAGAAAAATCTTTGGTGCATGGTTCATAAGGCTGATAGTCCGGAAATCTTCGCAGGTTTTCGCAGATCGTTTTTTTGGTATTGTTACAAACGTTGACAATATCCTCTGGGATATTACCTGAATGAGCGCGCTAATAACCGGCAAAATAACGCAAAAGATGGAAAACATAAGATTTCATAACTATTTTCAATGGGAAGTAAGCCACAATTTTACCAAAAAAATGATTTTATTAACGTTTCGACGCCCAAGTCGGGTGTCGTTGTCACAAAATATTCTACATCTAGCCAATTTTTCGATGATCCGGGAAAGGTTACAATTTCATAGATCAAATTTATTTTTTATTGAACAAGATATCGTAAGTATTGAAGATTTACATATTGAAATGATATCAAATTCTGATTTTGATCGAATTATTTTTAGTTTACAAATAATTTATCAAAATTCATATCAAAAACAAAGAAATATACATTTAAATAAATTTAATATTCTTTTAGAACACAATAGTATACATACTTTTGATAACCTAAATAGAAATAATGACATATTAGCGACAGTTGTCAATCTATCAAATAGACATTTAAATGCAACGAAAAATTTGGTATTGTCAAAAGGTTTAAACTATGCTGTTACTCATCCATCTATTCCAAAATTAGACATAATTAGCTCAGTGGAAAAAATATCCCAGTGTTTACCAACTCATGAAAAAGAACAATATAGGGTACTATGTAAACTTGAATTGGAAAAATCTAATAAAATTGAACAGAACATCAGCAAAGAGGAAATGAAAGCTTTAAAAACTTTCAAAAATTGATGACTCCATAACAATCCTACCAGCGGATAAAGGAAATGCAACTGTAATAATGGATAAAATACAATATGAGGACAAAATTACAGATCTAATTACAAATGGACCTTATACCAAATTAACGAAAGATCCAATGAAGACACTGGAAAACAAAATCTATAGAACTTTATTCAAATTTAAAAATGATCTAACGTACTATCAAAGAAAATTAATGACACCTCATTACAGTAAGAGACCACATTTTTATGGAGTACCGAAAATTCATAAAGCGAATATTCCACTTAGACCCATTTGTAGTACCATCAATTCTCCTTGTAGTGAACTATCAAAAATTTTTATTAAATATTATAAAACCATTTGCAAATAATAATGACACATTTATAAAAAAAAACATATTTTTTAAACAACTTATCAAATATTGAATTTAATCCAAATAATATTTTAGTAAGTTTTGACATAAACAGTGTGCCATTGAATAAAACTTTAAACATATCATCATCATTCTCTTTGCCTTATCCCTATGCGGGGTCGGCTTCCCTAATTGCATTTCTCCACACAATTCTATCTTGGGTCATATCAATGTTAATCCCCTTTACCGACATGTCCTGCCTTATCGCCTTTAAAAACTTTATAAAACTTTAAACATAATCAAAACGAAATTAGAAAATGATAATACATTGACAACTAGGACAAGACTAAATGTATCAGCTATAATGGAGTTATTGACAATATGTACTAATAATACCTATTTTCAACTAAATAATGAATTCTATAAACAAAATTTTGGTCTAGCAATGGGCTCTTCTTTATCTCCATTATTGGCTAATCTGAACAAAATTTAAAACCAACAGTATGGTGGAGATATGTAGATGATGTGTTTTCAATATGGCCTCATAGATCAGAATTGTTGGATACATTCCTAAATATTATAAACGATCAAGAAGAGACAATAAAATTTACAATGGAAAAGGAATATAATAACACTGCCTTTCCTCGATGTTTTAGTCTCAAAGAAGGATACTGGATATGGATATGAGACTCAAGTGTATAGAAAACCAACACACACCAACAGATAGCTCAATTACAAATCAAATCACAACATCAACGTTAAAAGGGGAATCATTAAATCTTTATATGATAGAGCCAAAATTACCTGTTCTAACGAAAATTCATTGTTAGAAGAAAAACAATTGTTAACATCTGCTTTATTAAAAAATGATTATCCTTTATCGTCCATAAATAAGGAATTGTCAAGACTGGATAGAATAGAACAGAACAACGTAGAACGGGATCCTATAACATCCACAAGAAATAATACGAGGAAAATATCAATACCATATATAAATGGACTATCCGAGAAACTTAAAACAATAGGAAATAAATTCAACATTTCAACAACATTCAAAACAACAAACACATTCAGGTCTATTCCATCTAAAACTAAACCTAACAATGAACAAGAAAGGACAAAGAATTGTATTTATAAAATACCTTGTGAATGCGAACAATTTTATTTAGGTGAAACATCAAGACCATTAAACGTTAGAATAAGTGAACATCAGTCTTATATTAAAAATAGAGAATTTGATAGATCTCAAATATGTCAACACGCATGGGATAGATAATGGGATAGATAATGAACATAGAGTTCAGTGGAGAGATTCAAGTATAGTCCTGAAAGAAACAGATAGTAAAAAGAGAAAAATCGAAGAAGCGGCTCCAATTATGCTAAATGAAAATAATTGTGTTGCAAATTCCTCGGTAGAATGCAGTAGGATGTGGTTACCAAATACTAAAAGAAGTGAATAGAAAGAAAATACCACCATTAGTAAGTCAGTAACATATCGAGTTAGTACATATTTTATATTTTAGTATTATGTATATGATATCTATGTATTATTAATATTATTTATAATTTAAAATAGCATATACATATTAAAGTCGGAATTTGGTATTAGATTTGAGAGTAAACTAAATGTAAGCACAAATACTTACGATGTCGGGATAGTATCACGAGGTTTTTCCTGGTTTTCCCTCATGATTTACTATGGAGTCTCTAACGCGAGAATTTTACTGCTACCGTTGCATTTGGTTGTCTTTTTAAAGACAGATCACATGCTATGATTTTTTGTGGCAGATATTCTTGAGTTGGGTTGATGTCATGTAATCAAATGAACTGTCTTTTAGTAAAGTCGTCCCAGGAACGCAACTCATCAATATTGGCAATATTATTTTAAAGTCTTCTACTTTAAAATGTATAATACATGTCTGAATTGCCGATATAAATGAGTCAGATTAAATAAATTATTAGAATAATTTTTTACTAAGCAACAATATTTTTGTTTAATTTAGTATTATTTTGTATTTTGACGCCACCCGACTTGGGCGTCGAAATGTTAATAAAATCATTTTTTTGGTAAAATTGTGGCTTACTTCCCATTGAAAATAGTTGATTATAAAAATGCCACAAGGAAATAGCTTCAGAACAACAATAAGACATTGTGAAATAAAAAGAGATAAAACTGCTAGAGGTGGAAATTATCGATATAAAAGTATAAATTAACATTACATTACATATTTTCCCATTTTTAGACGTTTGTGACAGGAGTATTTTTTAAAATTCTCCTGTCACAGTGACAGTTGTCATACTCCTCCGATACGGCTGAAGGTGGGAAACTATGTAATGTAATGTTAATTTATACGTTTATATCGATAATTTCCACATCTACTAGTTTCATCTCTTTTTACTTCATAATGTATTATGTTTTCCATCTTTTGCGTTATTTTGCCGGTTATTAGCGCGCTCATCACTAATACGTCGCTAAAGAGTCCTAAAACAACTGTTATTTTTATATAAAAGAAGACTAAAAGTCTAAAAATTAAAGAAATAACGCAGAAAACACAAAAAAACGCCAATAAAACTTAGTTAACCTATGAAATGCCAATAGTGTCAAAATTTCATAAATGTCATTAGTGTCACAATTTCGTAAGAGTGGATTAAAATTGCCTGCGGTTCGACCAATTGTAAAACAAGCATTACAGCGCGGTAAATTTGAATTACTCCTAGTTTAAAAACAGACTATAGAACCATTAAAAACAATAGAACGAAAAAAGCATGTGGCGCAGATGAGATACATATCGAGATATTCAAATTAGTGAACGAAAAAAAAAAAAAACATCCCTATGTTAACGAGTCTGCTTCATAAAATCTGTAGTCCTAAAATTCTTCTTTTTTATTCTATTTGTAATTCTCTGAATTTAAAACTTTGTAAACTTTTTATTTTTTAGAAAAAAAACATAGAAAAACGGTATCTCACCTCATTCCATCCTTCAGCATCTTGATATTGATAGCATGGTTATTGACTTGTTCCGTAAATGTCTGAATGTCTCTTGTTAGATCGACGCTGATACCTTCAGTTTTGGCAAACTCAAGTCCTATGAACCACATGGAACATAATGTATGGGGTTCCATGGCGGATTCAAGCATGGCATAGCTCTCGGGATTTATGTGTGCTAGGGTTATGTATTGGTTTCTTTCCAGCTGACCTACAAATTTAAAACCAATAAATAAAAGTAATTCATGGATGACACTACCATGTACCAATAAAATCCTTTATAAAAGGTATATATTTAAAATCCCTAAAAAGGGCTACATCACAGAACTAGTTTTCGATTGGTTGACCAATCATCATCAGTGCTTACCTAAAATGAATATAACCTAATAAAATAATGCAAAGGTTTTAAAATTTTGACAACGGTTAAGAAAAGTTGTAGGTTATACTCACGTGATCTAACATGCTAACCACCAAAATATAATATTACAAAAATATGTGGGTAAAAACCCTTTAAAAGTAATCCGTCAAGTAAACATCGCGCATCGATGAAAAATGCAAACTTAAGCTCCTCCTCAGTCGTTTCCTCATTGCTGAGTGTCGTGATTCCCTATAATATGAGCAACTATCTCTTTCCATCGGCTTCTGTCCTGAGCTTCCCTCATGGATTCAGAGAATGTTTTTCCACTGGCTTTCTGTACTTGATCCGTCCATCGAGTAGGTGAGCGACCTCTACTTCTGCGCCCTTCAACGTTTCCCGAAATTATAAGTCTCTCAAGATTATCGTCACTTCTTGCAATATGGCCGAAAAATTTTAAGACGGTGGAGAGGCAAATAGAGGAAAGTGGAGTCTGAATATTAAGCTCTTGGAGGATTGAGTGATTTGTTCTGTGTTCCGTCCATGAGATCCGAAGCATTCTTCTCCAACACCACATTTCAAAGGCGTCAATCCTTTTTCTGTCGTCCGATTTCATTGCCCATGTTTCGGATCCGTAATTAAATATGGGAACAAATTAAGGCACGTACTAATCTTATTTTGGTGTTCTTCGACAAGGAGCGAAATTTCCAGATTTTCGATAATAGACTCATAGTGTTTTTGGCCATGCCTGTTCTCCTACGTATTTCTGTTTCACAAGATCCTGTATTACTGATTTAGAATCCTAGATAATTGAACTCGTTAACCACTTCAAACTGATCTAAGAATCCTGTTGTCTGAAGTGAATTTGAATAATCTATCATAATTTTTGTTTTTTGTTTATTGATTTTGAGACCACATCTATTGCTTTCGGCTTCCACTAGCTGCAGCAGGCTGGATATTTCTTCTTCGGATGCAGTTATTAATGTTGTATCATCTGCATATCTGAGATTTGAGATCTTCTTTCCTGCGATAGAAATACCGCCATTCCATTTGTCGAGTGCTTTTCTCATTATATATTCCCCATATAAATTAAAAAGACTTGGAGATAGAGTACATCCTTGTCGGACTCCTCTACCTATTTTAAAAGGATCTGACTTATGGTTTTCAATTCTTATTTTGGTTTCACTGTTCTCATATAGGCTTTTCATCAGAGGTGGCAGATGATCAGGAACCCCCATCTCATGTAGAACTTTCCACAAAACTGTCCAGTCCACACAGTCAAATGCCTTCTGATAATCCAGAAAGCAGACGATCATCGGAATTTTGAATTCTCGTGTTTTCTCAATGAGTTGTCGCATATGAAGAATTTGCTCCCTTGTGCCTTTACCCTTCACGAAGCCTGCCTGTTCTTGTGGTATTTGTCTATCCAGGTATGCCTGCATGCGACACTTGATGATTCTCAACAGAATTTTACTTGGGTGTGAAATTAGTGAGACGGTTCGGTAGTTACTACATTTTGTGGTTACGCCTTTTTTATGAATGGGAGTAAATAGTGCGGTACAACAATCACTGGGCCGTTTGCCGATTCTCCATACATGTGATGTCATCGCAATCAGGTGATTTATTTCTTTTAAGGTGTTTTATGGCTTCATCGACTTCAGACCTTAGAATATTTGGTTCTAGGGTTGTTGTTGAGACTTGCAGTGCTGTTATATGATTAATGTTAGAGGTTTCAGCTTTATAGAGTTCTGTGCAGTATTTCTTCCAAGTCTCCAGAACCGCATCCATATCGCTTACCATATTACCTGTCTTATCCTCTATAGCGTAATTTCTGGGTTTGATAGTAACTTTACTTTCTGAAAGAGATCTCTTGTTTCATTTCGATGTAAGTGGATTTCTACTTCGTGGCAAATGTTAGACACATATTTGTCTTTATCTTTCCGGCAATTTCTTTGGATTTCTCTTGATAAGCTTCGATATTCGTTTAAATCAAAACTTCCAACTTTAAGTTGCCTTCTTTGTTCTATAATTTTCCATGTTTGGTCACTGATCCATGGTTTACGACTGTTGTTTTTTATGGGTTGGCGACTTTGCTTAGCTGTATCTAATATATCTCTTTTAAAACCTCCCCAGAAAGTCTCGATATCATCTATGGGGGTTAGTACTTGTCCCAGTTAACACTGGGTTTATTCTTTCTTTGAAAGTTAAAAGTTCAGTCTCTGTAAACACGGAAGTTCTAGGAGTGGGCTTGTGCTTGTTTCTAAAACGTATTCGGAATACAGCTACAAGGAGTTGGTGGTCGCTTCCACAATCTGCACCTGGATAAGTTTTTGCGTTAGTAACTGAGAACTTCCACCTTGAATTGATCATTATGAAATCTATCTGATTTCTTGTTCTTTCGCCCGGGGATTTCCAAGATGTTGGAAGTAGGTATTCATTACAGACAATTTTATTTGGCCACAGAACTCTATTAATCTATCGCCTCGTTCATTTCGTTCCCCAAGACCAAAAGGACCCAAGGTGAATCTCATATGATGATCAAGCAGAGTTCTACCAGTTTTGGCATTGAAGTCGCCTATTATCATTACAATGTTTTTTTTTATATTTTCGAGTGTTGTCTCCAAAGTTGTGTAAAAATTTTTCACAGTTATGTCGTCTGCTGTTGATGTAGGGGCATATACTTGTATAATGTGTAAGACACAAGTTGAGCCTAGAATCCTAAGGTGAATGATACTATCATTAATTGTATCGTATCCACAAACAGAGTTTTGGAGTTTTGAGGAAACTATTATTGCGACACCATTTTTGCTTTCATTTTCATTACCCGAGAAATATACGATGTTTCCGGAAATGCTACGAAAGTGACCTGTCCCCTTCCAGTGGGTTTCACTTATACCAAGAATCAAAACGCCACGATCTTTCATTTCTTTCTCGACTATATGTAGTTTTCCAGGATGCTGTACTAAACCTTGTATGATCCAGGTTCCTATTTCGTGGGTTTTTCGGAAAAACATCTTGTTATAATTGGATGTTCCAGTAGCATATTTCGCACTTGCGACCTGGTCCCCTATCGCATTGTGCCCGGTAGCACATTTCACATCTCCCACCCCGGACGTGGGATAACGCCGATTGTCAATCGGATCGCCTGACTGCACACATCTATTCCATCTATCACTCATATACACAGGGAATTCTCTTAGGAAGGAATAGTGCAGTGGTTTCGTCTTGCCTTCTGCACCGCAGTATCAACAGCCGGTTAAATCAAACTTAAGCATGGATGTTTAAAATATTCAGTAGTAATTGCACAAGAGCTCTAAAATTCTATATTAATTTTAGAGATCGAGTGCAATTTGTTCCGATTATTTCATGAATAAAACTGTTAAAAACCAAAATTTTATTGTAATTTATTTATGTAAGTACAAATAGGGAACTTGCACAATTTTTTTTATTACATAATAATGTTCAGTTTTGTTTAAAAATGAGATTTCCAAAATTTCACGCTTCAAAAACTCGTAATAACTTAAAAATACGTATTTAAAGTATTCAGCGGTATAAAATAGTTCAAACGACCCGTGACGTCACATAGTTTTACATTAGTTATTATTATGGTTATATTTCACTGTGTCTAGGTACACGCTAACGTGTACGCAAATAAAAAAGTTAGGTATGTACAAGCGAATTAAACTTCATCAAGCCAGTGACGTTATTATTTAGCGTGCGCAGTGACTGTATATTTTGGTACATGCTATTTTGATATGTTTAGCGTGTGTTTGATAGAAAAATATTTGTTAAAGGAAGGGAAGCAGAACTATTCAGATGTTTCAAACTTAATTGTAATAAATCAATGTATATATTAAAGTATATATTTAGGTTAGCAAAATAAATACAGTGAAACTTGGATAATTCGAATCTCAGGGGACCGTTAAAAAAATTCGAATTATCCAAAAATTCGAATTAAAAAATAAATCTACAAAAACAAGGATTACCTACAAAAACCTGCAAATGATAAACATCAGGAGTTGATCATCAAAAAAACAGTATGTAGTTGATCATTTTTATCGCTTCCAGATGTTTTTGTTCCTATTCTTGCCAGAGTTTTGTCATCCTAAAAAAATGGGCTAACAAAATTCGGCCAAAAATACCAATTAAAACATTTACAAGCTATAAAAAAGACCGACTTTATTTTTTCCAAAGAGATCCGAAATTTTTAACTGCTTTTTAGAATTTATCTTCTCAGTAATGACAAGATATGATCTTCTCAGTAATGACAAGATTCTAAGATATTCAGAAAAGATAGCAGAAAAGTTCGAATCATCCAAAATATAATTCGAATTATTCACGACTTTTTACCATTAATTATATAGGAAATGCTAGGGACCAGAATAAAAATTCGAATTATGGATGTTCGAACTAAGCAGGTTCCACTGTATATGTATTTAGTTGACATAACACGTAAAAAATATTGTTACAATAATTTTTATACGTAAGTTAATTATTATAATCAACTATTCTAAATGGGAAATAAGCCACAATTTAAGTAAAAAAATGATTTTATTAACGTTTCGACGTCCAAATCGGATGTCATTGTCAAAATACAAAAATTTGTCAGATTAAATAAATTATTAGAAAAATGTTTTACTAAGCAACACCATTTTTGGTTAATTTAATAATATTTTGTATTTTGACAATGACGTCCGATTTAGACGTCGAAACGTTAATAGAATCATTTTTTGGTTAAATTGTGGCTTAGTTCCCATTTAAAATAGTTGATTACAAAAATGCCACAAGGATAATAGCTTCAGAACAAGTTAATTATTATTGTGAAAGCTTTAGGTCTTCTTTTTATTTTAATCTTTTACGGTAATACATACTATTTCATTTATAACTAAAAAAAATATATATTATTTTATAGTCTCTTATCTTTTTCGTACTGTTTTAAAATGTTCTTAAACTCATTAAGAGGAAACAGTAGCGATCAACAGGTAGCGAAAACGCGTTCCAAGATTGCGGCTGTAATTTTGAATATTTTTTCGAGATATTTGGCACACGTATTCGTAATATAATAAAGAATGGCGGTACAGAGCCCAATTTGAAAAATATATTAATGTGTGGAAATTACTCTGTAATTAAATACAATATTAAAAAAACGAGCCTGTACCGCCATTAAGAAGAACAAAAAAATACACTTTCTTCAAATAAACTTTTTTATCCGATGCCTAGATTTTGTGTCATTTTGGAACTACTAATTAAATAAAAAAATTTAGTAGTTCCAAAATGACACAAAATCTAGGCATCGGATAAAAAAGTTTATTTGAAGAAAGTGTATTTTTTTGTTCTTCTTAATGGCGGTACAGGCTCGTTTTTTTAATATTGTATTTAATTACAGAGTAATTTCCACATATTAATAAATTTTTCAAATTGGGCTCTGTACCGCCATTCTTTATTATATTACGAATACGTGTGCCAAATATCTCGAAAAAATATTCAAAATTACAGCCGCAATCTTGGAACGCATTTTGGCTACCTGTTGATCGCTACTGTATCACCTTAAAAGAACTAAATAATTGTCCACACTCCGTAGTTAATTTAAAAACAAACACTAAACAAATAAAAAATAAGAAATCACTGACACTCTAACTTTTTTATTTGCGTACACGGTAACGTATACCTAGACACAATCTTATATTTAGGTATATTCTTCTTCTCCTTCTTTAGTTTATTGGCCTCCACCTACTTGGGTATTTGGGCAAGCTCATCGTCGTGGAATAAGTCAAAAATATTTATATTCTAATGACATTTATCGTATGTCATTGTAATAATATATACCAGTTTGTTAAAATTGTAGTTTTATACTGTTTTTGAAGGAAAGGAACGAAGGTTTACTATTGAAAATAAAACCATTTTGTAAAAGTACGAATTTTTCTATGAATAGTTCAAACGATCAAAAACACTTGTAACGTCACATAAATGTATTTTCTACTGACGTTTATAACGTCTAATTTAAAATTCTGTTTACTTTATTGGAAAAATGTAAATGTAAAACCAAGTGACGTCACGATGCGTTTTGGACCACCTGTTTTAATTTGAATTTTTAATCGTCTTTAGGGGCCAAACGAAAGACAAACAAAACTTTTTTATCTTTGATACATGTTTTAAATTATGTTGTGTTGTGATTTATAACATTTTTTCCGAATTTAAAAATTTATGCAAGTTCCCTATTAGTACAATTAAACACACAGTTGTTATAAATATTTTACGGTTGAAAGTCACCACTTTTATAATTTTTAAAACATTAATTGTCATTAATGTCACTGAATGTATTTTTTCATAGCAACGAAGGGCATCTGACGTAATATACTTGACGACGGGAAATTATCAAAAATTATCAATTTAATTTAGATTTCTGTAGCTTTCTATTGGTCAGAATCTCCTATGAATGAAATAATCCATGTAATACGCTCTAGTACGTTCTTTAACGGTAAAATATTGCAAAACCTCTAAATTTTATATAACCACTTGGATTGACATGAAATTTGGCATATAATAAGTCAAAGAAAAAAAGTGATATTGTGCCTTGTGTGCTTTTGCCCTGGGGGTGAGTTTCACCCCTTCTCGGGGGTGAAAAGATATATGTCCAAAATAAGTTCGGCATTCGATAAACTGACTAATTCTAAGCAACTTTTTAGGTCTAGATCCCGCGTATGAAAAAAAAGTTGATTAATAGTAAGCTGAAAATTTGTTAATGGCTTAAGGGTGTCTAGTCGGACAAACTTTGATATATGGGAACACTGGAACAGGGGAAGTTTAACTGTGGAACAGGTTAAAAATTTGGAACGGTCAAACCGCGAAAACGTCACATGTATTTTGTCCGACAGAACTTCAAATTGACTTGTTTCCCTTTCATTAAACTCTCATGCAAAAATCAGACTGCTATTTTTCACCTGTCATAATTCCTGTCACTTGACATATTCTACGTGTTCCACTCATTATAATTCCCATTTGGTGATCAAAAGCAGCCTGATTTTTGCATGAGAGTTTAATGAAAGGGTAACAAATCAATTGGAAGTTCTGTCGGACAAAATACATGTGACGTTTTCGTGGTCTGACCGTTCCAAATTTTTAACCTGTTCCACAATTAAAACTTCCCCTGTTCCAGTTGTTCCTATATATCAAAGTTTGTCCGTCTAGACACCCTTAACTATTAACAAATTTTCAGCTTGCTATTAATCAACTTTTTTTTCATACGCGGGATCTAGACCTATTTGTTCTATAGAGTTTTTTCACCAAGTCAATACTTTTCGAGTTATTTGCGAGTGAACTTGTTCATTTTTAAACAAAATAACCACGTTTTTAGACGGTTTTTCGCACATAACTCAAAAAGTAAGTATTTTGCCGAAAAAAATATTCTTAATAAAAATATAGTTTATAAAAAAATGGTGCATTTACTAAGTCTGTAGACACAGTACAAGCAAACTTGTAGCTAATGAAAAGTAGGTTCTTATTCGTCAAATTCCAAATCGAATATGTCATCGAGAAATAACCAAAAAACGGAACACTTTTCGGGGAACACTCATTGTTTGTTTATACGAAGCTGAAGAAAAAGGTTGATGGGTGGTCGTAAATCACTTCGCACTTGTTAATATTTTTGAATTTAAACGTATATTGAGTAAACTAGATATATAACAGTATTAAAAAATAAAAGGTTAATATGTGTGTTGCTTCTCTGAATGTTTTGACTCGAATGGGGTTCTGGAATCTGCCTTTGGTGAACTTCAATCCCCTCTGCTTGAGAGCGTGGGGTAGTAAAAAATGAACCATATATGTATTAATATTAGCCGCATTGGCGTACTGGTTCGTATTGTCAGATATCAGTATAAATGTGCGTAAACATAAGTCCCCCCTTGAAACCATCGGGTTTCAATTGGTTACTTACAGTAAAGTCACCAAAAACAGTCAGATCCTTTACATTCTTTGTACTAGTAATAAAGCATGTAAATGTAAGTAAAATAGTAATAAAGTAGGATATATACAAAAACGAAAGTAAAATAGCAAATTAAAGGTATTTAAAATAAAGTAAATTTAAATTGTTCAAAGTAAAGTAAAATCAAAATTGTTCGACGAACAGTAAAATTAAAATTGTTCAAATAATTGCTCACTACGCTTCACTGTCCGAGCTAAATAGTAACAAAACGTAGAGTCAGTAAAGTTAAAATTGTGCAAAATAAAATAAAAAAATTAAGATTGTTTAAAATAAATGTCTCACTGCGATTCACCTTGAGACGGTAACACGCACAGCTTCACCACAGGTCTCTTGAAGATGCTGGATGCGGTCTTCACCGTCACGGAGCGGATAACGCCGTCCTTACCGGGATGAGTTTCGAGGATGCGTCCGAGCTTCCATCTCAAAGGTGGTAGACCATCTTCTTTGATCAGAACCAATGTTCCGATATGTAAGTGTTGTTGACAGTTCTGCTTCCACTTTACTCGTTGTTGCAAAGTGGAAATGTACTCCTTGGACCACCTGGTCCAAAAATGTAGGTGTAGTAGATTGTATGTGTGCATAACGAGAAAGTCTATTTTCCTTGATGTTGTAGCTAATTAGGTGAGGGATTAACATAAGGGTGTCTCCAATAAGGAAATGTGTAGGTATCAAGGCAGTAGGATCACTATGATCGGAGGAAAGAGGACAAATGGACCTTGAATTTAAACGTGTTTCCACCTGACACAGAAAAGCGGTAAAATATTTGTGATTTTAGACATCAAGGGTGTTAGAATTTAAGAAGTTTTTTTATCTCGTTATTTGCTCCAACAAATGTGCTTCCATTGTCTGAATATATTGTTGTGCATTTACCTCGTCTAGACATAAACCGACGTAGGTAAGGCTGCTAAGAAACAATCAGTCGTTAAGTCGCTTACAACTTCCAAATGGATGGCCTTAGTTGCAAAGCAAACGAATAATAAAATATATGCTTTGGTAGTTTTGAAGTTTCTTCCCGTCCTGTCACGATAAAGGAAATGTTCCAGCATAGTCAATGCCGGATGTAGAAAATACCCAGAAGAAGTTAAGCGTGAAAATTGATTTCCATGAGAGGAGATTTGTCTCTTAGATTCAATTGATAAGTGAGGATAAGTATTATATCCAAGCAAGTACAATTGTTGTAGAGTCGTACCCATTGTACGTGTTCTCTAAATTGAGTCTAATTGTAAATTGTAAAGTGTAAGTTGTAAAGCGTAAATTGTAAAGTGTAAATTGTAAAGTAGTAAAGGAAGTAATGAAGTAGTAAAAGTATTACAGAAAGTAAAAGTAATACAGAGTACTATATACACTCTAAGTAGTAGTATTAAAGAAAAAGAACACCGGATAGTTGAAGTTCGTATACGGTGACGCTCTTAATTGAAGCTACCTTTATTTAGGAGCAAAATAATAAGATTAATTTTCTCAAGTTGTGTCAGTATATCGTAGGCCAAACGCATACTCCAATGCATCACAAAATCTATGCAGTTGAATGGAGATATGATTTTGGTAAAGAAAGGTGTGTGTATTTTAAGATCGTTAAGTATGGACAACAACTGTGAGCTGTAGTTTGACCACAAACTGTGTAGGTCATGGGGCAAAGACTCATCCCATGAAATCTTTAATCTCCAAAGTTTTTGAAGTATAATTTTAGAAGTAGTGGTAAAAATAGTAAATAATAATAGTAATATTAATAGTAGTAAGTTGAGAAATTGTTTTGTAAAGTCCACCCAAGAGGAAAAGCGGTGTAAGTTAATATGTTGTTTGGTAGAGTCCCCCCAAGAGGAAAGGGGATGTTTGTAAGAAATTGATAAAGTAAATATACCGTCATTGTTTTGTGAAGTCGTCTCCTTGAAATAAGTTTCACAGAATTTGCCGTAGTGTGTATGTGTTTCGTTGAAGTCAGTTTCAGTCGAAACGTAGCAATTCTGTGCATCATTAGAAGACTTAGTAGCAGAAATAGGGCCTGAAATAATCCAACCCAGTTTAGTTTTGTGTAACATGGGACCATAGTTGGTTCCCAATTTAATTTGACCAATGCACAGTAAGTCCCAAAACGTGTCCGCACCAATAAGTAGGTCAATATTGGCGGGTTTGTAAAAAAGTTTGTCTGCAAGAGTAATATGATTTGGGATATTCAGAGTGGCAGGGTCACATGAAAATTGTGGCGTGCATCCTGTGATGTTAGGCAGTATTAAGCAAGTCAGTTTCTTGTTAAAATCATTTATTGTCGATTTCATTTCAACAGACACACAATAGTTAATGTTTTTGTGCATTTGAGCGATACCAAATATAGATGTGTTAGTCTTTGTTTTAGGCAATTGTAAAATGTTGTGTAAACGTTGACTAATAAAGTTAGATTGGCTAGCGCTGTCAAGTAAAACTCTACAATCGTGTAGATTGCCATTTTTATCAGCTACTTTAACCATGGCAGTAGAGAGTAAAATTTGTGATTTGGCAGGTGAATGACATGTTAAAGAAGAATAGTTAGAAGAAGTCTCGTTGGCCTGTGGAATGTCAATAGGAATGTCAGCCTCTACAGAAGTTTGTTGAACTGGCTGCTTTGGAAAATGCAACAGAGTGTTGTGGACCTTACCACATTTCTTGCAACCGGAAGAGCGACATTGTTTTGTCGAATGATTGTTGTTTAAACAATTAATGCACAATCGTAAACCTTTAGCTTTGTTTAAACGTTCAGAAGGTGTTAAGTTTAGAAATGATTCACAATGATAAATGTTATGGTCATTGTTACAAAAAACGCATTGTTTTGTTGTGTTAGTAAGAAAGGTCTTTGTTTTTTCCCTTTGTTTAAAGTTACTATTAGATTTATTACTTGACTGTTTGGTTTCGGTTTCCAACGTTTGTAGCATTCGACATTTATCTTTTAAGAATTCAGTCAACTGAGAGAGTGTGCGAATTTCGCTAGCATTAATTTTGTTCTCCCAAGAGCGTCTGGTAGCGTTATCGAATTTGCTGGTCAATAAGTATATTAAAATATCGTCCCAGTGTTTGGTGGGACGTTCCAAAACTTCCAAAGCATTTAAATGTTTTGTAACCCGTTTAGAAGTTGCCTAAGTCCAGTGTGTGACTCTTGTTGTAATGCCGGTAGGTCAAATAACGATTTGATGTGAAAATTTATTAGAAGTTGCTTGTTTTCAAACCGTTCTTTAATAAGCGACCATGCTACTTCATAATTTGCATCACATATTTGCAACGAGCTGATTGTTTCTGCAGCCTCCCCTTTCAAGGAGAGCTGTAGGTAATGGAATTTTTGGACATTTGCTAGAGCATCGTTTTCATGTATTATGGACGAAAAACTGTCACGGAAAAACATCCAGGTTTCCAGGCTCCCGTCATACGAAGGCAAATTCAGGATAGGCAGCTTTACCGAATTTAGAAGGTTGCCCGCCCGAGAACCTGATGTGCTAGCACTGTCTTGATAGTCGACAGGGTTATCAGGAGCTTTAGTGTTTAAAAAGTGTGTTACCTCGGCCATTAGCGCATGAAACATGTTCTCAAAACTACATCGTTCTGGCTCATGAACAGTTCTATAATTCTCATCACACTTACTGTCCAAATTTTCGATGATTTGTTGAGCTTCTTCAAATTGGTCAATCAATTTTTCAGCCCTTACAAGTCTAGCATTTAACTCCATTAAATCAGGCTGATCTTGTGTTTTAATGGTGTTAAAGTATGCGCTAAATCTCGTAAGGTGATTTTTGATAGTTGTTCGTTTGTTCTGTTCTGTTTGTAAACGCTCTGTTTCCTTTTTGTTTTGTTTTGACATTGTGATAAATATTCAAATAAGAAGATAAATGTAAAAGGAAATGTAAAATGCAAAAATACCTACTATAATATTTGTTAAAGAAGAAGAAAGGTGTAAAATAAAATGTAAAATAAATTATAGTATGTACCTAATGTAGATAATGTCAAAAAATGTAAAAATTGTAAAATGCAACAATTATAAAATGTAAAAATACCTACTACCTATAATAATTGATAAAAGAAGAAGAAGCGTCTAAAGAAAAATATAAATGTAATTAAATGTATTATTGTGTAATGATTCGAGCCCAACGTATTTGTAAAATAAATGTTTAAATAACCCTTAAAAAATGTCTGTAAAGTTTGTGAAATAAATGTTTAAATAACCCTTAAAAATGTTCAAAATTCGAAACTATAAATATTTAAAATGTCAAAGATAAAAATGACACCCCGTCTATGACATAAAAAAGATAAAAATGCAGTTTGCCCGTGAAGCAATTAAATCTTTTAACATAAACTCAAAAATGTCTTATCGTAAATAAAATACCACGTTTCTGTTATCAGATTTCAGTACTTATAAATCAAGATATTTTAAGGGTAGGTATATGAAAATGTGAACACTGACCTTTTTTAAACTGGGCGTGTCTGTCTGCCTGTCTGCGATCACTAGGACACTGGTAATTAATTATATATTTGCTCGAAGAACCAAAATGTTTGTTTATACGAAGCTGAAGAAAAAGGTTGATGGGTGGTCGTAAATCACTTCGCACTTGTTAATATTTTTGAATTTAAACGTATATTGAGTAAACTAGATATATAACAGTATTAAAAAATAAAAGGTTAATATGTGTGTTGCTTCTCTGAATGTTTTGACTCGAATGGGGTTCTGGAATCTGCCTTTGGTGAACTTCAATCCCCTCTGCTTGAGAGCGTGGGGTAGTAAAAAATGAACCATATATGTATTAATATTAGCCGCATTGGCGTACTGGTTCGTATTGTCAGATATCAGTATAAATGTGCGTAAACACTCATTTCAACTTTTTTAAAGTGTTTAAGAAAAGGTTTATTTTTGTTTAAAAAAAACTTCTAACCTTAAAAGAAAGTGAGTTATGCTCAAAATATTGTTGGTACATTTTATTTTTTGGTAAAAAGAATCCCGAAAAGCACCCCCTAATTAGCATATCAAATAAAATTAATCGTAACCGCTCCACAGGTTACTTTGCTTATTTATTCTTTATACGATCTGTAAGTCTCGGCGGTTCAAAGTGCTTATTTTTGAAAAGGCTGTAGTTAAAATGGCTTGAACGGGTCACTTATCCCGAGTGTATGCAAATTTTGAACAGCCATAGCATAACCGATTTTTGTCTAACAGGAAAACAAAAAGTCCAAAATATTCAGAAAAGCAAAACGTACATTTTATTACTTCTTGAGATTTTTGGTATTACTAATAATTTTTAAGTTATTTTAAAAAAGAGCATTTTTTCAAAATTAAAAATTTTTATTTTAAAACCATTTTTTTTCAAAATAAGCACGTTGAATCGATGAAACTTACAGACCATATAGACACAACATAAATAAAGCAACATGTGAAGCGGTAAGGATTAATTATATTTAAGTTTTTAATTAGGGGGTGATTTTCCGGATTTTTTATGACAAATCAAAACGGAGCAACTGTATTTTGAGCGTAACTTGCTCACATTTGTTGCTAGAATATTTTTTTTATAAAAATAGACATTAAGCTTTTTAAACTCTTTAAAACAGTTGTAATTAGTTTATTCCAAAAAGTGCTTAATTTTTTGGTTATTTTACGTTGAAATATATTTATTTGAAGTTTGGCGAATATGAACCTATTTTTCTTTAGCTATAACTCTGCTTCTACTAGGTCTGGAGACTTCATGTATACACCATTTCTTTCACTTTTTTACAAGCTATACTTTTGCTAACAATGGCTTTTTCGATAAAATACTTACTTTTTGAATTATTTGCGAAAAATTGTCTAAAAACGTGTTTGTTTTGCTGAAAAATGAACATATTCACTCGCAAATAACTCGAAAAGTATTGACTTAGTGAAAAAACTCTATAGAATAAAAGTTGCTTAGAATTAGTCATTTTATCGAATTTCGGGTTATTTTGAACGTATTTTTTTCACCCCCGAGAAGGGGTGAAACTCACCCCCAGGACAAAAGCACACATCGGCACAATATCACTTTTTTTCTTTGACATGTTGGCTATGCGTATGCCAAATTTCATGTCAATCTAAATGGGTCTTTAAAATTTACAGCAAAAACCGTCAAATAATGTACTAACAGTATGGTGGCAAGTGACGATGAAATGGATGGGGACCATTGACATATTAAGCCTAGACTCGGC
Organism: Diabrotica virgifera virgifera; assembly: GCF_917563875.1. Taxonomy (NCBI): domain Eukaryota; kingdom Metazoa; phylum Arthropoda; class Insecta; order Coleoptera; family Chrysomelidae; genus Diabrotica; species Diabrotica virgifera. The sequence continues at coordinate 68,588,433 of NC_065451.1, forward strand.
ATACTCACCAAAAAAGCGTAACGCGGAAACAGCATGGAAACAGTCGATCGGTGGTCTATCTATCTCTTTTAACCAAGCGATCCCGCGCATGTGACTGACAAAGATGGCTAGACCACTCATCCTATGTTGACGTTACACCCCGATGCATTGAGTGGCATATCCCTAGCCAAGTCTATTCTTGACATGTCTCTGATGGGGACTCCTGAACGATGACACGACAGAAGTGACAGTTCCACGGGAAGTTGAAAATTTAACGTGTCATATTTGAAGACTATGGTGTACAGCTTGTTAATTATAACAGCTTATAAAATTATCGTTATATTGACCCTTTTGTTACAGAAATGAGGAAAATGTTTATCCCCCATATAATCTGATGAACTTACTAGCTTTGAACAAACCGTCAATCTTTAGGATTCTTCTAGATTATGTTAAGTCGTGTAAATTGAAACTTTAGATTAAGTCTAGCTTTGCTACCTTTGCCTTATCTCCCTGGTAATAATACCCCGTATCCCTACTTAGTCTGTAGTTAGTCACCCTGAACGACCCCTGGGTGCGAAAAGTTTTTTTTGAAGTTATACTTCTTTAATTAATTGGAAAAGACTGCAAGACTTGTACACACTTCTGAATAGGTCAAAACGGCAAACAGGTGTATGTTTTCAAAAAACTTTTGATAGTGTGTAAAAAATATATTTTATATCAGCTAAGTACTTTCAACACAAACGCATACATAAAGTAACATGGACATCCCCCGATGGACAAACACACAATCAGATTGACCACATAACCATAGATAAGACATGGAGGCACTCACTCTTAGATGTTAGAGCAATGAGAGGGGCAGACATAGGGTCCGACCACATGTTGATTAGAGCCAAAATCAAACTCAAACTAGCCAGAAGCAAGAAAACGCCAATGGAACAACGAGAAAGATATAACGTTCAGTGGCTCAAAGACGGAAATGAAAGTACTGAAGAATATAAGACCAAGTTAAGAGAATTATATAATAAAACTTACAACACAGAAAATGCCACGATAGAAGAGCTGTGGGATAAATGCAAGTATGTATATACACAAGCAGCAAAAGAAACGATAGGAATACAAAAAATAAGTAATAAACCATGGCTATCGAGAAGCACGTGGGAAAAAATAAACGAAAGAAAACTACTTAAATGTAAAATGCTACAAAATGATCTAAGAGATAGGGAACAAATGAAGAGAGAATATAGAGAGAAAGATAAAGAAGTTAAAAAAAGTGCGAGAAACGACAAAAGACAATATAACGAAGAACTGTTAATAGAAGCAGAAACAGCAGCAAAAAACAACGACATGGGAACTCTATATAAAACGACGAAAAAACTAAGCTCGCGCGGAAAAATGAATGTTGAGCATATAAAAGACAAGAACGGGAAAATGTTGAAGAATGAAAAGGAAATAGTTGAGAGATGGATCGAACATTTTAGAGAAGTATATGCCAACAGAATAATAGAACACGAAATAGAAAATGAAGAAATAAAGGAAGAACTAAGCTGCACCGAATCGGAATTCACAAAAAAAGAAGTAAGTAAAGCAATACAACAGCTGAAAAGAGGGAAAGCAGCTGGAATAGATAACATTACCACAGAACTACTGAAAGCAGATAGAGAAACATCGGAAGAAATCCTGTATGTACTAATAAACAGAATATGGCAGGAGGAGAGAATACCTGATGATTGGAAAAAAGGTATAATTGTAAAGATACCCAAGAAGGGAGATCAAACGAATTGCAACAATTGGAGAGCAATAACACTACTTTCTACAGTGAGTAAAGTCATGACAAGGATGATACTAGAAAGAATGAAAGAAACTATAGACCAGTTGTTAAGACCAAACCAAGCGGGCTTCAGGAGTAATAAAGCATGCACAGATCATATTAACACATTAAGAAACATTGTAGAACAAACAATAGAATGGCAGAGCAAAATCTATATAAATTTCATTGACTTTAGACAAGCCTTTGACCGGATTAACAGAGAAAAAATGTGGGAAATACTAAAGAGATATGGAATTCCATTAAAATATATAAGAATTATCAAAATGTTCTATGAAAACTATACCGCACAAATCATGCACAATGGGAAACTCACAGAACCAATCAACATAGACAGTGGAGTCAGACAGGGGTGTATTCTATCTCCAACCATATTTTTGATCTTAATTGACTGGGTCATGAAGAAGGCAACGAAAAATAAAACAGGAATTAGATGGAATGCTTTCGGTCAGCTTGAAGATCTAGACTTTGCAGATGATATATGTCTGGTGTCCGAAAAAAGACAACATATGCAGAAAAAAACAGAAAAGGTGACAAAAGAAGCAAGAAAAATAGGACTAGAGATTAACACAAGAAAAACCAAACTTATGAAGATAAATACAGAAAGAGAAATGGGTATATTTATTGAAGGAGAAGAAGTAGAAAATGTACAGAAGTTTTGCTATCTGGGAAGCATAATTGACGCTAGCGGTGGAATAGAAGAGGAAATTAATGGAAGGATAACTAAAGCCCAAAATGCGTTCTATATGCTGAAGAAAACATGGGAGTCCAATAAATTAACAACCAAAACCAAAATCAGGATATTTAATACAAATGTAAAGAGCATTTTGCTATATGCAGCAGAAACTTGGAAAATAGAGAAAAAGATTATACAAAAGGTTCAAACATTTGTAAATAGATGCCTTAGACGAATATTGCAAATATATTGGCCAAATCGGATAAGTAACAAGGAACTTTGGAGAAAAACTAATCAAGAGCCGATAGCCAAAACGATAAACAGACGCAAATGGAAGTTTATTGGACACACATTAAGGAAAAATGAAGATGATATAACCAAACAAGCCCTGGATTACCAACCAACTGGAAAAAGAAAACAAGGCAGACCAATGACATCCTGGAAAAGAAATATTACCAGAGAGCTAGAAGACAATGGGTTAACATGGAAAGAAGTGAAAGCCCTGGCCAGAAACAGAGATGAATGGAGGGGGACTGTAGAGGCCCTATGTTCCAAATGGAATCAAGAGGAGTAAAGTAAAGTAAGTAAGTACTTTCAACACATAACGTGCCATCATCAGAGCTTCCTAAAAGGACATATTAAGATAAAAATTTTTTCATATAAAAAATGAGTGAAAAACTTACGTCCTCTTAAAATATCTTCATAGAAGAGCAATTGCTCAACAACACAACAAAAAACATGAATACTGGGCAAAAGCCACAGATATAGGGTAATAACCCTTTACAGTGAATAGAATCACATCTAAATTCTTTTAGATTTCTAAATTTCTTTAGGCACGAGGGTGAATTTTTACATTCCCTGGCGCATGCGCACACCGACAGTATGGTATTAGTCGCTATATAAGTTATGTAGCGCAAATAAGGTGTGCGTGAAAAGAATATATTATTAGTGTTTTTAGTAAATATATTTATTATAATTTTTATGTCTGTGGATTTGTCTTCCTCCTAATAAGTATTATTGAAAATGTTTATTTTCAATTACTGTATCTGGCACTTCTTTAGGCACACTTCTTAAAAGAGATGTAGCCGATAATAGCTTAATACTTTACTGTACGATAATATTCATAGTTCTATCACCATGTTTTCATATTTAAACTCAAATCTCTAGCCACGTGGGTTCGATTTTATATTCTCTTTATTAATATGCATGTACCTACTATTCATACATAATTTAACTAGTAATTATTACTAATAATTCCATTTAATCTATTCTTGCCACTTACTATGGTTTGTTTTTTAACCAAGAGGAGTGATTCAAATTTACCGCGCTATATTGCTTGTTTGTAATTGGTCCAACCGCAGGCAAGTTTACTCAACTGTTATAAAATTTTGACACTAATGACATTTATCAAATTTTGACACTAGTGACATTTCATAGGTTAATTAAGTTATATCGGCGATTTTTGTGTTTTCAGTGTTATTCCTTTAATTTTTAGATTGTTAGTCTGATTTTATATAAAAAGCAGTTGTTTTTGGAACTCTTTAGCGACATATTAATTTAATATAATATTTATGGATTACCGTTGAGGGCCGACTAGATCAACCAAAAAAGAAGATGTATTTGGTTATTATTCTAGTGACTTTCTTGGGTGTGAATCTGTGTTTTTAGTTTACTCCTCTTGGTTAAAAAATAAACTATAGTTGTTTTAATTCAAAGTAACACAACATAAAATTAACAAACATAAACTACAATTCATCGAGTGAGTCAATTTTTTTGTTCGCAAGTGCATTTGAAAATTTTATCTGATTAATGAGTTTGATTATTTTGTATAGTTAAGATATATTTGATATGATATTTAACTACTTTATTTGATATGATATCTATTTTCTTTATTTTGTTAGATTATTTTGTGGAAGATGTGATAATATTTGATATTTTTGAATATATGTTGATTTAGTAAATTTTACCATCTTTTGTTTAATATTTGTTTTTCTCTTTGTTTTGTAAATATCACATTTCTTCTTTTTCTTTTGTGATTTCAACATTTAAAAACAGTGGCGCCCTTTTCCTTTGAAGAATTGTTCTATTGTCCGTTTCTTTTTTGTTTCATATCTATTCTTTCTTGTTTCTCGCCTCTATGAACGACCCCGCCCAAAATCTACTAGGCCTGAGCAACGAAACTTAGAGTAAAAAATCGGCGAATATTCTCGATATGGAGAATTTTCTGAAAATGAACCATATGGCGCGCTTAGGGATACTACTGTTAAAGATGAAATAGGGCATTAAAAATCGTGAAATTATCTACAAAATTATGAGACGAAACAACAGTGTTCTTTATATGTAAAAAATACAAACACAACAGAGAACACAAAATTGATTTGATAAAAAATGAAATTTTCTTCTTAACAGCAAATAATGTATGTGGTGATCTAATCTGAAAAAGATGAGGCCTCAGATTCAGAATATATTTCTATTATTAGCTCATCCTGGTCATCTACATTCTGCATGTCAATGTATTGATGATGAGTTGTGGAATGTTTTTTCTCTTGCGGATCTTTCAGTGCGTCACAGTTTTTCGATTTCTTTCTAACGCATTAAATTGGATGTGACAGAAAAAAACGCACGTCGGTGATTACATTTCGTCGGTGACATTTATAACATTTATTCTAGTTGTCAAAAGATGGCGCTATAATAAAAAAAAATATTTACGAATTATATAATATATCTACGACTATAATCTGTACAATTTATAAGACTACACAAATCAAAGAAAATACCATTTTATAAATGCAATAAACACAATTGATTTGTTTTTATGAAAAATTGCAAATAAAATGTGACAACTGTCAGATTTAACTAAAATGTCATGTCACTAAAATGTATATTATCATGGACTTACATTTTTTTCTATCATTTGTGACGCACTGAAAAATGCTCATGAAAAGAAGCATATTTTGTTTTTCACGAGTCGCCAGCTCAGTCATGGATTGGTCTACGGTTAACAATTTTAAATTGTGAGTAATAAAAGTTACCTTACCAGCCCGTTAAGCAGTAAGCCTGTTTCTTTTAGAGGAGTGGATAAAAAAACCATAAGTACTGAAACTTCTTTCAGTCGCTGCACTGGATGAAGGCATGCTTAATATAGCAACTGCTATTTTAGTTAATTTTGTTCCGAACAATGTACAGGGTTATTCATTATATTTTGACCCCCCTGCAAACTGCTTCATTTACAGAATTAGAAAAAAATGTTAAATACAAAAGTTATTCGATTTTTAAACATATATATCATACTAGTGACGTCATCCATCTGAGCGCGATGACGTATTGACTATTTTTTTAAATGAGATAGAGGTCGTGTGCTAGTTCATTTGAAAGGTTAATCAATTCTCTATTTAGTAATATAAACATTAAGATAATTATTTATACAGGGTGTCCAAAAAAATTTTTTTAAATTAAATTAATTTACACAAAAAGAAGAATGTATGTAATTTATTTAATTTAAAATACATTCTACTGCTGTCAGAAAACAGAAATAAATGTTTATTGAACAAGTAAACATTACTTTTCACTTAAATTCAATGTTCAAGCTGCCACCCATCTGCCTCTTAGCAGTTTGAACATTGAATTTAAGCAAAAAGCAATGTTAATTTGTGCAATAAACTTTTATTTCTGTTTTGTAACAGCAGTAGAAGATATTTTGAAATAAATAAATTACATACATTCTTCTTTTTGTGTCAATTAATTTAATTCAAAAAAATTTTTTTGGGCACCCTGTATAAGTAATTATCTTAATGTTTATATTACTGAATAGAGAATTCAATAACCTTTCGAATGAGGTATCACACGACCCCTATTCTCATTTAAAAAACTAGTCGATTACGTCATCACGGCCAGATGGATGACGTCACTAGTATGATATATATGTCAACAAATCATAATTTAAAAATCGAATAACATTTGTATTTTATATTTTTTTCTAATTCTGTAAATAAAGCAGTTTACAGGGGGGTCAAAATATAGTGAATAACCCTGTACCTTTCTGCCATATAAGTGGGTCTAGTTTTTCAATAATTGATTTTATAACGTATGGTTTTGCAAAAATCCCTCCTTAAACCGATAAAGTGACAAATGTGCCATTATTTCAGCCGAGTCATCACCATATTTTAAAGTTGCTAAATTATCTATAAACTCAGTTCACTCAACTTATCTGCTTAAATGAACACCATTCTAAATATTTGCACGTTAATATAGCACCAAAACAATAAATACTGACACTGTAAACACCCTAGCTAGTGGTCCATGGCGTTCCCCAGCCCCGGCTACTTCGATTTTCGGGGATTTTATCTAACATTGCGTGATTCCCCGGCCGACCAAAGCGAAAAAGCATTTCATGAGCGGGGCGGCAAGTAATTAGATGTTTGGGCTTCAAGAATAATAATGTTTTGGGATGCAAAAATATCATATTTTTTAAATTATAATAATTTGACCCATATCTATCTAGTTTTTATTTTTATTTCGGTTTTTGTATATGTTACAGTTCAAGTTGATTATCCAGTTGGAGTTGACTTTTCCTAGTTCGAGTCGACTCAAACGGCTGGTTTTAGTAAAAGTTGATTATAAATATAAAATGAAGATTTTTATTCAACATTTACATACTAGTAAAAGTAGACTAAAACTAGTTAAAGTATACTCTTCCCAATGCCATTTAGTAAAAGTTGATTCACACACACAACAGATTCTAGAAATTATATGTTACTGTATATTATGTTCAAATCGTGATATTTATAGTCCAGGCTGTATCGTCGCCCCCGTTAGGTAAATTATTCCAGTTTGATTTTTTTGCACAATCTTACTCAAAAAGAGGTCCTTATAACGAATCCACAGGGTGTCAGGTGCTACCGTAATCGAAAAATTGTTTAAACAATTTTTTTAAACAAATTCACAAAAAAATTCACTTCGGACATTTTTTTTATCATTAATTTGGGTCATTCGGAGCAAAAGAGGTCTTTTGTGATTTTTCTGTAAAATTTATTGTTCTCGAGTTATACGCGATTTAAAATTTGAAAAATGCGAAAATGACCATTTTCAAGGCTTAATAAATCAGTTAAAAATTATTATTATGAAAGTCAAAAAGTCACCAAATCAAATTTTAACGACCCCCCTACAAGGTACTGAAGAAATATCTGTCATTATTGTATTACTAAGCTGATATTTTTAATTATTAACAATGAGCGCTAGGAGCGTATTGAGGCGGCTGTCAATGTGAGTGCGACTGAGATGCACCATTGGACGGTCGGAATGGAGGATCTTACTCGCACTCACATTGACGGCCGCCTCAATACGCTTTTAGCGCTCATTGTTGATAATTAAAAATAACAGCTTAAATAGTAATAACATAATGACAAAAATTTCTTCAGGATCTTGTACCGGGGGGGGGAGGGGGCTTTAAACTTTGATTAGGTGACTTTCTGACTTTCATAATAATAGTTTTTAATCGAGTTATTAAGCCTTAAAAATGATCATTTCGCATTTTTCAAAATTTAAATCGCGTATAACTCGAAAACTATCAATTTTAGAGAAAAATCACAAGAGACCTTTTTCGCTCCGAATGACCGAAACAATCTAAAAAAATTTGTCCGGAGTGAAATACTTAGTTATTTATAAAACAGTTCGTGAAGTATGCTTTTTGCGCACGAACGCGATGTTTAGAGCACGAGCGGGCCGAGTGCTATACATCGCCTAAGTGCTCAAAAAGTACTTCAACAGTTTCATACCAATATTTTATCTACCAAAAAACAGATAAAAAACTGCAACTCTTCGTCACTGGAATACATTCCTATTTTACAATTTTTTAGAACTTTGACATTTAAAAATTCAAACTTCTGTCAAACCACAAAACTGTCAAAACTTTTTTTGTAATTGAAGACATAAGTGGATAAAGGTCATATGTCACATTTTTTAAGAAAATTGTTTTATGGGGTTTTTGTTCTTCTAATATGTTGTTTTACCTTGTAAAATTTTAAAATAACCTATTTTTAGCTAAATAAAAATAACAGGAAGGTATTAAAGCAATATGTCCCACTAGATTTTCGAATTCTAGTGGATAAAGGTACTATGTCCAAGATCGCATTTGGACATAATACCTTTATCCATGTGAAATGTGTAAATATGGAGAATTTTTTATACTACTTTGAAGATCTGCTGACGAACCTCTATGTAAAAAGCAAACAAACACGTCAAATCAAAAGGTTAATTTTCGTGTTACGTAAAATGGATAAGAGTGGACGAATTTGGCTTGTATCTCTATAAGACATAGAAAAGGTATTTATACCTTAATGACTAGTCAGCAAGTAGATTTAAGAAAAAAAAAGGACAGCACATCTGACCACAACTGAATATAGACCAAGAAGACTGGAAAATAAAACTGGTAGTTTGAGTTTGGAAAAACTGGGAAATTTAAGAGACCGAATAAAATTTGTTCCCGAAGAGTATAGATATGGTTTTATGAAAACGCGATAGAGCAAAATAAAAAAAAATCCCAAAAAGAAAAGAAGAACCTACTAAAAATATGTTTTTATTAATTTTACAGTTTGTATTGCAATTTTTTTTGACGATAAATGCCCATTTTTGAAACTTAACTCTTTTATCCACTTAACCCTAAAAAATTTTAATTATTTTTACTATGTGGATAAAGGTAAATTATAAATTTAAAATATTAGGCTTAAAGTAACTTTTTTTAAATTCAATTTAAAGTGCGAAAAAAGTACCTTCAAATACCTGTTTAAAAAAGTGTATCAATGCAAATTTATAAAATAAATAGCTAACTTGGAACAAAAGACACTAAAATGCTCATTACTCAAAAACATTATTTTGTGACATATGACCTTTATCCACTTATGTTTTCAATTTATTGCTCACTTGTCATCACCATGACAAGGCGAAAATTAGGGATATTTGATTATATGAAAGTGTGCTAAAAACAGTGCGAAAAAGTAAATCCCATTTAAAATACATTATTACTTCAGGCACACTTTAAACCCTTCATGTACTATAATGTACATGTACTTCATGGCTATCTATATTTACAATGTTCACACAATAAAAACTTATACATAATATGAGGCAGAGTAGATAAGAATTATTTTTGTGAATTTGATTAACAAAAATTGGTTAAACAATTTTTCGACCGCGGTACCGCCTGACACTGTGTATTTGTTATAAGGATGTATTTTTGTTTGAGTAAGTTTTTGCAAAAAAATCTAATCAGAATAATTTACCTAACGGGGGCGACGTTACAGCCTGGACTAATAAGTAGTTGAAACGGTTAAAACCAAGAGACGCACACTCATCAAAAATGCACGTGAGATTATACTCGTATAAATTGTATAATCTACTTTTACTAACAAGAGTTAGGAAGAGTCAACTTCAACTAGTAAAAGTTGATGTAATTTTTCAAATCAACTTTTATTGCTCGTTTCAGTTGGAATTGACTCGAACTAGGAAAAGTCAACTCTAACTGAGAATCAACTTGAACTGTAACATATATAAAAAATGCTCGCCGAGAATTTTCACACTTCACTAGGTGTTTAATCTCAAATATTGAGAATTCGTGTTTCCGTAATTAAACAATATATTTATCGCCCTGTATGTGCATATATAGTGTATTAACGAACTATTATGCAGACAATTTGTTTGGTTCTTGCAAGTCGTAAATAAAAATTTGGTTATGGCATGTTAATTCTGATGATAATTTAAAACATCGTTTGTTCTTTATTATCGAGTAATAATAAATTTTTGCGTTTAAGAATTGACCCAAAAACCTTTTCTATTGGGACCGTGCAAGTTTTTCAAAGCGACACCTGGTTTCTACGCTCAGCAACATTTTTCGCATACTCCAAAAAAACAATAAGAAGAAAAAATAAGATTCAGGTTATGTTATTAAAAGGTAAACAATTGTATGTAGTAAATAAAATTAGTTATTAAAATGCAGTACTGCAAGCAAAATACAATTAATTAAATTTACTACCTTTATATAATAATTGCATATTTATCATATCAATATTGTGGAGCATTATATAATTTTTCTTCTTTAATGACAGTAGGTATGAAATATACGTCAATTTGGCAATTTCAATTGACAATATGAATTATTTAAGAAAGTTGCAATATTTCTCCGCTATTCGCGCACGATCGTTTCTCGTATCCCCTCCAAGTACTTGCACACCGCGAATAAAACAACGTTACAGAATAAAGGACAGAAAATTACCAATAAATTTGTGTGAAAGGAAACGTTATCCACGTACATTGCTTTCCCGGGCCTAGCAAAGAGAATAACCCACAAACCATACATACAGTTGGGTCCATGAATCTTTACCCGTGCGTCATCATTTAAAGAATACGAAATAAGTCGGAAATTGAAATTTACTAAACGCAACAGCAAGTCACTTACTGTCACTTGCTGTTGCGTTTAGTAAATTTCAATTTCCGACTTTTAATCGACTTATTTCATATGCTTTAAATGATGACGTACGGGTAAAGATTCAGGGACTCAACTGTACTTTAGATCTTTCAAGTAAATGATCAAGGTCAAGACAGCAAATTAGTTCCCCTTTCCAATCCAGAGATGTCGCCTTCAGTCTATTTTCTTATCACATTTAACAATTGACAGTTGACAATTAAATTAATGGCTTATTGTATTTACTTTTTACTTTGCAATTTGTGGTTTAATTATTATAGTGGTGTTACGTTTTTAATCAGATTTAATCACAATTTTAATCAATTTTATTAACCTCCTCTCCGTTTTTATGAGTAGGATTTTTAGTTTAAACTAAACGTTGGATCGTCCGGTGCTGTGTTTCTCGACATTTAAAAAACATTATAATGGATCCTGAAATAGTTTATTCCAATAGACGAGTGTGTCATCAACATTTCGGGCTTATATATTTTTCGGAAGTTTGTAAAAGTATTTATCTAAACAATCATTCTTTCAAAAATTTTCATTCAACTAAATATTAAACATGATTCGATTATAAAACCAGTGCTTTCACATGACACATTTTGAAAACAAATTGGAATATTTTTTAAGTTTTCAGTAAAACTATGATTTTTGTTTATATTGGTATTTCAGCCCCGATTACCTACTACCATAACTTTAGACGGAACTTTTAGTATTTTTTATGTAGATGGAACTTTTAAGGTAATTTTAAGTTATAGTATAATTATTGAATAAAACATTTAATTGTTTAATATCCTAAGAAATTTCCTCAAAAATCCCGCAAAACTTATAGTTTGAAATTCGCGGTGTGCAAGTACTTGGAAGGGGGAACGAGAAACGACCCTGCGCGAGTCGCGGAGAAATATTACAACTATCTTAAATAATTCATATTGTCAATTGAAATTGTCAAATTGACGTATATTTCATACCTTCTGTCAATGAAGCAGAAAAATTATATATTGCTCCACAATATTGATATGATATGCAATTATTATATAAAGGTAAATTTAATTAATTTTATTTTGCTTGCAGTACTGCATTTTAATAACTAATTTTATTTACTACATACAATTGTTGACGTTTTCATACCATAACCTGAATCTTATTTTTTCTTCTTATTATTTTTTGGACTATGGCCTTGACAATTATCCAGTAACCAGGACTAATATAATTGGCCAATATAATTAAAAGTGCGAATTTTAGTATAGAGCGTAGAAATAGGGGTCGCTTTGCCGAACTTGCACGGTCCCAATACCCACGTAACTATAATTTGTCAATTTAGTTACCTTTCCAATCAAGAGATGGCGTTAATTCGATCCAAAAGATTAACATGGCCGTGGGCCGTCTAGAGTCTACAGTATGTATGGTTTGTGGAATAAACGCTGTATATTTGGGGTCAGACTTTCATTACATCCGTCCCGTTACTACAATGATTCGAGGCTCATCTTGCTGATCCTTTTCACCAGTTATGGTGTTTAATCTCAAATATTCAATTTTCATATGGGATATTAAACAATAGGTTTGTTCTAGCATCAGTTTCAAACGGTTTGAAACGATCAGCGAATAGTCGACCAGCGCGAGTAGAGGGGATAGCACTGGTGACTGTATTATGTTCTCTCACTGACCAACTGTTGCTGACGGTTTCTGACTAGTTTGACTGTTTGCTAGAACAAACCTATTATTTATATCATCCTGTATATCATATTAAAGCAATTTGTTATTATATTAAACCATATGTGGCCTGCTAATTTAGTTAACTATTGCGAATGATAAACAATAATTTGGACAATTGCACATAAAAGTTGATGAGGTAATATAAACTCTTTGTTCTCTAATATTGGGTAATAAGATATTTGTAAAATAATACGCGTGGGCCTGACCCAGAAAAATACTGCCACAAGAAAACCATACATTAATATTCATTCCTTCGAATAACTTCGCAGAGACAAAATGTAGTCTCATCACGATTATCAGTTTATCATTCATCCATGTAAGACAGTAAGAGCACGTAGATTAGTAATTTGTCTAGCTCCCGGGTTTTAAGTGTCGTTCGTAAATAAAGTTCTTTCATTTTTAATTTGGTGTTTCACTATCGGCAATAGAAGTTTGAGCTGGCCCGATTTTATTCATATGGTACACTGTAATGGTCCACCAATAAATTTATGAAGAGAATAAAAAGTATAACAGTTAGCTGAACTTACCTACTAGTAACCTCGCCTTACTCTCCACAAGTCCACACCATTCCAAATGATCATCGGAATTATCTGCCATAACCAGAAGTAAAATGAAATGTTTATATTTAGTGAAAAATGGCGGTTGTTCGAACAGCTTATCCCATCCGTACTTGCCTACTATTATGTCGTCGGTAATAAGCAGACCTTGTTTGAATTCTTCAACCATAATCGTTCTGGTCGATTGTGAAACGTTGAATGTGGAATTCTGTTGTGGATAAGCTGGCGTAATGATTGGCATGAGATGGTATCTATCTTGAACATTTACCTGTAAAACAAATTGAAGATTGAATATGTATTTTCGGTCTTAAAGAAGCCATATTCTTCGTATGCAAGATATACCAATACAGATGTTTGAGATGATTTGAATGAATCAAAAATTCGTGAGTTGGTGATTAAAAATTATTGCCGCAATAAAACAATCCGTGAAGTAGAAGATAAACTTAATAATTAATTATTTATATGGGAAATAAGCCACAATTAAAATGAAAAAAATAATTTTATTAACGTTTCGACGCCCAAATCGGGTGCCGTTGTCAAAATACAAAATATTACTAAAATAAACAAAAGTGTTGTTGCTAAGCAAAAAAATTCTTCTAATAATTTATTTAATCTCACTCATTTATATTGGCAATTCAGACATATATTATACATTTTAGAGTAGAAGACTTTAAAATGATATTGCCAATATTTATGAGTTGCGTTCCTGGGACGACTTACTGAAAGATAGTTCATTCGATTACATGAAATTAACCCCAACTCAAGAATATCCGTCACAAAAAATTATAGCATGTGATATGTCTTTAAAAAGACAACCAAATGCAACGACAGTAAAATTCTCGAGTTAGAGATTTCATAGTAAATCACAAGGGAAAACCAGGAAAAACCCTGTGATACTATCCCGACATCGTAAGTATTTGGTCTTACATTAATTTACTCTCAAAAAATAAATAAAAATAAAAAATAAAAATAAAATAAACGTTAATAAAATTATTTTTTTCATTTTAATTGTGGCTTATTTCCCATATAAATAATTAATCATAAAAATGCCACAAGGAAATAGCTTCAGAATAACATAAACTTAATATTCCTAAAACTACAGTGAGGAATATAACTATTGCTAGCATATGGGAAAATGGGAAGTATCTTAGATTGTTTGGGAAAGTATGAAGTATTTGATTAAATATTTTGCTTTATTATTCTTAATATTTAACATATAATCCTGTTTAATTATGTAATACTTAAGATTCCTTTCTAACATAATATCATCTTATTTTATAATTAATATGTCATGTCATATCTTAAAAGTCAAATACATTTTAGCTTTTTTTTAATAGTAACTTTTACAATAGTTTTAAATCCCTCTATTTACTACAATGAAAAATTAAAATAGCTATGATGATTGCCAACCTCCGTAGCGGAGATGGCACCTGAAGAAGAAGATTTACTACAATACCACAATATGGCAGTCATAATTGTTCATGTTCAAAGAACTCTTTAACCATAGACGCGAATACATCTCTTCAAGCGCGATCGACGTGTGCCCCACCACGACGTTGGCGCCAATCCGGTACCAGTTGACAAATGACCTTCGAACTGAATTTCCACACTAATTAGCAGAATTCAATAAACGAGGTGTTTTATTTGTACAGTAGATAACTTAAACTGCCAAATTGTATATACAGTGATCAGCACGCTAATAACCGGCAAATAGTTTTTTTTGAAAAATGGCTTTGGCAGAGCCAATTAGCCAGTTTTGTTTGTGATTGGTTGCAGATTCATAGTCATAAATGTTTTATTTCATAACATAAGTACATACTACAATATTATTTTTATAGATACATAGGTATACTGAATTCGCTCTATCGAGATTCACTTTGACACTGACGTTAGTAATTTCTTTTTTGGGAAGTTCAGTTGTCAGAAGTGATTGGAAATTACTACACAACCAACGCACCTGCTCATAGCCAATATTATTATTAGTAAACAGACATAAAAATAACATAAACCTTACGCCAATCAATAATTATTTATTTACACCATTATAATGTATAAGAAAATTATTTATTGTACAAAATAAAAATATTTTGTAGAAATAAACTCCACAAAATTTTATGAGATTAGTAGACACTCCCACTATTTTTAATAATTCTTCTTTTTTTAATGAAAGATTAAGTTGATTTTAGCAGTTAATAGTGTGAGGTAAGAATTTTTGTGTTGTATGTTTCCTATTCCAAATGTGTCAAAGTGAATCTCGGTAGAGCGAATTCAGTATACATTGTGTTTTTTCAACGAAAATATTTCGTTTATAAATTCGCAAAAGTGTGTGTGTTATTGCGTTGCCGCTCCTGCAATACTCAGATCAGATTTATCAATGGATTCTTATGTAGTGTTTTATTCTGAATCCAAATCTAAAAACGGCATTTCGATATTTTTAACCGTCTTCGAGATAATCGACTTCAAAGTCTAAAATGTGACGTCACAATAGTTTTATTTTCTGCCGAGACATTACACGTCCAGCTGAAATCGTTGCTATTAAGTAGGCTAGTTTTTTAATCTCAATTTTTTAAGCAAAGCATAGGTTATTTACATTTGAGTTTGACACTTCGTGAATGTCAAACTAAATTTTAAATTAAGTATTAATAAAACATCAATGACATTTGATAGTGAATTTCATTATTATATAAAATAAATAAGATGTTCAAAAATACAATTTGAGTATATTTTAAAAGCAATAATTATTTATTAACAGCTTTAAGGGCCAATTTCTCATATCGAGTTCAACTCCAGTTTAACCTGAACTTCTAGTAAACGTCAGTTTAAAGTCAAAATCGTCTTTCTCAATTCACGTTCAATCGATGGCAGTTTAAACTTGAACGGTGGAATTCGGCCGTTAAAAAGATTTCAGAACTCAGTTCAGATGATTTCATGGACTACGCATGCGTTGTATTAACATGAAACGCTGTCATAAATATATCCTATTTTATTATATTAAGCCTAACGATAAACGATAACATTATTTTTGTTTTTATATTATTTATTTATAATTATTAAAATGACTATTTGACTATAAATACTTAAATTTAACTTTATTCAAAAACAGCATAAAAAGGTTGCTCAAAATGGCGATAGTTTTTTACCTTTTGCCATCTATTGGCATTTCTCGAAAGCTGTAGAACGAGCACTGACATGAACGTGCAATGAGAAATGCATTACAAACAAAACCTAAGATCACCGGTGAACCTGGTTCAACTTTTTTTTTTTCGTCTTTAAAGAGGGGGGGTCTGGAATCTTCAAAAGACACCTCAGTCCAGAACGCCGCCTGACTGACCTTAGTGCAGGATTCATTCTTCGTAGTACCAGCGAAAGTTCCCGAGGTGCTTTAAAACGCTCTCTCGTCGCCGAGGCTACGACGAATGCCTACCTGCTAAACCAGACCCTCCTCTGTCATCCAGCGCTCCGAAAACGGAATGGCCGCTGCAAGGTCGACATCGCTTCCGAAGCACTTTACCTTCATTTATCCACAGACTGTGAGCAAGGAGGCCCTTCATTTTCCCCGTTCCTCCTTTTTTTTGGTCCCAAGATTGGTTTTTTTTTTTAGCTTCTTTCCCACAGTCTGTCTCATACAATATATCTCACTTATTCGCCTCTCGTCAAAACTTATTCCCTCTGCCTTCTACTCGCCATATATTTCACCCCTATCGTTGGTACAGCTGTTTTTCCTCCTCTTCTTTCTTCTTGATCACTACACGGATATAGTTGTGTATGCTAGTCCAACCAGTTTTATTTTCAATCATTCTCTCAATCATTTCTCGCACTGTCAAAAAATTCACACCTGTCTCTCTTTCCATTCTATTTCTTTCTACTATCCATCTGTTGCACTCTAGCATGGTATGTGTAACAGTGTCCGGGTGTCTGCAGTATAGACATTCGTCAGTGTCAGCCTTTCCAAACCTAGAGAGGTAGGCTCTAAAACACCCGTGTCCTGTGAGCACCTGCGTCAGGAAATAGTCCAGTCGCCTGTGACCACAGTCCATCCAATCCTTTAAGTTAGGAAGCAGCATCTTTGTCCACTGTGCCACATGCTCCATGTTGTTCCATTCTTGCTGCCATCTTTCAATTGACCTTTCTCTTTCCTGTCTTCTCTCGGCCACAGTAAGCTCAAGGTCTCTTCTCTCATACAGTTCTTTTCTTTCTACTACCAACACATGCAGCGGAACACATCCAGTGATGGCCCACAAGGCTGCGGCAGACACAGTCCTGTAGGCGCATGCCACTCGCAGCAGACTTGTTCTGTCCACTCGTGTAATGAGCCCCCTGTAGGCCCGTATCCCTACCGCCTCACTCCAGACTGGGGCTGCATAGAGGACGATCGACTGAACAACACCGTGCAAGGCCCTCCTCCTTTCGGATTTGGGTCCTCCAATGTTGGGCATCACCCTCCCCAACGCAGCCGCACTGTTTGCAGCCTTCCGGGTCACCACCTGCACGTGCTCCCCCCATTTTCCATTCTGGTGCATCGTCACTCCTAGGTACTTTACGTGTTTCTTGGGTGTTAGACACGCTCTTGCACATTGTAGCTCCACACTTTGCCTGTTCCTTTTCCCCTTCAGAATGATGGACTCGGTCTTCTCTGCCGCGAGTTTCAGTCCATGCTGTCATCCATTTCTTCACGACGCCGCCTGCTTTCCGTACCCGGTATTTAAGATCTGGCTCGTCCCGCGCCACTACCAGCACAGCGAGATCGTCTGCAAACGCGAAGGGAGACGAACCCTCTCCATATTCACAGTTCAGAATCCCGTCATATGCTAGATTCCATAGCGTCGGGCCCAAGACAGATCCCTGGGGAACACCTGCCGTCACATCCACGATCGTGCCTTTCTCCACCATAATTCTTCTTTCAGACAGATATTCCGCTACCACGTTCATCAGGTATCCAGGACACTCTCTCTTCTCCATTGCCTTCATTACCTCGTTCCACTGCAGCGTATTGAATGCATTCCTAACATCGAACAACAATAGGGCCGCCCAACGGTGTTCATCCCCTCTATTGCGCAATGCGTCGAATACACTCACGATTGCATCAATCGTGCTTCTCCCTTTACAGAAACCAAACTGCCTCGGGGACAAGCCTCCCGACCTCTCAATCATGCCATCGATACGTCCCCGCAGCATTCTTTCATACAGCTTACCGACGCACGGAAGAAGGCAGATGGGTCGATACTTTTCCCCAGCTTTGGGAAGCAGTACCAACTTCGATGTCCTCCAAGGCTCAGGAAAGGTCTGTGCTTCCAGCAGTGCATTCATATGCTCCAGAAGCCACGCGGGCTCCGCCCGTCCTAGACACCTCACCGCTTCAGATGATATCTGATCCAAA
Organism: Diabrotica virgifera virgifera; assembly: GCF_917563875.1. Taxonomy (NCBI): domain Eukaryota; kingdom Metazoa; phylum Arthropoda; class Insecta; order Coleoptera; family Chrysomelidae; genus Diabrotica; species Diabrotica virgifera. The sequence continues at coordinate 68,607,018 of NC_065451.1, forward strand.
CCGGGGGACCTGCGCGTCTTAAGTGCGCCCAATGCCTCGACAAGTTCATCCATGGTAAAGGGTACAGCCCGCTCAGCTTCCCCGTCTCTCCGTACACCATGCCACCTGCCCGCGGGAAAGAGCTCTCGTGTTACCTCGAGCTTCTTATCCATAGGCATTTCATACGAGGGGTACGCATGGAACTTTTTCATGGCGATCCTGTATCCTTGACCCCAGACGTCCTCATACAGTTTTTCACACAGTTCTCTCCAGTGCCTTCTCTTTTCTGCACGAATTTTCCTGTAGAGTTCCCTCTTCCGTAGGCGGTACTCCTCCTCGATCTCCTCGATGACATCAGGATCGACTCCTGCTCTGCCCCTTGCTCTCGTTAGCCTTCTTCTCATGACTATACATTCATTTCTTTGTGTCTCGATGTCCGCGTTCCACCAGTAGGGCATCTTGTTTATATCTCGGCGACCCCTCCTGCTTCCCTCCATCGCTTCTTTAATTACCCTCTCCAGGTTTTCGACTGTCGGTGATTGACCCTGCATCATGCTAACTCTCCATTTGATCAGCTCCTCGTATACTTTCCAGTCATTTCCATCGCCGCATCCGCCTCCCGACGTACCAGACGCGCGGACTGCGTTAGTAGTTCCCGCCCCGACTATCGAGAATTCGATGTACTGATGCTCCGTTCCGGTGTAGTCTGGTAAAACCTTCCAGCCTCTTGCTTTCGCCGCTATTCCTTGTGTCGCCATAGTCACGTCGATGTACGTACCTGTACCTCTCCTAACAAACGTAGGCGCCAGACCTGTGTTCAGTACTACTAGATCCAGAGTACCCACCCAGTCGGTCAGTATCCTGCCGCGAGTGTCGGTGATAGGAGATCCCCACTCCGCTGCTTTTGCATTAAAGTCTCCCAGCACTACGCATTCTCCTCCTGTGTTCCCCACTTCCTGCATGATCTCGTCCATCTTCCTCTCATACTCACCCACTGTTATGTTCGGAGAAACATAACAGCAGACCAGCTGCATCTTCTCCATCCGGACGATCACGTATCCTTCCTTCGGTTTAATTTCATACACTCGCAGCTTTCTATTGTAGATTCGTACAGCGGCCCTTCCAGTCGTATCCACAAACCATCCTCTTTTCTTAGCCGCTGTTGGGTTTGGCTCCGCCGTCACCAGCACGTCGATATTCTTTTCTACGGCGGCAGCCTCGGCGAGATCATGTGCTAATCTCGCCGTTCCCACGTTCGTTTGTAGTACTCTCAGCTCTCGGATCTTATTTCCTGTGTTCGCCATTTCTTAGACTCGGACTTCTTTCACGCTCTCTTTCATACTGTTTCCACTCGCGCGCTCTTCCTGGGACTAGTCCTTAGTGGTCCCTACTTTCAACCAGTCGGTTGAACTTTGGACATCTTCTTGAATTCGCCACATGCCCGGTCACATCGCAGTTGAGACATCTGATTGTTTCTGTCTTGCATTCCGACGCTATGTGACCCTCTTTGCCGCATCGGAAGCAACATCCTCTTCTGTTCTGCCCTTTACAGTTCCATTGCTTGTGTCCAAAGGCTAGGCATCTCAAGCATCTTGGTATTTCTGTCCTTGCTTCTATGACCCGACAGGAGGTATACTCTACCCTAATTCTTCTCATTCTTAGGATCTTTTCGGCCGCGTCTTCGTCGACATCCATCACTGCACTCATCATCCCTCTTTCTCCACCCCGTGTCTCGGTCCAGGTTTTTACTATGTCACATGCCCGCTCTTTACCTGCTGCTTCCTCTGTGGCCTTTTGGATCACATCCTCCGTTGTGTTGGGTGGGATTTCTTGCATCAAGATTCTTCTCTTTACGACGCCCCCTTTTGCCACTGCTCTCGACACACATGTGCTACCAGAGAGGAGTTTCTTCACTTCCTCCGCCATTTCCCTTCCTCCTCCCAGTTCCAGTGATATTCCTTGATTTCTGGTCTGTCTGATCCTTTTTATGTCGATGGATTTTCTTCCTGTGAGGTTACTTTTCACTTCTGTCATAAGGTCCGCAAATGATTTTTCCTTGTTTTTGCTGATAAGTACTACTCCACATTGTTCTCTGGGCTTGGTGTTAATGTTTGCCCACCCTCTTCTGGATTTTTTGCCTAGGAGCGTGATCGTCACACCCCTTCCTCTTGCTGCCCACTCCAGGATTCTCCTCGATGTCTCAACTCCTAGTGATGTTGGCGTGTGGATTCCCACTCTTTCTCTTCCTAGCTCCTCCATCTTCTGTACCAGTTTCCTGCAAGTCTTGAGGAACTTCACCGACTCGAGTTCTTCCTTCTTGTTTGGGAGAAGTTTGAATCCATATTTCTCCTTGTCAATCCACGCTCCATCTACATGGGCAGACATCGTGACTCTCACAGTTCCCAGGCCTCCATCCTCATCTACCTCCGCTGGAACACCTGGTAGGTCAGGAAACATACCTTTCACCGTTTCCATGGCTTTTTTGTCCTCGTCGTTGTTGGTAACAAATACTGCCACGTCTGCTGCTATATCAGAGATGTCCCCCTCTTTCACTTTAGTTCTTTGGAAGACTTCCTCCGGCCAGTCCTCATTTAAGAACTCTGTTATTTCCTCGTACTCGCATATTGCCATTTTTTCCGTGATGGCGTCCACCCTCCTTTTAATGGCTTCTGGGTTCTCTAGGTCCACTTGAACACCCATTGTCGCCATTTTCTTGACTTTCAAGGGCTCCATGTTCGTCTGCACACCTCTGGATGTCGTGCAAACAGACTTCCTTGGAACCTCTTCTTTCTTCTTGCTTTCCTCCAGTTCCTCGGTATAATCGAACAACCGGTTTCTCAGGTTGTCGACCTCCTGCTTTATGGCAACCCTTGTATTTGGCACCTCAACCATGTATTTTTTCAAGGGCCGCTACACTATCCTGGAGGCGTTCCAACTTTGTTCTTGCATTACAGTTGGGTGTTTGCTCCTCTTCCTCCGATTCATCATCGGAACTGCTGTCAGAGCTGCTCGATTCCCCTTCTTCCCTTGCGTTTTCTTTCCTTTGACTCTTCGCTTTATTTTTTTCGTCCTTCTGTCTGTTCTCTTCTCCCTCTTTTTCTCTTCCTATTCTCTTTCTTTCTTCTTCTCTCTTGGTTTGCAGTTCCTCTCTTACTTCCCTTGTTTCCCTCTTACCTTCTCTTTCTTTTCCCTTGCTTCTGTTTGCGCTGGTTCTAGATCCGGGGTCTTCCTTTTCTTCCACTTCTCTTCTCCATCTTTTCTCCCCTTGATTCTCGTCCCTTTCTTTTTCCCCGCCTCTTCTGTTTTCGTTTTCGCCCCCGCTGCTCTCTCTTCCGCCTTTTTTGTTTTTTTTTTGTCCCATCTTCCTTCCCACGAGTTGGGTCGTGTTGATATGTCCAGTGGGGCAGTGCGCCCTTGCCCCGCCAAGGCTGTTTTCCCCTCGGGTCGCCATCTCCCTTAGGCATCGCTTGTAGCCCACTACGTTACCCCTGGGCCATGCACCCCTTCGGCACGATGGTGTTACACCTTGAGGTTGGGGTGGCGGTATACTAGGATGGTGCATAGCCGCAATCCCTATGCATATCCGTTTGTTTTCAGTGGTTTCCTCCACTGGTTTTTAAATTCGTGGAGGTTTTCTCCTCGGGTATAGGTTTGGGTATCAGGACGTGTTTGATGGTAGGGGTGGGTGTCATATGATAGTTGGGGGGTAATAACTATCACACAGGGACAGGTTAGGAGCTGGGTTGAAGGACAGCGGTCAGCTGCTCCAATTTGTCGCCTTTTACGATGAGCAGGAGAAGCTGTGGAGGTATTCTACTTGAGAGGCCCGCCTCCACACGGGGAGAACCTGGTTCAACTGAACCATAGATTACCGCAGGTATGAGAAATCGACCCTAAAAAGGTTTATACGGGTATACGGCCTCCCCTTTATGATAAATGGACTGTTCCATTTGCTATGAAATTAAAATATAGTCGGTTCGCTAAAATCGACACAACTGGCTAGTAATTTTAGTAAATAATTTTTTTGTTTTTGCGAATTTTGCCAAAATTGACAAAATGACTAATTATTTAGTAATTATTAACTAATTAGTAATTATTTTTTTGCCAAATTGGCAAAATGATTGACTAAAATCACTAACCAGTTGTGTCTGAGTTTAGCGAACCGACAGTATATGAAATAATATTGTTTGGTATAAAAAATTATGGTCTGATATGTGCAATTACATCCTTCTAATGGAAAAAAATATTTGAAGATTTTTCTCAAATTATGGATACCAACATTTTCATTTATAACTCTTTTATTTTTAATTTGACGAAGAAAAGTTATTCTTTATAAAAACCTCTTCATGTTCTAAGATTTATGGTGCAACCATCATATGTAAAATTTTATTAATTTTATACGAGGTATATAAAAAATATGAATTTCGATCAAAAGTAAACTACCTTTATAGTTCATAACATTTAAATTAGAATGATATAATTGCACATTAAAACATAATTATTAATTCCAAACTACTTTTCATAATAGCAATTTTCCATATTATGAATTAAAATACGTAAATAAACAAAGTATTCGTTATGATAATGCTCGCATTTTCAGCTTGTTTTATTATATATTTTAATTTGTTTTAAACACTTTTTTTTACTGTTTTTTTTTTTGGTATTTTTTTTTCTTTTTTGTTTATATTTTTTTCTTTTTAATTTTTTCAAACCACATTAACAAATTATGCCTAGTTAGTACATATTACGTTTACAACTTCTATTTACATAATTTAACATGTTTATAAATGAGATGAAGAATTTCCATATAATTTGTAAATATTAAAGTACATATTAAGGTTTATTGGGAAACAACATTTTAAATTTCTTAATTCCTTATAAAGGTCGTTTATGTTATTTATGTGTAAATGACATTATAATATGACATGTGTTAGATCTCCGATTTTGCCATAAGTACTGTAACGGGTGCGAAGATCATTAACGTTTTCGAAACCCTAGTATTATTCTTGTTCCACCCTATATGCAAAATCCGTTTCAAGAATCGTACCGTGTATCGCGTGGAATTGGATCTTCTGTGATTCTTTCCGTTCTCACGATGTTAAATATTGTCAACAGGTGGAATACTTTCTTTGGTTTGTTAGTTTGTTTTCCGGTAGATGGCCCTAGTTCATCCGTGACATTTCTTTCTTTGCAATTCGGGAAGGCCCTAAGCTATGGTAAATGGTTAAAGCGGAGAGAAGAGGATATGGGTTTACTGATGAGGGGAAAAAGATCTCCGAAACCGGTATAGACTCTTCCTGCACTCTCCGCTTTAACCAGAGTATTATGCAGCTGCTGCATTTTCGTTTTGCAAAGAAATTGAGAATGTTTATACATTGTTAAATATTGTGTATTTTGTCGATAGTACATTCTCAGGGGGTTTTAGCGTGGATATCATATCTATTTTCATCTAAGGAACCTTGTTATGTTTATATTATCTTATACCGTCAAAAGAATTGGAGTCGTAAATTCTTCTATAAGTGTTTCTGGCGACCAAAATATGATGTATTTGAGTTGGTTTGTTTACATAGTGCATATCATAGTAGCGATAAGGTTTTTCAAGTAGTTTTGAGTCGACAATCGTTGATAGAGCTGACTTGACATTTTTGATGAGAACCGAAAAACTTGTTTACGGATAATGAGTATTTTCTTATTGGTTAAGAAGATTTACAACTTCTAGTGGGATGTTTTTAGGAACATACCCTGGCTTTTTATTGGATAAACTATCTGATGATTGCTAGAATGGGAGGTAAATTATGTTTTTGAGAGAAGCAACGTTGTCTAAAATTGAGACGAAAAAAGAAGGTACGTAGGAGCCGTCAAGAACTCAAGTTGTAGTTGTAGCCTCGGGCAGAGACCGCTTATAGCGGTTTCTGAAGAGTTGAGTTGAAATTTTAGTTTGAGTTTTTTAAGTGAAGTTATTGTGCAATTTTATTGCACAAGTCTTTGTGTTGGTGTTAAAGTGTTTGTTCCAGTATGGTCTAAACAAGCCGCAGGCCACCGCGTTCTGCTGTTTTTAGGCGAACGCGATATCTTATACCAATATCGGTATAATAAATTCTTCTTACATGCAAGCAGGAGTTAGGAGTTTTCTTCTATGTTAATAGTTTTAACACCACAATTAAAGCACGGAGTTGCTTTTATTTTAGTATTTTTTGATCCCGTTTAATATACGAAAGAACTATTGAGTTCTTCAAATTTTTGTGCGAGTATTGCCGATTTGTTAAAAAAAAATTGATGCCGAATTTTTCTATAAACTATGGGAGTTAACTGATGTACTTTCATTTGTAAAGGGAAGCGAATTGTGCCTTGGACTTAAAACCAACCAAGAAGATTCAGGACTAATAAACAAGGTATTATTTTTTTTATGTTAAAACTTTTTATTTTCTTTTTGATAAAAATGATCTCTATTTGTAACACCGTAAGAGATCACAGATTTAATTTCTTTTTGTTTCGATAAATATTGTTTGATTTGCAAAATACAATTTAATTATTTGTCTTTTCCTTCTCTCTTGTATCGTAAGTACAACAAAGATTTAGCTGAATAAAGACATATATAAGGTAAGTCACGCTATATTTGCTTTCACACCATAAGTATTTTATATATGAAGACCACACGGAAGAAAGGCGAAATCTCAATTTTTTATTATTTTCGGGTCAAAGCAGCAATATGTAGGTTTTTAGTAGTAGTTTTATGTGAGTCATTCAAACATGGGAAACAGACGAATCCTCATAGCTTAAAACACGTTATAAAATTCTTCGTACAGGGAAGAAAGGCGAATGGTCCTCGCGTAAATTCGAGAAAGGTGGAATGTCAGTGCTTGTCGGGACGTCGCGTCGGCGTCGGGGGAGTACACGCCACATTTTGTTTACTAAAAACGTTAAATAAAGTGCGTATTATTGTGATCGAAAATGACGGATAGTGAAAAAGATGATACGGGTCGCGAAAAAAACACTAGAAAAAGGAAAATTACAGGTCGAATAAATGAAGAAATGAAGCGGTTAAGACAACAGAGCCATGAAACAGGTGACGATTGTCAATGTAGAGAGACTTAAGTGTTTTAAAACAGTAGACCAGCAAAACCGATCAAACATTAGAAACAATTTTAACCGTATGGTGCGTGATAAACAAAATATTTATTTGGCAGGCCTAATAACGTTAATGCCCGTAAAGCAAAGAAGAGCCCGAGGTGAAGCTACATCAAGATTGCAACGTGACTGACGATAAAACTACTGACGTCCCAGTTTGTTTTAAAGCTTTTCTAAGCCTTCATTGAATTGGTCGGAAGAGGCTTGAAAATATTCAAAAAAGTTTATAAGCTACTGGTAGTGCACCAATTGACAAACGCGGAAAAAATCCAAAAAAACACGCATTACCAAAACAACAGCTAGATGAAGTTATTGAACATTGAACACATAAAGCGTTTTAAAGGAAGAGAAAGCCATTATAGTAAAAATAAAACTAAGAAAATGTACCTTCCGGATGACTTAAATATTAAGAAAATGTACACTATGTACAAATCCGATAAGACACAGGTCTTACGAAACATCGAAAAATTCAACGATCTGGTTCACTTGAGTCAGTTTTGCACATCTGAAAGGGCTAGATGGTTCTATAGAGGCTTACCTTAGAACAAAAACGTAAATAAAATGAGGAGAAAATAATAAAAGCTAGACAAATGAAGAACAGAAAAAAAATTGTTGTCATACATTTCGCTTTTTTCCCGTGTTTGTAGTGACTTGTGTTTACATAAAGCAATGTTTCTAAGTTTTGCGTTTTAAATTCCGTTGATTAAATAATACATTACAAAATAACTATGAAGAGTACTTAAATGAAGAAGTACGCAAAATATTTAATTGTATGATGATAGTTAGGGTTTGAAAGTTAAAAATTCAATTTTCTCGAATTAACCTCGTTGTGACATTTCGCCTTTCTTCCGTGTGGTCTTCATATTGTATATCGACTATGTTTTTGTTTAATTTTTTGAGTTATCTATCTTTTCTTTTAAGTTTCTATTTTTGTATATTTTTGTTCCCATAAGGTAACCAGCGGCGCCCAATATTTTATTTCTTTTTATTTGACATTCTTAATTTGCTTTTTCTATTATTTTTATTTCTAAGCTAATAAGAGCATATTAATAACATCCGATTAATGGTCTAATTTGAGCCAGTATTACATCCTGTGTAATGTAATTGCCAAGTTTTTGTCTGCTAAAAGTATCAATATCTGAAGCTGGAATTGAATCTAGAAAACAAACGTTTTCAGTTTTTTATTGTTAAATTAAATCTTTGTTTATTTTTTCTCCGATCATGTATACTGATTTAGCAAAATTGTCAACTATTTAATTGCCTTTTATTCCGGAATGGCCCTTAATCCAAGTAATTGTTACATTTACTCCTAAATGTATATCTAGTTTCAAACAGAGTTTTAAGAATATTCAGTTCAATGTGGTTTATGTGTTTGACTGTTTGAATGTTACTAAATCTGTTCACCACGCTTTTACTGTCAGTAAATATAACATAATTACTAGTTGGATTCAGTAGTACATATTGAAGAGCAAACATTACTGCTATCATTTCTGCTGTGTATATTGAGCATGCAGTGGATAGGCTATATGGATGATGGTAATTTTTATTTTCGTGGAACACTGCAGTGCACAGCCCGTTCCATTTGCGTCTTTTGACCCATCGGTAAAACCGATTGGTTATTTTTTTTCTAATAAGTATATCAAACATGTTTGGCGATAAATGTGAGTTTAAATAACACGTTTTAACCTTGTTAGAAAATAATGTTTTTGTCATTTCACTGTAGTAAGGCGGAATTTGGCTTTTCTAGATAACTTCACTATACGGCAAAATAGTTCAAATGTCAACTAAAACTGTCACTGTCACAGTGTTAGTTGCCAAACTTGTCCGATACGTCTAAAGGTGAGAAACAATCAATATAATGTAAATTTATATGTTTCTATTGCGTAATATCCCACCTCTACTAGTTTCATCTATTTTTATCTCACAATTTAGTGTTTTCCATCTTTTGCGCTATTTTGCCGGTTATTACCGCACTCATCACTGTATAATAGACAATATTTTTTTGCATTAGTCGTTTTAAGTCAAAGACGACAGCATGATGTGAGTCGATTTTTTTGCACGCAAGTGTAGTTAGTTTTCTTTTATTTGTCTCAAAACTAAGTATTGCGGACTTATTTTATACAATAAGCACTTCAATTACGCATATATTTTAGTTTGTCCCAACATATAGTTGTTAGGGCTTTAGTAGGAAAATAGTTATACATACCCTCGGATCCCACACCACAAATCCTAAGTTGACGTTAGATGGTTGTTTTAGTAGAACTGGTTGAGGCCATTGCCATTTCGAAAATATAAGGAAGAATTTATTAACAAGTGTAGATGATGTTGCGTTTGGATACAACTGGCATGTTCTTGCAACTAGCATCGCCCAGGATACACCACCCAAGTAACCCAATACGTTACTGTATATACCATGTCCTAAAAAATATTTTGAGTTTACTACTTACACACAAAAACATCGCAAAAATCGACTACGAATAATAGACAGATCTGCAAACAAAAATTTTAAAAGCTGTTTTGATAATTTTAACTGATTTATAGCAAAACGAAAGGATCGAGTGTGCCCTTAGTGACAATTTAACAAATGTACTGACCTCAAATTTAACATCTTTATTAAATTATCTCAAAATAACCAAACTATAGGTATACCCATAGATATTGATATTAGCACGTATGTGTATCTAACTCCCAGGATTCGTGGAGCCAAAACGATCATTAGCTACATTGTAACTCTTTTTTACATCACATGTAAATATTTTTAAAATGCAATACATAAAAAGATGCAATACAAGAAATGCAATACACACGTTAAAATAAAGAAAGTATTATAGCGATTACTATAAATTTTAATTTTTGTGGAAATGGCGTATG